>NC_069499.1:533935727-534273227 GCF_027579735.1 Bombina bombina
TTTCCCTTTGCTTTCTATTATCAATCCTTTTTGAGTTCTCGTAACTGGCTTTTGTTTGTCTAAAAGTGGACAAAAATAAAGGAAATGGGTGTTATTTTAATTGTTAAAATCGCCAATGAAAATGTGGATGAGATGTGAAATGAAATGAAATGTACTTTATTATTTGTGATATTTTTGATTTTGGTAAGGTATACATTGCTTTTTATTATTGCTGCATGGTTTGATGCAGTATGTGCAACTTTGGATGTTTACACAGGTAGACTCTGAGGGTGCAGGTGTATCAGATTAATTAGGGAGCACACCCCCTAAAAGGGAGGATCTGTTCCATTTGTGTTAGGTAGGAGCTATAAAAAGCAGGCATGCTGGTAAGGTGAACATTATGGCCTCTAGTTATCATAGTCTGGCGGACCTGCTCCGACACTGCGGATCAGGTTCGCCAGACCTCGCTGAATACGGCGAGCAATATGCTCGCTGTATTCAGCATTTCACCAGCAGCTCACAAGATGGGCTGCCAATGGGCTGCCAGCAGGGAGGTGTCAATCAACCCGATCATACTCGATCGGGTTGATTTCTGGCGATGTCTGTCCGCCTGCTCAGAGCAGGCGGACAGATTATGGAGCAGCGGTCTTTGTGACCGCTGCTTCATAACTGCTGTTTCTGGTGAGCCTGCAGGCTCGCCAGAAACACGGGGCATCAAGCTCCATACGGAGCTTGATACATATGCCCCTATGCCTGATGAAACGACCGTATAGTGCTGAGAAACGTGTTGCATTCATAGGGGGATATTTGGATACTCCTATTCCACTACTTGTACTTGTTTTAAAACCCTTTTTTTTTTTTTATAAATATCAGGGTTTTTTTAAAAAAAAAATTCAAGTTGAGTGGAAACACCTTGTGTTTACTGATTACCTACTGGAGTATAATCAATAGCATCATCTTGCACCTGCATCCTGATCATTGGGAGAACCAGAATTGAGTGAGCTGATACGCCTTATATAAATCTGTCAGCCTGCCTCTACCAGCACATAGGTGTGCTTGGTCAGCATGTGAGTACCCATTTGGCATTGATAATTTACATATGGTTATACTCTGGTTGATCTGCACATGTAGTGTTTTTCTTCTGCTTTATATATTCATTGCAGCACTCAGGGATTTTCAGCTGTGGGTGAGCTGTTACACCCTATAATTCTACAGCCTACATCTACTAGCACACCAGGGTGCTTCAGTAACATGTGAGTATCCATTTGGCTCATATTGTATCAAGTTCATACATATGTTTACTGATTCCGTACATGAGGCGCCCCTCTGTTCCAATGTTTTTGCAGGTTTAGGATAATTCACAGTGAGGTCTGATACATTAGCAATAAAGCTTGCAGCATTTTGTCTTTCAATAAACTGGATACTAGTTTTATTTGTACTTATTAAGAGTGATGGGCGAATATTTCTAAAAATTCAAAATTTAAAACGAATTTAGATACATTAGTTCGAATTGAATTTCGAATGTTTATATAAAATTCTAACATTCTATATTCAAATTTTAGTTTTCAATTTTTTTTAATAACTTTCGAAAATATTTGTTCGAATAATAGAATGTTTAGCTATGTATTTTATAGCACATTCCATTTCGAAATGTAATATTTTAATTCGATTTCAATTTTGAAATAGTGTTTCTAGTCTAATACTGTGTTTTATAAAAGTAAAATTCATATTTGAATGTGACATTCGAGTTTGAATGTCACATTTGAATTTGAAATAATATTTCTAGTCTACAACTGTGTTTTATAAATGTAATATTCAAATTTGAATGTTACGCGGCGAAAATGGAGAAATTATACTACATTTTCACCTCGCTACACATAGGCAGGCACAGCAAGCCTTGCGCTGAATATGTGAGCACCATAACTCCCTGAAAGTAATAACTAACGCATGCAGAATTTCTACCTGTCCACTGCCATCCCCCCACCGCAATAACTAATAAAATCTTTTAACCCCTAATCTGCCAACCCCCACATCGCAAAGAACCTAATAAAGTTATTAACCCCATAAATCACCATCCCCCACAACACAATAAACCTAATTAAACTATTAACCCCTAAACTGTCATCCCCCACAACATAATAAACCTAATTAAACTATTATCCCCTAATATGCCATCCCCCCACAATGCAAAGAACTAATCACTAAGACCTCTAACCTAACACCCCCTAATTTAACCCCAATTACATAAAAAAATCCTAAATTAAAATTAAAATAAAAAATCCTAACATTACATAAAAAATCAACTAAGATTTAATTAAAATAAAAAAATCTAAAATTACAGAATAAAATAAATACCCCTATAAAAATAAAAAAGCCCCCCAAAATAAAATCACCCCTAAAGCCATCAGCTCTTTTACCTAAAAAAATACAAATTAACCCCTAACAGTAACCCCCCCCCCAACCCACCAAACCCTCAAAATAAAAAAACCTTATCTACCCATTGTCCCATAAGAGGTATTTGTATGGACATTGCCCTTAAAAGGGCAATCGGCTCTTTTGCAGCCCATTAAAATATAAAGCCCTAATCAGAAAAAAATCATCCAGCATAGAGACCTCGTCTATCTACACCTGGAGCGCAGGGGGCTACGGAACAGGAACGGCAGTCGTGGAGACATTCAGCGCGAAGGATACTCTTCATGCGATGGCCACCGCACACTGAAGCTTGAATGCAAGGTACCCGTTTTATATATGGGGTACCTTGCATTCCGATTGTCTGATATTTTCAAATCTCTGTGGCTGCCGTTCCTGCTCTGCAGCCACCTCCGCTCTGCGCTGGCTTTGCTCCGGATGAAGATAGAAGAGGTCCCTGCGCTAGGGGGGTTTTTTTTTTTCTGATTAGGGCTTTTTTATTTTAATTGGCTGCAAAAAAGACAATTGCCCTTTTAAGGGCAATGCCCATACAAATGCCCCTTAAGGGGCAATGGGTATCTTAGTTTTTTTTAGTGTTAGGGTGTTTTATTTTGTGGGTTTGCGTGGGTGGGGGTTGTATTGTTAGGGGGACTTTGTCATTTTTTTGAGGTAAAAAAGCTGATTGCTTTAGGTCAATGCCCCGCAAAAAGGCTCTTTTAAGGGCTATTTGTAGTTTAGTGTTATATTAGGGGGTGTTTTTATTTTGGGGGGCTTTTTATTTTTATAGGGTATTAGATTAGGTTTAAATGTTTTATTTTTGATAATTTCATTTATTTTTTCTGTAATTTTATACTTTTTTATTTTTGGTAATATTAGACTTTTATTTTAATTGATTTTATTTTTTACTTAGTATTTTTTTATTTTATGTAATTGTGTTTAATTTAGGGGGTGTTAGGTTAGGGGGCTTAGTGATTAGATTAGTTCTTTGCGTTGTGTGGGGATGGCAGTTTAGGGGTTAATTAGGTTTATTGCGTTGTGGGGGGATAGCGGTTTAGAGGTTAATACATTTATTAGGTTTATTGCATTGTGGGGGGATGGCGGATTAGGGGTTAATAGTTTAATTAGGTATATTGCGTTGTGGGGTGATGCGGTTTAGGGGTTAATCACTTTTATTAGTTGCAATGTGGGGGATGGCGGCTCTAGGGGTTTTGATGTGCTGGGTTTATTTTTCGGAGGCGGGTTAGACTTTTACGGGCGATGTAAAAAATGTATTTTTTACTTAGGTACCCGCAGTTAATAAACTGACTGAAGTCACTGGCGACTCCAGAAATGTGTATTTGCGCACATTTCTGAACAATGCCAGTTTATCCGACTTATGGCAGTTTATGATCTGATTGTGCCGTATATGTGATTCACCTGATGTGCGAGGTGAATTTACAGGCGATGCAGGTTTTATCAGTTGCGCTGAAACCTGCGCCACATATGTAATCTCGCCCATACGGTATAGTTTTTCGGTTTACAATTCTAATATCAAAGTCGCACTGTATCAGACATGTTATTAAAAGTATATATGTTTGGTGCAGTGCAACTGCAATATGTAAACCAAAAAACTTGTTCCCATTGTCTTCAGTGGGATATTAATATCTTGTACATGAAATCTTGTTTATAAAAAAAAAATCACTAAAAATGACACTATATGAACATGCACAGTATAATCTCAATCCTGTTTTTATTTGTATTTTTTGTTGTTGATTAACAATAGGCTCAAACATTTATATATATTCACCCCCCATTGCAAACAGGTTTATTGTCAACATTTACAGACTTTCATCTTTTTGCAATGAACAATTCAAACAAAGCAGTTGAAATAGCTCAACATAACAGATGCTTTAAGTGGTTTCCCCAAATTCAACTGAAAATGCAACTTTTAATGATTGTTCAGTCTCAAAATTAGTCCACCCCCTGAATAGAATCCCTCACAACAGCACAAAGATGCAAAACAGAAGAATTTGTTTAGCACACCTTTATATCCTGACTGTGCACACAATCTATCTCACAAGCATTATAGTTCAGTTAAACATGGAACTAGATTGCTTATATAGTATGCTTGTATTCCTTGAAAGGACAATGTCCTCAAGCAAACAGCTGATAAGAGTTCATTATACTCAAAGCCAGTTCAAGAACAACCTTTCAAATGAGCTGGGTTCTCTTCCCACCTCACCACTTGAGGCTTATTTCTGCTGCTGCCTCTTGTTTACAAAGCTTTTTTTTACAGAGAACACTACAGTATTGAGATTTTCAGTATAGTGATATTTTAACAACTATTTCAAATGGCAAATAAAACTAATGGAGCTATTTGTAAACAATTGAATACACCCCAGCAAGTAAAATAGATAATTAAAAGGGAGAGCATTTTAAAGTACAATGTCCCTTTAACCTGGGGAAACAGCTGAGTTGTGTTCTGTGTTATTCTGAATATGTGAGCTAGATCGCCTTGCCAAGGCTTAACGCTGCTGCTTTCTGGCTGCACTCATTTACAATTATGTTTCAAGATATTAGCTTATTATTTTCCTAAGGAAGGTGGTTTTGAAAACCTGCAGATAAATTGTTCCCAGTTAACCACTGAGTTTAATGTGACTAATTGTGATACCTGAATTTAAAATGGCACTGTCCTTAATCATTATTTGTTGCTATCAGTATCTTTTTCTTAAAAAAATATTTTATTGAATAACTGTAACTAAGTTGCAAGTTCCTTTTATTTTGAAGGCTGAAAAATACAGAGAGCGTGCAGGGAAAGGGAGGGTTGAGAAAGCTATAAAGTGAAAAGAGAGATAAAAATGAGAAGACAACTGAGAAACAGCAAAAGATAGTCATAGACAGATAAAGTCAAGAGGATTTAGATACAGAGAAATATGGGCATACTTCTTTGCTAACAAAGCCCAGGCAAGTTTTGAAGCAGAGGAAAACATGAGTTTACAGATAAAGGCAAGGAAGGCTTTAGAGGCAGAGAAAAACCTAGTTATAAAAGCAAGGAAGGATTTAGGGGCAGGCAGAGATAGACAGGTACAAAGCCAAAGTCAGGGAAGATTGAAAGCAGAGTACAGTAGCTCGTTCAGACAAAGAGAAAGCTATGCATCTGCACATAGCAAGATAATCTGCTGGTGTTCAGTATGCTACATAACAGGTATTGTCAAATGAAGAAAACAGCTCTTCCAAACATTACATTTGTGAAATAGAACCTCCCAATTACTTTTGCACAAACCTAGTATTTGCTAATCTGCAATTTCAGCATTCCTTGCCTGGTGTGATATCTGCAGTTCCAATGCTACTGTTACAATGTGTGTTTACAAGTGTAAGGGATGTTCAGGTTTATTTCTGTGCTAGTGACAAGTCATTGGATGGCTTTTGTTCATTTGTACTGCTCAGCTCTCAGTTCTGACAGTCTGTGTGCAAATGATCATTCCTATTAAGGATTTTAACGACGAGGACAGGGAACTGTGCAAGGCTTAGTGCCAGGATGTCTGGTGTCATATACAGGGGCAATGGTTTTGGCTGAGGAAGAATCTTCAGAGTTCATAACAATAAGTTAATAAATCAACCCCTGGCAGAGTTTGATCAGAATGCAAAGTCCATACACTGCAGCCTGCTGCCTGTAACTGAGTTATTTGTCTGTGCAGGAACAAGATGCACCTACTGTTGTGGAAGATCGGAATTGTGGGAATTCTAACCCTGCAGGTTCTTGGCTGGAAGACCAGTTATGATGGGTAAGGCACCTAATGTATTACTGTATGTCAGACAAGAGCAGCAAACACATCTATATTCCCTCTAAAAGACAAATTGTTTGCATGCTGATTAGTGCTTGTAGAACAATAGAATGTTAAAGAAAACTAAACTGCAGCTTTTTTTTTTTTTTTTTTTTTTACAGTGAGCATTTAAAGCAAGCAATAAACTTATAAACTTATAAATAAATACATGTCATATTCTCATAGGTTGGTGATTTTTGAATACGGTGAAAACTTCTTTACACAATGGTGGATATGGGAATTAGACTTTTAGTGTATGTGGTCAATTTAATGGACATAGGATGAAAACTTTAAGCAAATGGATAAAAATCAAAAGGAGTAAAGAAATGTTTGGGATATACATATGGCTGTCTAAAGATTACAGTTTTAGAAGCTAGTATAATGTACAAAGTATGTATTCATTTTAAAGTACATATAAAATGTGATATATTTATTTATATATATATATATATATATATATATATATATATATACTGTGTATATATATATATATATATATATATGTGTGTGTGTGTGTGTGTCTGAAACGGGGATTACAGAGAGTACATATTTATGTCATAATAGCATTTTTCTATGATAATATAGTTTAGCATTTTGTAGATCTTAATCGTCATGTGCAGTTAATAAACAATACAAAAGGGTCTCTTCCTGTTCTACGTGTGTAATGTAACTTTATTTTTTAATATGCCTCTGATTTAAATATACAATATACGAATAACAAAAATCTAGAAATAGTGTTGGTCGTAAGCATAGAACACTAACTCGCTTCACTACCAGGAATTTAAGAGAAAAACTTCCCAAAAATACCGGATAATTTGTAGCATTTTTGCTATCACTCCATTTAAACAGAAATAGAGACTTTTTGTTATATACTTACCTATCAAAACTATATACACTATATATTTAAGAAGACAACCCAAGGTATTGATCTAGGCCAATTGTGATAGCAATCAGGCGTCTGCCTTTATATGGAACCGGAGAACCAATCGTTCTCCGTTACCATATGAAAAGAGATTCCTGCAGTTCAGGAACAGCAGCTCTCAGCTGTCACTTTACAGCCAAGTCTACTGTAGATTCCTGAAGCTGCAACATGTATATATATATATATCTGTTATGCAGTACGATAGGCAATGTACCGCATGATGTATATATATTTGTCTGTCTGGGTTAAGGGGTTAAATCAAATCACAACTTAATATTTCTTTCAGAGAAGGGATTAGTGGTTATTAGAGGTATGTGAAAAATATTGTAGGTTAATTAGAAATACTGAACCCTCAGGTGATAAAATACATTCATGCCCTCTGTGAGAGCCTATCACCCATAGTAATAGATATACTGTGTAAAACAAGTCAATGTAACAAATTATTGCAGTATGTATCTTGAAAAAATAATACATTACTGCGCTATATCTGTTGAAATTTGTGTCGAGTGAATACTAAGATTTACATACACAGACAAACTTACATGCACAAAACTGTGTATATACACAAACACACAAACACATTCACATGCTTATACAAATATAAACACACATACACATATTTATTATTCACATATACATACATATACATATACACAACATTGCACATACACATACTTTTTTAAATTAGCATGGGTCAGATACTAAGTTAGTTACCCCTTTATAAAATACTCTTTGATTTATCTGTTAAACATGAAGGGGTACATTTGAATATTAGACTATACCAGAAAATGGTTCTTGAGCAATAAAAGAGTGTGAGAGAAAACAAGGCTGTTATACATTTTAGAACAACATCAATATGGTTTGATTTATGATGTCTTTATGGTCAATTTTCTAAACACAGGATGACTGAAACATTGAAAAGGATAAAAAAAAAAAAAAGAGCAAAATGAGAGAATGAAACGAGGGTCAAGTGTCCCTGAAGGGCTAGGCTTAGAATTAAAATAACACACATTGAAGTGCTATTTATTGCTCCTGCTTTAATTCTAACTTCGCTCAAGTTCAGCTCTTTGCATGAATCGAGTAGCACGCTTATTACAAGTTGAAAGTAATTTTTTTTGCTTACGCCCAAATAGCCGAAGTTAGAATATCGTAACAGAATTAACATACTCCCCCATAGGCTTCACTGGAGCTAGAAAAGCAGAATAAAACATCCATACTCGCCATAAGCCCCTACTCTAATAACTTGTAAAATGCCACATAGCCCACAGCAAAGTACCCCACTACAGTAATAACCCCTAAACTGCCACAATTTTTAGAGTAGGTTTTTTAGATAGCCTTTTTTGGGGGAGGGGGGTTACTGGTATTGTAGAATGGTGTAGTGTTTTTTGTTTGTGAAAAAGAGCAAAATCACTTCTATGGGCTTTTTCTATAGTTAAGTGTTAGTATTGTTTTTTTATTTTGGGGTGAT
Organism: Bombina bombina; assembly: GCF_027579735.1. NCBI lineage: Eukaryota > Metazoa > Chordata > Amphibia > Anura > Bombinatoridae > Bombina > Bombina bombina. The sequence goes on from NC_069499.1 coordinate 533,944,309, forward strand.
CTTTTTTTTCAAGTGGGTCTTTAGTTTTAAAATAGGCATAACTGTTTTTTTTTATTTTTCATAAAAAAAAATATTTCTATACTATTATAGTGCGTAATATAACAATATTGCACCCGAGTTAATTTGCATGCGTATTACAAGTTGAAAGTAAACGCATTCAATCGAGCGCAATCAAATTTAATGTGCATCTGGTTAGTGCAACTGAAGACTTCACGTAAAGGGTTAGCGCTAAAATAAAAGTTGCACCAAACACAACATAAATTCATTAAATAAACAGTCACACTCATATGTACACTATTTGCTAAAAAAAATTAAACAAATACTTAAAAAAATTATTTATAAGGGTTCAAAAGGTATATGGTATATGGCCATGCAAAGGGCTATTATATATATATATATATATATATATATATATATATATATATATATATATATAGAACGTCAAGTATGGAACCCAGCACACACCTCCTCACCAAGCAGCAGCTGGGTTGCAAGTCAAACAGATTAAGTACATAATATTCCCAAGGGACAAGCACTCGCCGTTGTTTGACCAATAAATCATTTAATGGTGAACGTTTTTGGGGTCTATGTAAATATTAAATATAAATTATTGTAAAAATATTAATAATACTAATAATAATTATTATAGTAAATGTGAAATATACATATCTATTTTATTGATTTTTTAGTACGCATAGCTGCAGATAAATACCTTGAAATTATAAAAAGTAATGTAAAATATATACCTGTGGTCTTATCTGAATCAGAAGATGCAGATGAACACATTTTTAGATTTTTTTTTCTACAGTTAGAAAGTGGGAACGTGATAATAATTAATATTTTATATACTTTTTTTTTGTAAATTTATAATAATTTCCTAATTATTTGAATACATAGCTAGATGAAACTATTATCCACTGATACTCTTTTTATGTCAACAAAAAACAAAATTTATGCTTACCTGATAAATTTATTTATTTCTTGACACGGTAAGTCCACGGATCATCTAATTACTATTGGGAATATCACTCCTGTCCAGCAGGAGGCGGCAAAGAGCACCACAGCAAAGCTGTTAAATATCACCTCGCTTCCCTCCAACCCCAGTCATTCGACCAAGGCAAAGGAGAGAAAGGAAGCAACACGGTGCAGAGGTGTCTGAAGTTTATAACAAAAAACCCTGTCCTTAAGAAAACAGGGTGGACCGTGGACTCACCGTGCCAAGAAATAAATAAATTTATCAGGTAAGCATAAATTTTATTTTCTTTCTAATGACACGGTGAGTCCACTGATCATCTAATTACTATTGGGAATCAAAACCCAAGCTAGAGGACACAGATAAGGGAGGGACAAGACAGGGAACCTAAACGGAAGGAACCACTGCTTGAAGAACCTTTCTCCAAAAAGAAGCCTCAAACGAGGCAAAAGTATCAAATTTATAGAATTTAGAAAAAGTGTGAAGAGAGGACCAAGTTGCAGCCTTGCAAATCTGTTCCACAGAAGCTTCATTTTTGAATGCCCAGGAAGAGGAAACAGCCCTTGTAGAATGAGCCGTAACTCTCTCAGGAGGCTGCTGTCCAGCAGTTTCAAAGGCCAAGCGAATGATACTCTTCAGCCACAAAGAAAGAGAAGTAGCCATAGCTTTCTGCCCCTTAGGCTTTCCAGAGAAAACCACAAACAGAGAAGAAGACTGACAAAAATCCTTAGTCGCCTGTAGATAGAATCTCAATGCATGCACCATGTCCAGATTGTGCAACAGACGTTCCTTCTGAGAAGAAGGGTTAGGACACAAGGAAGGAACAACAATCTCCTGGTTAATGTTCCGATCTGAAACCACTTTAGGGAGAAACCCTAACTTAGTACGCAAAACTACCTTATCCGAATGAAAAATAAGGTAAGGAGACTCATACTGTAAAGCCGAGATCTCTGAAACTCTACGAACAGATCAAATACCAATAAAAAACAAAACCTTCCAAGATAACAACTTAATATCTAAGGAATGCATAGGATCAAACGGAGCCTGTTGAAGAAATTTAAGAACTAGATTAAGTCTCCAGGGAGGAGTAACCGGCTTAAACACAGGCCTGATTCTGACCAAGGCATGACAGAACGATTGCACGTCTGGTACATCCCCTAGACGTTTATGTAACAAAATAGACAAGGCAGATATTTGACCCTTTAGGGAGCTTGCCGATAAACCCTTCTCCAAACCCTCCTGGAGAAAAGACAAAATTCTAGGAATCCGAACTCTACTCCAAGAGTAGCCTTTGGATTCACACCAATGCAGATATTTACGCCATTTCTTACAGTAAATCTTTCTTGTCACAGGCTTAGGAGCCTGAATCTTGACCGACTCTAAAAAAACCACACTTAGATAAAGTTAAGCGTTCAATCTCCAAGCAGTCAGCTTCAGAGAAACTAGATTTGGATGAAGGAAGGGCCCTTGAAGTAGAAGGTCCTTTCTCAATGGAAGTCTCCAAGGTGGAAGAGATGACATCTCCACCAGGTCTGCATACCAGATCCGGTGAGGCCACGCTGATGCTATGAGGATCACTGACACCCTCTCTTGTTTGATTCAAGCAATGACTCGAGGGAGGAGAGTGAACGGGGCAAATAGGTATGCGAGACTGAAATTCCAAGGTACCGCCAGAACGTCTATTAGTACCGCCTGAGGATCCCTTGACCTCAACCCATACCTCGGAAGCTTGGCATTCTGCCGAGATGCCATGAGATCCAGCTCCGGCTGTCCCCATTTGAGAATCAGGCTGGAAAACACTTCCGGATGGAGTTCCCACTCCCCCGGGTGAAAGGTCTGTCTGCTCAGAAAATCCGCCTCCCAGTTGTCCACTCTGAGTTCCCCCCTGATGGTTGATGTAAGCCACTGAAGTTATGTTGTCTGACTGGAACCAGATAAACCAGGCCGAAGCATTGAAAATTGCTCTCAGCTCCAGAATGTTTATAGGTAAAACAGCCCCCCAATCTGAGTCCATGTCCCCTGAGCCTTTAGAGAGCCCCAGACTGCTCCCCATCCCAGTAGACTGGCGTCCGTTGTCACAATTACCCAGGTGGGTCTGCAGAAGCAGGTTCCCTGGGAGAGATGTTCTTGAGACAACCACCAAAGAAGAGAATCCCTTGTCTCCTGCTCCATATGTAATAGTTGAGACAGATCCGCATAATCTCCGTTCCACAGCCTGAGCATGCATAACTGCAGAGGCCTGAGGTGGAAACGGGCAAACGGGATGATGTCCATGGCTGCTACAATCAGACCGATTACCTCCATGCATTGAGCCACTGATGGCCGAGGAGAGGACTGAAGCACTAGACAGGAATCTAAAATCTTTGATTTCCTGACCTCTGTCAGAAAATTTTTCATTGATAAGGAATCTATTATGGTTCCCAAGAAAACTACCCTTGCAGTTGGAACTAAGGAACTCTTTTCCAAATTCACCTTCCATCCGTGAGATCGCAGGAAGGATAACAACATTTCCATGGGTGATTTTGCTTGTTGAAAGGATGGCGCCTGAACAAGAATGTCGTCCAGATAAGGCGCCACTGCAATGCCCCACAATCGGAGCACTGCCAACAGGGATCCTAGAACCTTTGAGAAAATTCTGGGAGCTGTGGCAAGGCCGAATGGAAGAGCCACAAACTGGAAGTGATTGTCTAGAAATGCAAACCTCAGAAACTTGTGATGGTCCATGTGGATGGGAACATGCAGGTGAGCATCCTTTAAATCTATCGTTGTCATAAATTGACTCTCTTGAACCAAGGGAAGAATAGTTTCCATCTCGAAAGACAGTACTTTGAGGAATTTGTTTAGACTTTTGAGATCTAAAATTGGTCTGAAGGTTCCCTCTTTTTTGGAAACCACGAACAGATTGGAGTAAAATCCCAGACCCTGATCCTGTATTGAAACAGGAGCTATCACTCCCAGGTCGGAAAGATCTTGAACACAGTGTAAGAACGCCTCTCTTTTTATCTGGTCTACAGATAATCTTGAGAGAAGAAACCTGCCCCTGGGAGGAGCAGTCTTGAACTCTAGTTTGTATCCCTGGGACACGATGTCCACCGCCCAAGGATCCTGAACATCCCGAACCCAAGCCTGAGTAAAGAAGGATTGTCTGCCCCCACAAGATCCGGTCCAGGATTGAGGGCAGACCCTTCGTGCTGACTTTGAGTAATTGGCGGGCTTCTTAGATTGCTTTCCCTTGTTCCACGACTGGTTGGACCTCCAGGAAAGCTTGGACTGTTCTTGTTTTGTAGAGGGAGAGGAAGGCTTACCCTTGAAGTTTCGAAAGGAATGAAAATTACTCTCACATCCCTTCTGCTTATTCCTCTTATCCTGAGGGAGGAAATGACCTTTTCCTCCCGTAAAGTCGGAAATTATCTCAGCCAGACCATGCCCAAACAAGGTCTTTTCCTTGTAAAGGATTGCCAAAAGCTAAGACTTAGATGACACATCTACAGACCAGGATTTCAACCATAATGCTGTGTGAGTCAATATGGCAAAATCAGACATTTTTGCTCCTAGCTTAATAACCTGTAGGGAAGCATCCGTAATAAAAGAATTGGCCAACTTAAGGGCCATGATCCTATCCTGGATCTCTTTGAGGGGAGTGTCTGTCCAAATAGAATCAGACAACGCATCAAAGCAGTATGTGACGGTAGCAATACACACTGCAGGTTGCCATTGTAAACCCTGGTGTACATACATTTTCTTGAGTAACCCCTCTAATTTTTTGTCCATAGGATCCTTAAAGGAACAACTATCTTCTATGGGAATTGTGGTCCTCTTAGCTAGCGTGGAAATTGCCCCTTCCACCTTGGGTACAGTCTGCCAAGACTCCTTGATAGAGTCTGCTATAGGAAACATCTTCTTAAATATAGGGGATGGAGAAAAAGGGATACCTGGTCTCTCCCATTCCCTAGCAATAATCTCTGTAGCTCGATCTGGTACAGGAAAAACCTCCACCATGGAAGGTACATCAAATGTCGGAGTCGTCCAGGGTAGCCAAAACCTCCTTAAGTAACAAACAGAGGTGTTCTAGCTTAAACCTGAAGGATACAACTTAAGTATCAGCAGAAGGAATTACACTGTCTGAGTCTGAGATTTTACCCTCAGATGCTACTGAAGTATCTTCCTCCTCAGATTTCTTGGAGGAGGCATTCGGAATAGCCACGTTTTAGCAACCTTATCTACTGATTGTTTACATTTCCTCTTGCGCTTTCCCTGCAGCATGGGAAAAGCAGACAATGCATCAGAAACCGCAGAGGACATGAGGGAAGCAATGTCTTGCAACATAACTCCAGGTGGAGTAAGAGAGGAAGCGCAGGGCACTGGATGAATGGACAATAAATTTTGGGACATTTGAAGAGAAAGCTGCAGCATATCTTGTACATTGTCAGAAGACTCCTGAACAGCATCCGTCCTAGACAATGTTGGCTCAGAAAAAAGTCTATCCTTGAACTGAAAAGTTCTCTCAATACATGAGGAACAGAAAGGGATTGGTGGTTCCACATTAGCATCAAAACATAAAGAACATGTAACATCTTGCAGGGCCTCTTGGTCCATCTTTATTCCCCAATAAACAGAATAAATAGATAAACAAACTGATATTTTATTTAGAAAATACCCCACAAAAAAAACGTTACTGTTCCTTTAAATTTTAAAATGAAACTGCTTTATTTTTCTGCAACAAAATAATAAGGTATTACAAAAAAAAAACACTCCGGACAACATCTACACCTCAGCTTAGCTTTACTGAGGTGCTTACCTGCCTGACTGACATCGGAGTGAATAATATGCTAGATGAACCAAACTCAACGTCTATTTTCTGTTAATTGAAGTCCGGTAACCGCAATACTATTAATATCTGTGACGAAGTTTCTCCACTCCGGAACACAGGAAGTGTATGGAAAAAAAGGCGCGCAACAAAATTTGCTGCCTCAGCTAACCCCGCCCATCGTGGGCATTACAAGATTAACCTCCCGTTCGGCCAAATGTATTGCAAAGCCATCGGATATTAAAAAAAGTAAAAACACCACTTCTGGCATGATCTCCTCATCCGTAGTGCCTTCCATTACTGCTCATAATAAAATTATCCCCTAAGCCATATGAGGATGACTTTTTCCCAGTAGTACTTTTAAAGTGCCATCTTTTATTCTGTATGCGTTCCCAGAAAAATAAAAAGTTAGCACTTACCTTTAGAAATCTGCCCGACAGCAAGGCAGCTCACTAGATTTAAGAGGCATGTTCCCTCACATGGACCTGTGGAAAAAATGCAAAGACTGAGTGATCTTACTCAGGCTTTTGAAGTTACGGCAGCATTAAATATATGGGAGGCGCAGGGACCATTATACCCCACAGGTTCCCATTGCTTGAAAGCCACCACTGCTCTACTGAAGAGACTGATATGGACTACGGCTACACCATAGGACAAAGCAGTACAATCTTGTACTACTTAAAAATAATAAAATATTGCTTGAAGAATCTTCTAACACCTAAATTTTACCACTTCCTTGCTCTAACGTAGACAAAGAGAATGACTGGGGTTGGAGGGAAGGGAGGTGATATTTAACAGCTTTAATGTGGTGCTCTTTGCCGCCTCCTGCTGGGCAGAAGTGATATTCCCAATAGTAATTAGATGATCCGTGGACTCACCGTGTCATTAGAAAGAAAATTATATTGGTTTCATAGGTAAATTTAAAAAAAGGCTTTTTTCTGTTTGAATGAATTTCTCTCGTCCTTTGAGCACGTTTTTCTGTAAAATTCCCGATCTTTAAAGGATTAATGTGGTGTTGGGTTGGTACTCAAGTGATAAGTGTTAGGTTTTTTTCTTCTGCGCTCTCCATTGAAGTCTTTGGGGAGAAGTTAGTGCGGTTACGATATCTGTAGTCCTAGAGCTAGGTTTTGCTTGCACACAAAAGTTTTATTATGGTATAACCCGGATACAAAGGGTTAATACCAGATGAAAGATGTCCTGAATGTGGGATCAGCAACACACAACCCAGCTAATTCCCCCCAAACATGAGACCAAGCTCCATATTGAAGGTAAAAACAGAATGTGCTTTATTGAGGGCTATATGCCCAGTATTTATGCAGGTTTGAGACCAGATGGGGGGTTGGAAGAGTATTTTACATTAGATAGAGGGAAGACGCCCTTTTTCTTGATACAATAGAATTACGTTACTTAAGCAGATAAACAATTTAAACACAAGAAAACAATGGAGTCCTTCTTATCACCTAGCAGTCTGACTCTAGATGTGATTAAACAATGTGAATGCTTATCACATAAACCTAATTACAGTACACAATAGATGCTGCCAGGAAACCTGTCTTTAGAAAATAGCTTCTCAAAGCTGAACAAAGTTAAGCCTTCCAGTACTGACAGAGGGGTCTGTCACAAGTTTACTTTCAGCTTGTAATACGGGTGCGCTAAATCTTTACTTCTGGTGATGTTATCACTCGAATGAAAGCCCTAAATAGTGCTCCATTTTTATCTGGCCCATTGTTAGCAAATATTTGAAACATCCATTGAAGACCACCATACATATAAATACTTATCTCTGGCTTATATACAAGAGGATCCTAAGAGTTCTCCTATATTTACATAATACTCCTAAACCACTGGGATTAAATAAACTCCTATACTACTATCAATCAGTAACCCCCAACACAACTAATTACCTCACCAACCCTGCTGCAATTTCAGCTTCTTCATTTTATTTATCTCCTCAGTTCAACACCATCACCAACTTCTCTAGCTGCATTAAAAGGACAGAAAATCAATAAATACCTTGAGATTTTTAAGTAAAATGTTTAGTTATGCAGAATGAAGCTTTGTGATATATTTTTATTATTTATTTTGCCTCTTTTCATGTAATTTAACTCTGATAATTGAACAATTCCTAATTCCCAGAACTTGGATTACACCTTTCTGACTTCTCAAGGTTAAAGGGATATTCCAGCCAAAATTAAAAACCACATGGGTGCATTTCGGTATTGAACAGAAGAACTTTTGTAATATACATGCATTAGCAAAAATGCTTCTAATAAAAATATAGCTGTTGCAAAAGTGTATTTAACTATGCACCATGCACCAGCATTTTAAACACAGCACTTGCTCAGAGAGCCTAAGGTGCTTGTACCATCTGTTAATGACTCCATTTGTTAATGGCTGACATGATACAAGCCCCACTGATGATCTGAGCAGCTGCATTATTTAAAATGTGGGGGCAGTGACAATATCTAGCTGTTTCACATGCACGTGCAGAGAAAAATGTTAATACTAAAACAGTGATAACTTTTACTAGAAGCATTTTTGCTAATACATGTATATTGCAAATATGTTTCTTTTCAAAGATGTAATTAGTCTATGTGCATTAAAATTTTGACTGGAATGTCCCTTTAACTCTGTTATATACATGTCCCTAATTCGCTTTATCAGATAGCAGCTGCAAAACAATCTCACTTTATATTAACTTTATGACAGTAATTGTTTCCTGTAGACTAAAACACATAGGGCGCGATCCGATATACGGTGCAGGTTTTGGCGCAAGCGTGGAAACCTGCGCCACCCGTAGTTTCAGCTTGCATATCGAGCTATCACATATACTGCGCCGGCAGTTGCTAAAGTGCCGTAAGTCGGACAAATTAGCGATGTCCAGAAATAAGCGTAAGTACAAATTTCAGGAGTCGCCAGTGACTTACGGCACTTTAGAAACTGCCGCCGCATTAAAAAACTCACTAAAGTATAAAATATCCCGTAACTGTCTAACCTGCCTCCCAAACATCCTCCCGACACGTATACCCCTCTATCCGCAATCCCCCCTCTCACTCCTAACAATAAATTTATTAACCCCTAAACCGCCTCTCCCGGACCCGCCGCCACCTATATTATATGTATTACCCCCTAATCTGACCCCCCTACCGCGCTGCGTGTGTTTTTTTTTTGTAATATAGATTAGTGTATTTAACTGTATTTTAGTTGAGATAATTGTAGTTTATTTAATTAATTTATTGATAGGGTAGTGTTAGGTGTAATGGTAACTTAGGTTAGGATTTATTTTACAGGTATTTGGTAATTATTTTAACTAGGTAGCTATTAAATAGTTATTAACTATTTAATAGCTATTGTACCTAGTTAAAATAAATACAAAGTTACATGTAAAATAAATATAAACCCTAAAATAGCTACAATGTAATTATTAATTATATTGTAGCTATCTTAGGGTTTATTTTATAGGTAAGTATTTAGTTTTAAATAGGAATAATTGAGTTAATATTAATATTATTTAGATTTATTTTAATAATAATTACGTTAGGGGGTGGCGGCGGTGTAGGGGGATTAGGGGTTAATAAATTTAAAATAGGTGGCGGCGGTGTAGGGGGCTCAGATTAGGGGTTAATGTAGTTATTATAGGTGGCGGCGGTGTAGGGGGATCATATTAGGGGTTAATAGAGTTAATGTAGGTGGCGGCGGTGTAGGGGGCTCAGATTAGGGGGTAATACATATAATATAGGTGGCGGTGGTGTAGGGGGGTCAGATTAGGGGGTAATACATGTAATATACGTGGTGGCGGGGTCCGGGAGTGGCGGTTTAGGGGTTAAACACTTTATTAGGTATTGCGGCGGGGGATTGCGGTTGACAGATAGATAGACATTGCGCATGCGTTAGGTGTTAGGTTTTATTTTGCAGGTAGTTTAGGGAGTTACGGGGCTCCAATACTCAGCGTAAGGCTTACTACGCCTGCATTTTGTGGCGAGGTGAAAATGGAGTAAGATTTCTCAGTTTTCGCCACGTAAGTCCTTGCGCTGTATATTGGATACCAAACTGCGCGGGTTTGGTATATCACTCTATGGGCCAAAAAACTACGGCCGAAGGGTGAAATATACGAGCGTAACTTCTATGTTACGCCGTATATTTGATACCAAACCAGCGCAAAATTTGGCGTCGCCGGCTTTTGCGGGCAACGCTGCATATCGGATCGGGCCCATAGTGCCTCCTCCAAATAAGGCAAATGGTGGGTAGAGTTTGGCTATTGAAAAACAGCTGCAGTAAAAATTATGTTAATATTTGGCTAATATTTTATACCAACACAATAGAAATGTATAGTAATCACTAGGCGTTTACTGTCCCTTTAACCTCACCACCAAACACCCGCATTTGAACTAACCTCTTTTTTCAGACTCAAAAATTGACTTTGTCTCCCGATAAAGGGCTTCAAAATATTGACCATCCCCCCTGTCTGACCCTACAACCACATTCACCTCAGCTTTTCTAGACCTCTCTTACCACATTCATTCATTTACATCCCACATTTCATTAACCAATTGATAGAAAATAACCCCATATAATTAACTCTTTTATTACCACCTCCCTCATGTCAGAAGTGTCTCAGTTTGCAGCCTTCACACACCAGGGATAAACACACGAAAGAACAGCCTAACCTCTGTGACACCCAACCACTGAATATCTCCCCAATGATCCCCAGCAAAGGTTCCGCCCTAGTGGCTGATGATCTAAAGGTCTCTAGGCTGGCGAGATTATTTAAGAATGCTCGCCAGTCCTTTTATTTCCCTGGTGAAATTATATAAAGCCACTTTTTTACCCTGAAAACTGAGTTTCTCGTATACTGCATTTTCATATGGGAAGGAGATGTATACATTACAAAAGTGCACTATTAAAATCATAATTTAAAAATCATACAAAACGAATATTTAAACCATTCATGAATAAATACACGGGAAACAATTGTATTGTTTAGGTGCATCACAAATCATAACAAAATTGTTCTACAAAAATTGTATTTGATAAAAAATATAAAATTTGTATGGAAATTACACAGGAATAAATCGTATTAAATATGAACAGCGTAAATCGTAATTTAAGTACGTGGGTGTGCTGCGTGCAAAATACACATAAAATTGTATTTAGAGGTATAAAATATAAAGCTTAATTTCATAAAATTGTTTGAACCTGGGCGTTCCATGGGCGTGTTTGAAATTTTCTCACAAATCCCAGCATAATTCTGCCCTACAGTTCTCACTTTTTTTTGCAAATGAAAAGGTGGCAAGTTTGTGACAAAATACTCATAAAGGAACCCATAAAGGGACAGTCTACACCAAAATTGTTATTGTTTAAAAAGATAGATAACACATTTACTACCCATTCCCCAGATTTGCACAACCAACATTGTTACATTAATACTTTATAACATTTAAACCGCTAAGTTTCTGTCTGTTTCTAAGTCACAACAGGCAGACTCTTATCACAGAAAACTGCTAGTTCATGTGAGCCATATAGATAACATTGTGCTCACTTCTGTGGAGCTGTGCAGGACCCAGCACTAATTGGCTAAAAAATGAAAGTCAGTAGATAAATAACAAGTCATGTGATCAGGGGAATGTCAGAAGGCTTATAGACACAAGGTAATCACAGAGGTAAAAAGTATAACCATGTTGGCTGTGCAAAACTAAGGATTGATTAATAAAGTTTTTTTCATGTAATTAGCAAGAGTCCATGAGCTAGTGACGTATGGGATATACATTCCTACCAGGAGGGGCAAAGTTTCCCAAACCTCAAAATGCCTATAAATACACCCCTCACCACACCCACAAATCAGTTTTGCAAACTTTGCCTCCTATGGAGGTGGTGAAGTAAGTTTGTGCTAGATTCTACGTTGATATGCACTCTGCAGCAGGTTGGAGCCTCTCAGCGTGCAGTGAATGTCAGAGGGATGTGAGGAGAGTATTGCCTATTTGAATTCAATGATTTCCTTCTACGGGGTCTATTTCATAGGTTCTCTGTTATCGGTCGTGGAGATTCATCTCTCACCTCCCTTTTCAGATCGACGATATACTCTTATATATACCATTACCTCTACTGATTCTCGTTTCAGTACTGGTTTGGCTTTCTACTACATGTAGATGAGTGTCCTGGGGTAAGTAAGTCTTATTTTCTGTGACACTCTAAGCTATGGTTGGGCACTTTTATATAAAGTTCTAAATATATGTATTCAAACATTTATTTGCCTTGACTCAGGATGTTCAACGTTCCTTATTTCAGACAGTCAGTTTCATATTTGGGATAATGCATATGAATCAATCAATTTTTTTCTTACCTTAAAATTTGACTTTTTTCCCTATGGGCTGTTAGGCTCGCAGGGGCTGAAAATGCTTAATTTTATTGCGTCATTTGTGGCGCCGATTTTTTTGGCGCAAATTTTTTTTTTTCTGTTTCCGGCGTCATACGTGTTTTTTTGCGCCAAAAGTGTCGGCGTTCCGGATGTGTCGTCATTTTTGGCGCTAAAAGCATTTAGGCGCCAAATTATGTGGGCGTCTTTTTTGGCGCTAAAAAATATGGGCGTCACTATTGTCTCCACATTATTTAAGTCTCATTATTTATTGCTTCTGGTTCACTGGCATTTTTCCCATTCCTGAAACTGTCATTTAAGGAATGTGATCAATTTTGCTTTATATGTTGTTTTTTCTATTACATATTGCAAGATGTCCCAGATTGACACTGAGTCAGAAGATACTACTGGAAAATCGCTGTCTGGTGCTGGATCTACCAAAGCTAAGTGTATCTGCTGTAAACTTTTGGTAGCTGTTCCTCCAGCTGTTGTTTGTATTGAATGTCATGACAAACTTGTTAATGCAGATAATATTTCCTTTAGTAATGTTAAATTACCTGTTGCTGTTCTGTCAACATCTAATACTCAGAGTGTTCCTGTTAATATAAGAGATTTTGTTTCTAAATCCATTAAGAAGGCTATGTCTGTTATTCCTCCTTCTAGTAAACGTAAAAGGTCTTTTAAAACTTCTCATTTTTCAGATGAATTTTTAAATGAACATCATCATTCTGATTCTGATAATGGTTCCTCTGGTTCAGAGGATTCTGGCTCAGAGGTTGATGCTGATAAATCTTCATATTTATTTAAAATGGAATTTATTCGTTCTTTACTTAAGGAAGTATTAATTGCAATAGAAATAGAGGATTCTGGTCCTCTTGATACTAAATCTAAACGTTTAAATAAGGTCTTTAAATCTCCTGTTGTTATTCCAGAAGTTTTTCCTGTCCCTGATGCTATTTCTGAAGTAATATCCAGGGAATGGAAGAATTTGGGTAATTCATTTACTCCTTCTAAACGTTTTAAGCAATTATATCCTGTGCCATCTGACAGATTAGAGTTTTGGGACAAAATCCCTAAGGTTGATGGGGCTGTCTCTACTCTTGCTAAGCGTACTACTATTCCTACGGCAGATAGTACTTCCTTTAAGGATCCTTTAGATAGGAAAATTGAATCCTTTCTAAGAAAAGCTTACTTATGTTCAGGTAATCTTCTTAGACCTGCTATATCTTTAGCGGATGTTGCTGCAGCTTCAACCTTTTGGTACGAAGCTTTAGCGCAACAAGTAACAGATCATAATTCTCATAGCATTGTTAATCTACTTCAACATGCTAATAACTTTATTTGTAATGCCATCTTTGATATCATTAGAGTTGATGTCAGGTATATGTCTCTAGCTATTTTAGCTAGAAGAGCTTTATGGCTTAAAACTTGGAATGCTGATATGTCTTCCAAGTCAACATTGCTTTCCCTTTCTTTCCAGGGTGATAAATTATTTGATTCTCAGTTGGATTCTATTATCTCAACTGTTACTGGAGGGAAAGGAACTTTTTTACCACAGGATAAAAAATCTAAAGGTAAATTTAGGTCTACTAATCGTTTTCGTTCCTTTCGTCACAATAAGGAACAAAAGCCTGATCCTTCATCCACAGGAGCGGTATCAGTTTGGAAACCATCTCCAGTTTGGAATAAATCCAAGCCTTTTAGAAAACCAAAGCCAGCTCCCAAGTCCACATGAAGGTGCGGCCCTCATTCCAGCTCAGCTGGTAGGGGGCAGATTACGTTTTTTCAAAGAAATTTGGATCAATTCAATTCACAATCTTTGGATTCAGAACATTGTTTCAGAAGGTTACAGAATTGGCTTCAAGATAAGGCCTCCTGCAAAGAGATTTTTTCTTTCCCGTGTCCCAGTAAATCCAGCGAAGGCTCAAGCATTTCTGAAATGTGTTTCAGATCTAGAGTTGGCTGGGGTAATTATGTCAGTTCCAGTTCTGGAACAGGGGCTGGGGTTTTATTCAAATCTCTTCATTGTACCAAAGAAGGAGAATTCCTTTAGACCAGTTCTGGATCTAAAAATATTGAATCGTTATGTAAGGATACCAACTTTCAAAATGGTAACTGTAAGGACTATTCTGCCTTTTGTTCAGCAAGGGCATTATATGTCCACAATAGATTTACAGGATGCATATCTGCATGTTCCGATTCATCCAGATCACTATCAGTTTCTGAGATTCTCTTTCCTAGACAAACATTACCAGTTTGTGGCTCTGCCATTTGGCTTAGCGACAGCTCCAAGAATTTTTACAAAGGTTCTCGGTGCCCTTCTGTCTGTAATCAGAGAACAGGGTATTGTGGTATTTCCTTATTTGGACGATATCTTGGTACTTGCTCAGTCTTCACATTTAGCAGAATCTCATACGAATCGACTTGTGTCGTTTCTTCAAGATCATGGTTGGAGGATCAATTTACCAAAAAGTTCATTGATTCCTCAGACAAGGGTAAACTTTTTGGGTTTCCAGATAGATTCAGTGTCCATGACTCTGTCTCTGACAGACAAGAGACGTCTAAAATTGATCTCAGCTTGTCGAAACCTTCAGTCACAATCATTCCCTTCGGTAGCCTTATGCATGGAAATTCTAGGTCTTATGACTGCTGCATCAGACGCGATCCCCTTTGCTCGTTTTCACATGCGACCTCTTCAGCTCTGTATGCTGAACCAGTGGTGCAGGGATTACACAAAGATATCTCAATTGATATCCTTAAAACCGATTGTACGACACTCTCTGACGTGGTGGACAGATCACCATCGTTTAGTTCAGGGGGCTTCTTTTGTTCTTCTGACCTGGACTGTAATTTCAACAGATGCAAGTCTGACAGGTTGGGGAGCTGTTTGGGGGTCTCTGACAGCACAAGGGGTTTGGGAATCTCAGGAGGTGAGATTACCAATCAATATTTTGGAACTCCGTGCAATTTTCAGAGCTCTCCAGTCATGGCCTCTTCTAAAGAGAGAATCGTTCATTTGTTTTCAGACAGACAATGTCACATCTGTGGCATACATCAATCATCAAGGAGGCACTCACAGTCCTCTGGCTATGAAAGAAGTATCTCGAATACTGGTATGGGCGGAATCCAGCTCCTGTCTAATTTCTGCGGTTCATATCCCAGGTATAGACAATTGGGAAGCGGATTATCTCAGTTGCCAAACGTTACATCCGGGCAAATGGTCTCTTCACCCAGAGGTATTTCTTCAGATCGTTCAAATGTGGGGACTTCCAGAAATAGATCTGATGGCTTCTCATCTAAACAAGTAACTTCCCAGGTATCTGTCCAGATCCAGGGATCCTCAAGCGGAAGCAGTGGATGCATTGTCACTTCCTTGGAAGTATCATCCTGCCTATATCTTTCCGCCTCTAGTTCTTCTTCCAAGAGTAATCTCCAAGGTTCTGAAGGAATGCTCGTTTGTTCTGCTGGTGGCTCCAGCATGGTTTTGGTATGCGGATCTGGTCCGGATGGCCTCTTGCCAACCATAGACTCTTCCGTTACGACCAGACCTTCTGTCACAAGGTCCTTTTTTTCCATCAGGATCTCAAATCCTTAAATTTAAAGGTATGGAGATTGAACGCTTGATTCTTAGTCAAAGAGGTTTCTCTGACTCTGTGATTAATACTATGTTACAGGCTCGTAAATCTGTATCTAGAAAGATATATTATCGAGTTTGGAAGACTTACATTTCTTGGTGTCTTTCTCATCATTTTTCCTGGCATTCTTTTAGAATTCCAAGAATTTTACAGTTTCTTCAGGATGGTTTGGATAAAGGTTTGTTGGCAAGTTCCTTGAAAGGACAAATCTCTGCTCTTTCTGTTCTTTTTCACAGAAAGATTGCTAATCTTCCTGATATTCATTGTTTTGTACAAGCTTTGGTTCGTATAAAACCTGTCATTAAGTCAATTTCTCCTCCTTGGAGTTTGAATTTGGTTCTGGGGGCTCTCCAAGCTCCTCCGTTTGAACCTATGCATTCATTAGACATTAAATTACTTTCTTGGAAAGTTTTGTTTCTTTTGGCCATCTCTTCTGCTAGAAGAGTTTCTGAATTATCTGCTCTTTCTTGTGAGTCTCCTTTTCTGATTTTTCATCAGGATAAGGCGGTGTTGCGAACCTCTTTTAAATTTTTACTTAAGGTTGTGAATTCTAACAACATTAGTAGAGAAATTGTGGTTCCTTCATTGTGTCCTAATCCTAAGAATTCTAAGGAGAGATCATTGCATTCTTTGGATGTAGTTAGAGCTTTGAAATATTATGTTGAAGCTACTAAGACTTTCCGAAAGACTTCTAGTCTATTTGTTATCTTTTCCGGTTCTAGGAAAGGTCAGAAGGCCTCTGCCATTTCTTTGGCATCTTGGTTGAAATCGTTAATTCATCATGCTTATGTCGAGTCGGGTAAAACTCTGCCTCAAAGGATTACAGCTCATTCTACTAGATCAGTGTCTACTTCCTGGGCATTTAGGAATGAAGCTTCGGTTGATCAGATTTGCAAAGCAGCAACTTGGTCTTCTTTGCATACTTTTACTAAATTCTACCATTTTGATGTGTTTTCTTCTTCTGAAGCAGTTTTTGGTAGAAAAGTACTTCAGGCAGCTGTTTCAGTTTGATTCTTCTGCTTATAATTTCAGTTTTTTTCATTATAAGATTTAAACTTTATTTTGGGTGTGGATTATTTTTCAGCGGAATTGGCTGTTTTTATTTTATCCCTCCCTCTCTAGTGACTCTTGCATGGAAGATCCACATCTTGGGTAGTCATTATCCCATACGTCACTAGCTCATGGACTCTTGCTAATTACATGAAAGAAAACATAATTTATGTAAGAACTTACCTGATAAATTCATTTCTTTCATATTAGCAAGAGTCCATGAGGCCCACCCTTTTTGTGGTGGTTATGATTTTTTTTCTTATCACCCCACTTCTTGGCTATTCGTTAAACTGATTTGTGGGTGTGGTGAGGGGTGTATTTATAGGCATTTTGAGGTTTGGGAAACTTTGCCCCTCCTGGTAGGAATGTATATCCCATACGTCACTAGCTCATGGACTCTTGCTAATATGAAAGAAATGAATTTATCAGGTAAGTTCTTACATAAATTATGTTTTTTTTTTTTTTTTTTTAAATTAACAGATTTAATACCATAATAGCATAACACATGTATACAAAAATATAGACAAATGTAAGCTGCTATTTGCAGAAATCAGCATAAGGTGATTTATAATGGCTGCACGATTTAATTTTTAAAGTGCACCTCCTGCTCACTGCTAACTTTGCCCTACAAAGCGAAGTTTCCCTTTCCAGCAAGTTACAATAATTTTAATAGGAGACATTTCACCACTAGCAGGCACTGCCCTTTTTAAAGAGAATTCCACCAGGGCAGCCCCTGCGATGGTCGGCATGAAAAAACACCTCAGATCTGGTGAGGTTTAGATAATCGCCACCTTAATCTTGGTTCCAGCAATGTACAAAACATTCTTCAGTCTTGAATGAAGTCATTGATCCAATGTAGACCAACATAATGTTCCTCTTCCTTATGACTGTGGGTGCATTGGAATTTTCCTCATGGTTTAAATGATAAATAATAGTCAATCGAAGAGCTCAATATCTGCATTCTTGACCAGTCATAAATAGGTGACAAACACGATATTAAACAAAATTTTACCTTTAAGCCAAATTTATTAATCCTTTAACTATTAGGGGGTATAACCAAAAGTTACATTGTTTTGTATTCTGAGCTAATTATGCACAGTGTACAAAGTGCAAATCAGGAACAGCAACAGGCCCAAATACGGAAAAGTGCTTCTTTAAGGAATGCCTTTAGTTGCTGGGACGTTATAGAACCCTCAAAGTATGCATCAGTAGCCAAAAAGCCTCCCTGATTTTAATAAAATAAAACACAAATACTACCTTATTTACTGCACGTAATTAAACTTCGTATTCTAAAATATTTAAGCATTCAACAAGCGTACGATCACTGGAAAATTGGTTTGTTGTATGTGGTTGTGCAATAAAGCTACTTTTTTTTAACGCGACTTTAGTGGAAAGCTACTTTAATAAGTTCCTATCTTATTTAGGGTTTCAAGGTGTCCAATATATAACTGGTGGGGGTGTCAGCGCAGTAGCGGGTGAAGCCACCTCCCTGAAATGAGTTTTTGCAGGTTGGGATGTCTGTTGTTGTTATAATTTATTTGTAAAGCAATACCATATTTTATACAGCTGAATATATATCCTGTGGCTAAAAATAACTAATACATATTTATAACAATAATATACATACCTATATATAATAATACAGAAATATGTGAAGTCTAGGGGTGATTGAAAGAGAAGCCACCGACGTTGCTTGGAAAATGGGTTAATGAGATTCCCTGGAGTACATTTCATACAACATGGGATTAAATCTTGATGTGTACATGGAAATGAACTAGGTTTCAACAAATAATTCTAAGTAAAAGAGGTGAATTTAAATCAGATTTTTGTTTTCGTCTATCTGAATCATTAAAGCTTAGTTTTGTCTCCCATGTCCATTTTTAAGTGTAATGGGTATCTTTCCCAGACATTAATTTAGCAACCTGTATTCCCTCTCCAGCAATGATGAAATTATACCCAAACCTTTCTTTCCAGTTATTTAGCATATTAATATGCAGCAGCAAATGCTTGTAGTTATTTTAGAATGTTTCTTAGAGTAATTGTACAGGTTCCTATATTATTAAAAAATCTGTTGGATGCATGAATCAATATTTTAATTTTGTAATAAAAAATTCTACATAAATTAGCAACACAGCTTTTGAACTTCTTGGAGTTCTCCATCTACGGCCAAAAAAGAAAACAAAGCATTTTTTTCATTCTCTGTACTTAATTCAGGAAGAAATTGTTGCTGCATTACTTTTTATTGTCTATAGAAATGGGCTGCTATTTCAGGAGCTGAGCAGCAATTATGCAGTTAATCTGTACTTTAGTGAACCAGTCTACAAATGCTATAAAGGATCTAATTTGTAGAGACCACTTAAATCAAATTCTCACTGGATTAAGCCTCAGATTTAGTACTAAACTTTATAGCAGTTTGGGGCATATTAATTGTTCCCTCAGAGGGTTAAGAATGTGTCTTTTTTTATATATTGATCTGAGCAGAGATTACAGTGTCTGAGAATTCAAGATGTAAAGAAAGATGAAAAGAGTCATGTAGAAATTCTCAAGGTCGTCAGAGCTATTAAATGAGGAAGGGTTGAATGTATTCAGAACAGATTCATTAGGACAGTGCCTGACATGGGAGGAAGCCTTACATATTCCCTATTTAGGCCTCAGATTCAGATTCTCCTGCAGTTTATGCAAAACACGTCAATGGGATGAAACAATAAAGAATAATGAAGCTTGTGGAAAATAACCTGGCTGTATACAATCTATGAATTATATTCATATATGAAATTCTGAGGTAAAAATACTTATGAATACAGATAATGGCATTAATGGGACACTGTGATTCCCCCCCCCCCCCCCCCCCCCCACGATTGGGCCAGATTACAAGTGGAGCAACCTAAACGCATATTCTCATTTGCCTTTAGCCAACATGAAAATATGAATATTTCACATTTCAATGTTCTGTACATACAAGAATATGTTCTATTTATTCATAAATACATATTTATATATATATATATATATATATATATATGATGGTATTTTGGAACAATATATATATATATACCTATATATATATATATATATATATATATATAAACATGGGTGAGGTCAGCACTCTCAGGCCGGATATAGTACACATCCTATGACCCTGCAACATGCAGAGCCCTGGGTGCAAACCAGCACTCTCAGGAAGCTGCACTGTCTCCAGAGTCACAGGCAGTTATATATATATGAATATCTTCCTATAGGAAAATACATAGAACATATTCTGCTATGTGCAAAACATTGGAAAGTGAAATATTTACAGTAAATACATACACCTAGATTACGAGTTTTGCGCTAAACAGAATGCGAACAGGGTGCAAAACGAACACAACAAAAGTTGTGTTATTTCACCCTCCATAGCGCTGCCATTGCAAGTTTCTGAAAAGCCTCCTTGTGCGTGCGATATGGTGGCTTTAAGCTCCATACCGCACAAAAGCCAAGGGCTGCTTTGACGTGCTCGTGCACGCTTTCCCCCATAGACGTCAATTGGGAGAGAGTGTTAGAAAAAAAAAACTAACACCTGAAGCGCGGAATGAAAAATGTCCACAATGCAACCCCATTGATGTCTATGGGGAAAAAACACTCTAACATAAACCCCAAGTCTAAACACCCCTATTCTGCTGACACCGATATCGCCGCAACCTAAACAAAGTTATTAACCTCTAATCTGCTGCTCCCAAAATCGCAGACACTAATAAAAAGTTATTAACCCCTATTCTGCCGCTCCCCTACATCGCCGCCACTATAATAAAGTTATTAACCCCTAAACCTCCGGACTCCCACATCTCTGCCACTAAATAAACCTATTAACCCATAAACCGCCGGCCCCCACATTGCAAAACACTAAAATAAACTATTAACCCCTAAACATAACACCCCCTAACTTTAAATTAAAATTACAATATAACTCTATTTAAATAAATGAAAATATACCTGTGAAATAAACATTAAACTATAAATTAACCTAACTTTACTATTCTAATAAAATAAAAAATACTACCAATTAAAATATCTAAATTACAAGTTTAAAAAACCTAACACTACGAAAAAAATAAAAAAATCTAAATTACAACTAAAAAAAAACAAATGCTACAAAAAAATTTAAAAACCTAAGTTTACCAAAAATAACACTAAAATCACGAAAAATAAAAAACACTAAGATTACAAAAAAATAAACAAAATTATCAAAAATTAAAAAAAATACACCTAATCTAATAGCCCTATAAAAACACCCCCTAGCCTACAACAAACTACCAATAGCCCTTAAAAATTACTTTTGTAGGGCATTGCCCTAAAGAAATCAGCTCTTTTACCTGTAAAAAAATACAAAGTCCCCCTAACAGTAAAACCCACCACCCAACCAACCCCCCAAAATAAAAAACTTAACTCTAAAAAAAACTAAGCTACCCATTGCCCCTAAAGGGGCATTTGTATGGGAATTACCCTTAAAGGGGCATTTAGCTCTTTTGCATTACCCTTAAAAGGGCATTTAGCTTTTTTTCAAAGCCCAAAAATTAAAAAAAAACTAACACTAACCCTAGAAGATCTACTCAAAGTTTCTGAAGTCCGGACATCCATCTCCATCCAGGCGGCGAGGTCTTCATCCAGGTGGCGAGGTCTTCATCCAGGTGGCGAGGTCTTCATCCATCCCAGGGGCGTCTTCTATCTTCATCCCGATGGCATGGAGTGGAGCCATCCTGGAAGCTGAAGACATCCTACGCAGAGCGTCTTCTTAATACGGTCGCCGCCATACACTGAAGTTGAATGCAAGGTAGCTGTTTCAAAATGGCGTACCTTGCATTCCTATTGACTGATTTGATTCTTTAAATTCAAATCAGCCAATAGGATGAAAGCTACTGAAATCCTATTGGCTGATTTGAATAGAGCTAAATGCCCTACTGCTCTCAGATGGCGGTATGGATTGTGTCGGTATAGGCTGTAATGCAAGCATTTTAGCCTCACCGCACAACCTGTAATACCACCGCTATGAAAATCCCACGCAAAAACGTCATTTTTGTGGGATTGACTTTGCTTTACAGGCTAAAATGCTTGTGGTATAGGTATATTGACTCGACTCCCAATAGTGGGTTACTGCTTTTACACTGAAATTGCCATTTTTTTCAGCATTAAAAGCTGCAATGCAAAACTCGTAATCAAGGTGAAATTTAAAACCTTTATTTAAGGGACACTAAACCCAATTTTTTTCTATTATGATTCAGATAGAACATGCAATTTTAAGCAACGTTCTAATTTATTCCTATTATAAGACGAAAGAATCCTATAGCAGGAAAGAAGAGGCGCCAATAGGGTGATAACGAAACAAAAATGGTGAGATCAGAAAACAAAGTCAAAGTACTCACAAAAGGAGCGGCACTTACGAGTGCCAAGATCAGCAGACCGGGACCTGTCAGTCGCCCGGTAGACCACACACGGCAGAGAACGCCAACCAGTCACGTGAATCCTCAGCCAATCCGGGAAGATCCGACGTCCACACCTTTCTCCAAAGGGTCTGTTCACCAATCAGGAACACACCGCTGCTCACACCCTCCTCCAAAAACTCCAACCAGCAGGATTAGACAGCAGGGGATAGGCAATCACGGCACAAGCAGTAAATGTCCAAACAGGAACAGATTTTGAACGTTTAAAAGGCCATATAATTAGGAGAAAGACTCCAAGGGGTACATAAAAGAAATTTATTTAAAATGTATAAAAGAAGGCTGCTTTCTTTTATTCTTTTATACATTTTAAATAAATTTCTTTTATGTACCCCTTGGAGTCTTTCTCCTAATTATATGGCCTTTTAAACGTTCAAAATCTGTTCCTGTTTGGACTTTTACCGCTTGTGCCGTGAGCAGCGGTGTGTTCCTGATTGGTGAACAGACCCTTTGGAGAAAGGTGTGGATGTCGGATCTTCCCGGATTGGCTGAGGATTCACGTGACTGGTTGGCGTTCTCTGCCGTGTGTGGTCTACCGGGCGACTGACAGGTCCCGGTCTGCTGATCTTGGCACTCGTAAGTGCCGCTCCTTTTGTGAGTACCTCGACTTTGTTTTCTGCTCTCACCATTTTTGTTTCTTTATCACCCTATTGGCGCCTCTTCCTTCCTGCTATAGGATTCTTTCGTCTTATATCGTTTCCCCTGAGAGAGCAGCCGTGGACATCTGATTGCTATCAAGGAAAAGGACTGTGATTGTTGTAGCGCACCTCTGTAGAGCGGTTTATCATTCTATTTGTTCCTTATTACTATTATCAATTTTTCCTCGTTCTCTTGCTATCTTTATTTAAAAAAGAAGGCATCTAAGCTAAGGAGCCAGACAATTTTTGGTTCTGAACACTGGATAGCACTTGTTTAATGGTGGGTGCATTTAGCCACCAATCAGCAAGCAAAACCCAAGTTGTGAACAAAAAATGGTCCGGCTTCTAAACTTACATTCTTGCATTTCAAATAAAGATAGCAAGGTAAAATCGATAATAGGAGTAAATTAGAAAGTTGCTTAAAATTGCATGCTCTTCTGAATCATGAAAGAAAAAATGTGGGTTCAGTGTCCCTTTAAATATGAATATTGCATAAATATGTTTTTCATGTTTTTAGCTACTTAAAGGGACATGAAACACAATTTTTTTCTTTCATGATTTAGAAAGACCATGCAATTTTAAACAACTTTCTAATTTACTTCTATTATCTAATTTGCTTCATTCGCTTTATATCCTTTGCTGAAAAGCATATCTAGATAGGCTCAGTAGCAGCTGATTGGTGGCTGCACATAGATGCCTTGTATGATTGGCTCACCCATATACAGTGCTATTTCTTCAACAAAGGATATCTAAAGAATGAAGCAAATTAGATAATAGAAGTTAATTGGAATGTTGTTTAAAATAGTATTCTCTATCTGAATCATGAAAGAAAACTTTTGGGTTTAGTGTCCCTTTAACTGCAAATAGCTCCAATGCACTTTTATATATATATATATATATATATATATATATATATATATATATATATATATATATACATATATATATATATATATATATATATATATATGTGTGTATTTATATTTGTATATGTCTGTAAATACATATATACACATATCAATACATAAATACATATGTACACATATATAGACATATATATATAAATATATATAACCCTCACAGAGCTTTGTCCCCTCCCACCTCCTCTCCCTCTCCAGCTTGTTCTTGGTCTCTGAGGAGAGCGGTTAAATATTTTAGAGGTGCTCTACTATTAATAGTTTCTTATTTTTTCATATGTTTTGTGGGCACAGACCTGACGTGGGACCCAGGACCCCTAGACAACTTCACTCCAAGAAGATTTAAGAAGACTCTAAGTAAAACAGGGATGAGGATTGCCTGTGTTATCTGCTTTTAACCCCTTGCACCAATAAGATGTAGGTTCTATATCACACATTACTTTGCCCAGCGTACTGTGCTGACAGAGTACCTACTGTACATCCAGTACAACGGCGCAGGCTGTGGCCTCCCCTGTCAGCTTTGAGAGTTTGGGATGTTAATTCCTTCACTACTTCAAATATATTTAAATTATTAAAAATATTATTATTATTATTATTATTATTATTATTATTAATATACTAGTCGATAAGCCTGCCCAGAGGGCAGTCTAATTATTTTTTAAACTACAGATGTAGAAACAACTTACACCTAATTACCCTATTAACCCCTAAACCGCAAAACCCCCACATCGCAATAAACCTATTTACCCTCTTAACCCCTAAAACGCAAAATACCTACATCGCAATAAACCTATTTACCCTATTAACCCCTAAACCACAAAACCCCTACATCTGGTTAGGTTTATATAAAATGAACGCAGTGTTATGCATTGATGGCATGGATTCCATACCAGATATCAAGGGAGACAGATGCGCACCACCATACAGGTGAAATTTATTTCGGGGTCTAGGTCATAGCTGCCTTGTACAGATAGACAACGTCACTTCCCGGTTCATCAGCAAGGTTGCATAAGGCTGGATACAGTAACATGACGAAGAGTAAAATTGCCATATTTGATGAGGCAGCCGCAGAATAGACTGATGATTTTTGTTGTCACAGTAAGCGAGTTCGTAATATTCTTGCCTGTGTTGTGTTTACTGTATGCCGGCCAGCCGGCCACGGATACATTATGTCTTGTTACAGTTTTAGAGTTAGTTAATGTTAATGTGCGCACTGCACAGTTTTGCAAAAAGCTAGACTTTATTATATTTTACCATTGAGCTTATTTAAACCTGACAGCTGGCATCTTTTAATTTCTGGTAAGGTAATTTATTAAACAGTAACAGCAGGGATGGCAAGCTTTACTAAATGATGAACCACAGTTGCAATTTCTCCCTTCCTCCCACCCCTCCCCTCCCCTTTTCCTCTCCCTCCCTCCCCTCCCTTCTTCCTCTCCTCTCCCTCCCCTCCCTTCTTCCTCTCCCTCCCTTCTTCCTTTCCCTTCCCTCCCTCCTTCCTCTCCTGTCTTCCTCTCCCTCCCCTCCCTTCTACCTCTCCCTCCCCACCCTTCTACCTTCCTTCCTTCCCTCCCTTCTTCTCTCCCCTCCCTTCTTCTATCCCCTCCCTTCTTCTTTTCCCTTGCTTCTTCCTTCCCCTTCCTGACATATAAAAAAAAATTAATTTTACACCCTGTTCCTGACCAAAAAAATATTGAGGGAAAAAAATCTGAGGGGGAGCAGAATTTTGAGTGCCTAGGGCAGCCCAAAACCTAAATACGTCACTGTATTTACCCTTTTAACCCATATACCGCAAAACCCTTAAATCGCAATAAACCTATTAACCCTATTAACCCCTAAGCCGCAAAACCCCTACAACACAATAAACCTATTTAACTTATTAACCCTTTAAACCGCCAAAACCCACAAAAAACTATTTAAATAACAGTACAGTACACTAACCTAACACCCCCTAACCAAACAACCCCTAACCTAACACCCCATTAAATAAACTCAAATTACCTAAACTAATACATTCTAACGTTACAAAAAAAACAACTAAGGTTACAATTTTTTTTAAAAAAGCTAACATTACAGAAAATAAAAAATCCTCTTCGTACGATCTCCGCCGTACACTGAATAGTGAATTCAAGGTACGCGATTAAAGATGGCGTCCCTTGAATTACTATTGGCTGATTTAATTCTTCCAATTCAAATCAAGCAATAGGATGAAAGCTACTTAAATTCTATTGGCTATTTAAATTAGCCAATAGGATGAGAGCAAGTTAAATTTTATTGGCTATTCAAATCAGCCAATAGAATTTCACTTGCTCTCATGCTATTGGCTAATTTAAATAGCCAATAGGATTTGAGTAGCTTTCATCCTATAGGCTGATTTGAATTGGAAGAATCAAATCAGCCAATAGGAATTCAAGGGACGCCATCTTTAATCGCATACCTCAATTCCCTATTTATTTATTTACTTTTACTTTTTACTTTTTATCTGATGAAACAACCCTTGCAGGTTGAGAAACGCGTCATAAAATAAAAGTCAAATTTTTTTTATTTGAAGTTGTCTGTGTTGTGGTTCATATATGCCTATTGAACAACACACATAAGATCACTCCTCTGCAGAACCTGAAGTCCAGATAGCAGGAGATAGATACCAAGTTGCAACTAGAACAAGTGCCTTTGGAGCCTGGCTCCTACAGTGTACTAGCCACTGTTAAGTGCTAGCCTGCTCTCTTGCACTGGTCACAGCACAGTGCCACACCATCTGGTAAGCATAATATCTACATATATCTGTACCTGCATTCCAGACGATATCACGCTATTGTGGCGCCCTCTTTCTATTCTTCTTCCCTATTTATTGTACGGCGGAGATCGTATGAAGAGGATCCTTCAGCTCCGCTCTGCGCGGGATGTTCCTGGAAATAGAAAGGGTTGCGCTTGGAAGAAGACTTCACCGCCTGGAACAGGACCTTCTCCGCCGGACCTTAGGAACCGTGAGTACCAACCTGGGGGTTAGGTTTAGGATTTTTTAAGGGTTTTTTTGGGGGATTTGTTTTATTTAGATTAGGGATGGGCAGAAAAAAGAGCTAAATGCCCTTTTAAGGGCAATGCCCAAACAAATGCCCTTTTCAGGGCAATGGGTAGTTTAGGTATTTTAGTGTTAGGTTATTTTATTTGGGGGGTTTTGGTGATTGGGGGGGTTTTACTGTTAGGGGGGGCTTTGTGTATTTTCTTGAAAAAGAGCTGATTATCTTGGGGCAATGCCCTGCAAAAAGCCATTTTAAGGGCTACTGGTAGTTTATTCTTAGAGTAGGGGGTCTTTTTATTTTCATAGGGATCAGGTTTAATTTTGTTAAATTTGGCAATTTGATTTTTTATTTTCTGTAATGTTAGCCCTTTTTATTTTTTGTAAACTTAGTTTTTTTTTATTTTTTGTAACTTTAGAATATATTAGTTTAGGTAATTTGGGTTTATTTAATGGGGTGTTAGGTTAGGGGTTGTTAGGTTAGGGGGATTTAGGTTAGGGGTTGTTAGGTTAGGGGGTGTTAGGTTAGTGTACTGTAATTAATTATTTAAATAGTTATTTGCATTGTGGGTTTTGGTGGTTTAAAGGGTTAATAAGTTAAATAGGTTTATTGCAATGCAGGGGTTTTGCAGTTTAGGGGTTAATAGGATAAATATGTTTATTGCAATGTAGGGATTTTGCGGTTTAGGGATTAATAGGGAAAATAGGTTTATTGCAATGTAGGGATTTTGCAGTTTAGGGGTTAATAAGTTAAATAGGTTCATTGCGATGTAGGGGTTTTGCGGTTTAGGGATTACTAGGGTAAATAGGTTTATTGCGATGTGGGGGTTTTGCGGTTTAGGAGTTAATACTTTGTGTAGGATTTTTTTTTTTTGTTATATTTCGTGCGGGCAGTGTTTTTTTTTTAATACTTGATGGGGGCGGTTAGTTTTTTTTTTTTAAATACTTTAAAGTGGGCAATTAGGTGTTGCTTTTGTAATGCTCCGTTTGCCTTCGCTGCATACTGGTGGATTCCAAAAATGGCAGGGTGGTGAAAGAACCCACCAGTGCGCAACTGCCGACGGGGACGGACATTACAAACACAAGTATAGATTAGAATTTAAAAAAATGCCCAGCACAGCAAGTAACCATAGTAGTGATTCCATGCCTGTGATAAATGCAATAGGCTATTGCAGGGATCTCAGGCGGCAAATAGAAAGAAAAATATCAATAGAATAACAAGTTTGCCTTGTATTACCTCACTTGCAGTTTAGCTTCCAGAGAGGCAGAATCATTATTGTATATACATATACAGTAGATAATATAACGCAACAACTTTTTTAAAAGCTTATATTATATATTTTTTATTTTTTTGCTACCCAGTGGGATGCCCGCTAAGACCTAAGTTTCCAGTTATCAGCTAGTAATTGGGCTTTACACTAAAAAAAACATAACATTTGTTTTTGCATTTTTTTAATGTTTTTATTAGTAGTTTTGTACCTTTATTATATAATAGTTTTGGGGGTACATTTTGAGAATTGATTACTATATAGTCCCATTGCTATAACATGTCTACAAATCCACTTTTAGAAGTGTGGTGCACATCTGCAATTAGTGGTCTTCTGATTACTAAAACCAAAATGATTAATACCTTATGCTGTCTACCTTAAAAATATATATAATTTTGTCGGTCAATTTTGAGACCCAAATGAGAGTTACCCCACTGCCACAAAGTTTTATTTAGTACAACCTTACAAAAATGTTAAATACATCTTTGGGAGTGCTGCCAATGAGACCAAATAGTTAGAGAAAACAGAGGCTGTTGGAAAACATCCACTTGCATATAAACAAAACATTTTTAAATTGAGCAAAAAATTACTTGCAATAGAAACCTATGATTTTATATTCAAATTGGGATCTTATTCAAACAATATGGCCATATTCTGCTTAGCCAGTCACCAACTTACTAGATGCCCCAATGTTGACTGGGTTTGGCACTACAATACTTTGCCTTTCAATATTATCTATGTCTAAACACACAGCATAATAAATATTGAAATGCTTAAAGGGAAACTGAACCCAAATTTTTTCTTTCGTGATTCAGATAGAGCATGCAATTTTAAGCAACTTTCTAATTTACTCCAATTATCAATTTTTCTTTTTTTTCTTGCTATCTTTGTTTGAAAAAGAAGGCATCTATGTTTTTTTTTTATTCAGAACTCTGGACAGCACTTTCTTATTAGTGGATGAATTTATCCACCGATCAGCAAGGACAACCCAGGTTGTTCACCAAAAATGGGCCGGCATCTAAACTTACATTCTTGCATTTCAAATAAAGATACAAAGAGAATGAAGAAAATTTGATAATAGGAGTAAATTAGAAAGTTGCTTAAAATTTCACGCTCTATCTGATTCACAAAATAATTTTTTTTGGTTCAGTGTCCCTTTAATATGGAGGGGGGGAGGTTCAAAGTGCACAACCAGCTCTTTCAGATACCATAATCTCTCTCTCCTACCCTCAATGGGAGATTAATTAGTACCATTGTCTCCCACTTAGAGACCTTTTCCATAGAGAATATATTTGTTATTCATATTTTAAATATAGGTGGTAATTTCTTCTGGCATTTAAAATTACAAAATAAACACAAATTAGCTTTTTGCAAATAAGGGACATGAAACCCCACATTTTTCTCTTTCTTGATTTAGATAGAGCAGGCAATTTTAAACAATGTTACTTCTATTATCAAATTTGCTTCATTCTCATGGTATTCCTAAATACCTTGGTAGGTAGCGTGCAAGGGCCTGGAACAAAACAAAAAGTGCTAGTGTTCTTATAAATGAATAACATTCTTTCAAAAATGCTTCCATATAGTACTACAGATGTGTACTCTTCTAAACATACCTTCTTGCTTTTCAACAAAGGATACCAAAAGAACAAAGAACATTTTATATCATAAGTAAATTTGAACATTGTTTAAAGTTGCATTCTCTATCTAAATCAAGAAACAACATTTTGGGGGTTTATGTCTCTTTAAATACACTCAAGCATGATGTCTGTTTCCTTTCTTTGTAGGACTACTTACATTATCTACCTTAGGAAAGGTGTGTTTTTTCATAGGTTTTTCCATGGAGTTTTCAAAGTTGAAGCCTTTTCAATCCATTAGAAAATCCAAGCCTTCACCTGGTTTTATAAAGTCATTGTCTTTTTTAATTTGTACTGTGGAAAATATCAAATACATTTGCCAATGGTATTGCAATCCATCATGAAATACCCTATGCAACAGTTTTTGCATAACTTTTTAAATTTGCCTAATTGAGCAGATATGTCCAACTAAAAACCTGTTTTGGTCTCTTTTGCACATCATAGGGCCTTTAAAGTTACATTTTTTATGCATACTCAATTTGTTTGTTAATGCAACACTCATAACATATTTAATTATGCTTCTTAAATCAGCTTTTTCTACTGATTATTGAGTACGTTCATCATTATTGAGTACTTTCATTATTCATTTAACACACTTTACCTTTAATTTAACTTTGAAAATTATAGTTTCCCACTGTCTACAGTCCCCAGGGTGGCTGAAGTAGGTTATGTAGAATTACAAATCATCCAATCATTCTGGATCTTGTGAGATTGTCACAGGTTGGAAGTCTGCCTGCTTCTCTATCTAAGGAAATGTTCTGGTTTTAATGAACTGCCTGACTCCATCCATGGCATGTCCATTCTGAAAATGACATGCCTCCTGCCCACAACATGCATGTGGCCACGCCTACAAATCACCTTTAAGTGGCTTCCAAAGAGTCCCCTCACATCTCTTTCACAAAAGCCTCCAGTCAAAGTTGGCATGTATGGAATTTTGAATTCTGGTAATTTATTATTTTAGGCATGAATAAGGGCTAAATTTATATGCCCAAAATGTTGCTGTATTTTGGGGACCCTGTATTAAATAAAGGTCTTTTAAATTCTAAACAGCTGGAAGTTTTCTTCCTTGATGCATTGATGGGCATGGTAAGCTTCCTCCTGAGACTGTGATTGACAATGCTGTTTCCCATATCTTTCCTTTATTATCTTAAGGCTAGATTAGGAGTTTTGCGGTATGAGTGAAAAAGCAACGTTAAGGCTCTTTTTCACTACCGCTGGTATTACGAGTCTTGCAGGTTTAGGGGCACTGCACACTTTGTTCCAATCAGCCAATAGAATGTGAGCTGAATCCTATTGACTAATTGGATCAGCCAATAGGATTGAAGCTCAATCCTATTGGCTGATTGCAATAGGATTCAAGGGACGCCATCTTGGATGACGTCATTTAAAGGAACCTTCATTCTGCAAGAAGACGCCGATTGAAGAGGATGCTCCGCGTCGGATGTCTTGAAGTTGGAGCCGCTCCACGCCGGATGGATGAAGATAGAAGATGCCGTCTGGATGAAGACTTCTGCCTGCTTGGATGAAGACTTCGGCCATTTGGATGAAGACTTCTGCCGGCTTCGATGAGGGCTTCTGCCACTTCGTTGAGGATGGATGTCGGGTCTTCAAAAACTGTAAGTGGATCTTCAGGGTTAGTGTTAAGCTTTTTAAGGGTTTATTGGGTGGGTTTTATTTTTAGATTAGGGGTTTGGGCACTTGAAAAAGAGCTAAATACCCTTTTAAGGGCAATGCCCATCCAAATGCCCTTTTCAGGGCAATGGGGAGCTTAGGTTTTTTTAGTTAGGATTTTATTTGGGGGGTTGGTTGTGTGTGTGGTGGGTTTTACTGTTGGGGGGTTGTTTGTATTTTTTTTTACAGGTAAAAGAGCTGTTTTCTTTGGGGAAATGCCCCTCAAAAGGCCCTTTTAAGGGCTATTGGTAGTTTAGTTCAGGCTAGGTTTTTTTTATTTTGATAGGGCTATTAGATTAGGTGTAATTAGTTTAAATATCTAATAATTTATTTTTTATTTTGTGTAATTTAGTGGGGTTTATTTTTGTAATTTAGGTAATTGTATTTAATTAATGTAATTGATTTAATTGTAGTGTAAGGTTAGGTGTTAGAGTAACTCAGGTTAGGTTTTATTTTACAGGTAAATTTGTATTTATTTTAGCTAGGTAGTTAGTAAATAGTTAATAACTATTTAGTAACTATTCTACCTAGTTAAAATAAATTCAAACTTGCCTGTGAAATAAAAATAAAACCTAAGATAGATACAATGTAACTATTAGTTATATTGTAGCTAGCTTAGAGTTTATTTTATAGGTAAGTATTTAGTTTTAAATAGGAATTAGTTAGCTATTAATAGTAGGTTTTATTTAGATTTATTTTAATTACATTAAAGTTAGGGGGTGTTAGGGTTAGGGGTTAATATCTTTAGTATAGTAGTGGCGACATTGGGGACGGCAGATTAGGGGTTAATAATTGTAATGTAGGTGTTGGCAATGTCGGGGGCGGCAGATTAGGGGTTAATAAGTGTTATGTAGGTGGCTGCAACATTGGGGCGGCATATTAGGGGTTAATAACTGTAATGTAGGTGGCGGCGGTGGCGGGGGCGGCAGATTAGGGGTTAATAAGTGTAATGTAGGTGGCAGCGATGTCGGGGGTGCCAGATTAGGGGTGAATAAGTGTAAGATTAGGGGAGTTCAGACTCGGGGTTCATGTTAGGGTGTTAGGTGTAAACATAAATTAAGTTTACCCATAGGAATCAATGGGGCTGCGTTACGGAGCTTTACGCTGCTTTATTGCAGGTGCTAGGCTTTTTTTCAGCCGGCTCTCCCCATTGATGTCTATGGGGAAATCGTGCACGAGCACGTAAAACCAGCTCACCGTAGCTTTCAGCAGCGCTGGTATTGGAGTACGGTATGGAGCTCAATTTTGCTCTATGCTCACTTTTTGCCTGTTAACACCGGGTTTTTGTAAACCTGTAATACCAGCACTGTAGGGAAGTGAGCGGTGACAATAACTTACAAGTTAGTACCTCACCCCTCATAACGCAAAACTTGTAATCTAGCCGATAGACAGTTAAGGCTTGTTCCCAACAGATGTTCACCTATATCTGTCCCTAATCCACCAAATCAAAGGAGAAAAGGCTCAAGAGGCTTATTTTAAAGGAGGAATTGATATTCAGGATGGAGCAATGAAGACTTTTCTCTACAAAAGTTCTTCATTTGCTTGCCTAAGAAATCCATTGTCAGCAGTGGGGCAGACAGAGCCAAGACACAAGCTCAACAATAGCATGTGACTTAACATGGGACAGTCCTGTTCAATGAGATAACAATGCAATTTGTCACTACTTTCAACTGTTTTTTGGTGTTTCACCACCAACGCCATTTTAGATGTATATACCAATATATGGCCTAAATTCATTAAATTCGTTAAAACTATATTCATTGCTTTTTTATAGTCGGTAGTCATCAGGATAGATATATTTTTATGTATTTAATAGACAGATACATGATATCTGATACAGCTAATGAGATCTGTATGAAATGCGAGATAACTGAAATCATGACTGCAACACCTAGAAATAGCGTTTAGCAAACCTGTTTTTAAAATGTTACCATTTCCGAATATAGTTTGATGCCCCTGTTTCCGCGCGAGCCTTCAGGCTCACCGGAAACAGAAGTTATGAAGCAGCGGTCTAAAGACCGCAACTCCATAACTTGTCCGCTCCCTCTGAGACTGCGGTCTTCAATCCGCCCGATCCTATATGTATGCTGTCGGCATTTATTGATGTGCGGCGGACATGATACACAGCTACATCATGTCCGTCCGCACTTTAATAAATCGGCCCCTATGTAGGATTCTCAGCAAAATGTTCTTCTCACACAGTTTTGTATTTTCAGGGATCAAGTTTTACAAGTAATCCCACAAAACACGGAACAGGTCCAGTGCTTGCGGAACTTAAATGAATACTGGCTGGTAAGTAGTATAAAATGTAGTTAAACCTTTCAACTGTTTGAATGTTTACGGGAACATGAATTCAAAATTAAACTTTCAAATTCAAATAGAGCATGCAAATAAAAAATCCAGTTTACTTCTATTATCAAATTTACTTTGTGCTTTGGATGTCCTTTGTTGAAGAACATACATAGGTAGGCTCAAGTGTGTGCATGCCTTGCAGGGTTTGCAACCATGTATAACATTGTTACAAACATTCTTCCAAACACTTCAGCCATATAGTGCTCAAGACTTATGTGCCCCTCTTAGATTATCTAGGTGTGCTCTTCAACAAAGGATTCCAAGGGAATGAAGTAGATCTGATAATAGGATTAAATTAGAAAGTTGTTTGTTTGTTTTTCTCAAAAAACATATCTGAATTGTGAAATGTTAACTTTAAGTATAAAAACAAGTGTCTATTTAACAAATTTCAAAACAGTCATCTAATCATAATCTATACAATATTGGGATTGCCAAATCAAAGCATGTAGAAGATGCTGAGCCAGATAAACAGTAATGCCTCAGGTTAACTAAAAATTCAGCACCAATCATATTTTAGTGCCCTGAGGCTGTTTAAAGACCAGCTGCAATGTGTTTGCTAAGTTTACCAGCATTTGAGGTAATTAGCAGAATGTGGACTGGCATTCATTAGCACCTGGTTATTACAGTAACCACAGAGGTTGCTGTCAATGTTAAGTATGTATGCATGTGAATCTACTGAGCTAATCAAGTCAAATCCATTCATTTCCTAGAATACAGTATTATCCATTTACAATGTAGAAGTGACAACATCTCTAGAAACTGTTTAAGATATGTTGTTGAGTCAAACTGGCTGTGTTGGTTATTTTTAGTCAGTTTTTTGCTTATTGCAAAGAATAAAATATTACAGTGGTGCTGTATGGTTACTGTATTCTGAAGTGTTATCAGTAAGAGCATTAAATCATGCTGTAAACTTTAGTATATAACATGTTCAGATATTAATAAAGCACTGTTGTAGCTTCCAAAATCTCACTGCAAGAACCTCTGTTTAAACCATTACTCTTTTTCAAATACATTTTGATTTTTTTTAATTTCCTTTTATTACATTTGCCATAGGGCTCGATATAGATTACTATGTGCTATATGAGCAACTCGTATGGAGAAAAAAAAAAAGCATTGTTAGACTTAGGGTTAGACTTAGGTTTAGGAGTTAATAAATTTATTATAGTAGCGGCGACGTTGGAGTCGGAAGATTAGGGGTTAATAAATTTAATATAGTTGCGGTGACATTGGGGGGGCATATTTGGGGTTAATAACTATAATGTAGGTGTCGGCGATGTTGGGGGCAGCAGATTAGGGGTTCATAAGTATAATGTAGGTGGTGGCGGTGTCCGGAGCGGCAGATTAGGGGTTAATAATATAATGTAGGTGTCAGCAATAGCAGGGGCGGCAGATTAGGGGTTAATAAGTGTAATATTAGGGGTGTTTAGACTCGGGGTTCATGTAAGGGTGTTAGGTGCAGACATAAATTTTCTTTCCCCATGGGAAACAATGGGGCTGCGTTAGAAGCTGAACGCTGCTTTTTTGCAGGTGTTAGGTTTTTTTTCAGCCAGCTCAGCCCCATTGTTTCCTATGGAGAAATCGTGCATGAGCACGTTTTGCCAGCTTACCGCTGACTTAAGCATCGCTGGTATTGAGGTGAGATGTGGAGCTAAATTTAGCTTGACGCTCACTTTTCTGAGGCTAACGCCAGCTTGCAGAAAACTCGTAATACCAGCGTTGGCTTAAGTGAGCGGTGAGAAAAAAAGGCTTGTTAGCACCGCACAGCCTTACCGACAGAACTTGTGATCTAGCCATAAGTAAATAATCAAGGGATGTTAAGGTAATTAAACGCTATATTTGGGTCAGGTAAGAGGCATTGCCTAGATTGCAGCCTTTTATTTACATACAAATGCTGTATTATATGCACCACCGCAAAGAACAGCTTATTGTATTAAAAAGTCAAAGTCGACCTGTAAAGTTAAATTTCTTCTTCTCTATTTATTTATGCTTTTCTTAAGTGCAATAATACCCATTTAAATAGTAACAGAAACAAATGTATCCATTAAATAGGTAGCACATTTTGCATACCACAAATTATAAGGTAATAGTAAACGTTATCTACTACCCAGGCTGAATGTCAGTAATCTGATACTATTTATATACTGGTTAAATTGGCTGATATCACAGTGTTATGAACAGTAAATGAATACATTTTATCTATTAGATAGGTAGCACAATTTGCATACCATAGATTGAAATAAAAGTAATAAGTGTTACCCTTTACCCAGGCAAGGATGCCAATTAATTAGTAGTTGAACTTAAGCGGATAAGTATTTGCAATCACATCAGTTCAAACCAGTATAGAGCGAGATAAAAAAAATAGCAAATGTCCCCTAACGCGGTCATGTTTCACTACCGCTTCCTCAGAGGGGTACACAGGGCTAACAGTGGATCGTATTTACCGAGTCAGGAATCCCTCCCTTTGACTTTGATTGCCTGTTTGTTAGTATGTGACGAGTGTAAGTATTGGCTAGGGCGATGCTCTGTAAGAGCACGTGATCGCCAAATAGCCAATCGTTGGTTAGTTGCTATGTTACTATGGTAATCATATAACTGAATATGTTAGAGAATGTAGTTAGTATGGGATTTTCTTTTCTGCAAAGGATTCGTTCTTTTAAAGTACTGTACAGGTAATGTTTCATAACTGATGTTTGGTAAACTATCGATATCATTGGGGTAAAATAATAAAAGTCCAATCGTGGTCAGGATTAGATGCAATCATCAAAAAGGAAAAGCCTGACTGATGCCTAGATTACGAGTCTTGCGTTAGGGTTAAAAAGCAGCGTTGGCCGGTCCCAACGCTTCTTTTTAATGCCCGCTGGTACTACGAGTCTTGAAATGACAGGCTCACCGCTCACTTTTTTGGCCAGACTCGGAAATACCGCAAATCCACTTACGTCAATTGCGTATCCTATATTTTCAATGGGACTTGCATAGCGCCGGTATTACGAGTCTGACCAAAAGTGAGCGGTAGACCCTCTCCTGTCAAGCCTGGTACCGCATTTAAAAGTCAGTAGTTAAGAGTTCTATACTACAACGCCGTAGCATAAAACTCTTAACTAAAGTGCTAAAAAGTACACTAACTCCCATATACTACCCTTTAACCCCTAAACCGAGGCCCACATCACAAACACTATAATAAATATTTTAACCCCTAATCTGCCAAACCGGACATCACCCCCACTATAATAAATATATTAATCCCTAAACCGCCGCACGCCCGCATCGCAAACACTAGTTAAATATTATTAACCCCTAATCTGCCGGCCCTAACATCACCGCCACCTACCTACATTTATTAGGATTGAGCTTGCATTCTATTGGCTGTTTCAATCAGCCAATGGGATTGGATCAGCCAATAGGATTGAACTATTTGTAATTTAGTATAGGGGAGGGCTTTTTTATTTTGGGGGGCTTTTTTATTTTGTTAGGGGGCTTAGAGTAGGTGTAATTAGTTTAAAAATCTTGTAATTATTTTATTATTTTCTGTAATTTAGTGTTTGCTTTTTTTCATACTTTAGAAATTTTATTTAATTGTAATGAATTGTATTTAATTTAGTTTATTTAATTATAGTGTAGTGTTAGGTGTAATTGTAACTTGGTTTTATTTTACAGGTAAATTTGTCTTTATTTTAACTAGGTAGTTATTAAATAGTTAATAACTAACTATTAGTTATACTGTAGCTAGCTTAGGGTTTATTTTATAGGTAAGTATTTAGTTTTAAATAGGAATAATTGAGTTAATTGTAGTAATTTTATTTAGATTTATTGTAATTATATTTAAGTTAGGGGGGTAGGGTTAGGGTTAGACTTAGGTTTAGGGGTTAATAACTTTATTATAGTGGTGGCGACATTGGGGGTGGCAGATTAGGGGTTAATAAATGTAGTTAGGTTGCGGCGACATTTGGGGCGGCAGATTAGGGGTTAATAAGTGTAAGATTATGGGTGTTTAGACTCGGGGTTCATGTTAGGGTGTTAGGTGTAGACATAACTTTTGTTTCCCCATAGGAATCAATGGGGCTGTGTTAGGAGCTTTACGCTGCTTTTTTGCAGGAGTTAGTTTTTTTTTCAGCCGGCTCTCCCCCATTGCTTCCTATGGGGAAATCGTGCACAAGCACATTTTACCAGCTCAGCGCTAACGTAAGCAGCGCTGGTATTGAGGTGAGATGTGGAGCTAAATTTTGCTCTTCGCTCACTTTTTTGCAGTTAACGCCGGGTTTGTAAAACCCCGTAATACCAGTGCTGTCTGTAAGTGAGTGGTGAGCTTAAACTGCTCGTTAGCACCGCACCCCTGTTAACACAAAACTCGTAATCTAGGTGTGAGTTTGGAATGTGAAAAATGTTTTACTTCACATATGGCAGAGAAAGATATATATGTGACAGGTATAAAAATATTTACTTCACATATAGCGGGGAAAGGAATATATATATATATATATATATATATATATATATATATGACAAGGTATAATTGCTGATTTAACTTTACTTTGTATGTCTCATGAAAAAAAAATTAATACATTTTAAAATCGAAAATTCTCACTCATAAAACATACGTTATCAGTATACATACACTGTGATGTGCAAGCTTATGAAAAATAAGTGTATGAAACCTGTAAGTAGCGATACATAGTGGTGTATCTAATCTGGTGGACAGTGTGGAACATTGCTAAACAAAATCATTAATAAACAAGAACGGAGAA
Source organism: Bombina bombina (assembly GCF_027579735.1). Lineage (NCBI taxonomy): Eukaryota > Metazoa > Chordata > Amphibia > Anura > Bombinatoridae > Bombina > Bombina bombina. The sequence continues at coordinate 533,982,832 of NC_069499.1, forward strand.
TAACTTATTACTGAAAAAAAGACATTTGGGGAGGACTGTGCTATAAATAGTGTTGGGGATTTAAGTGGGTGGGTTATCTTATTGGAAAAGAAAACGAATATTGGTAGAAAGATCCCAGTATTGTAGGAAAAGGCTGGACATGCTAAGTTATAGCACATCTGACATATTTAAGTAAATGGGAATACAAATAAAAATATGTGTCCAAAATTGGGTGAATTATAGTTAAGGGGGCAAGTATGTGAAAAAATGGTATATAAAACTAGTGAATGAAAAATAAGGGGGGAAAAACCTAGTGTGATATGCAAAATGCAAGTGAAACAGTTAAAAAGTCTTATGATATGAGTAGGTCAAAATGAAGAAATATATGACAAATCAAACGTATTCTGACAACAATATTTAGAGTACAATAAAATGATGTTAGGTTGTAATGATTTTCATGTTGTATATATAAAGATTTATGAAAAACTGTCTCTATACATAAACAGAGAAATTATTATTATCATTCATGCCATAAGGTCTGACGCAATTAAGTAAATGGATCCATCTATACTCCATACGTAACAGAGTTTTCTCTATGTCAGTTCAGTGATTTTGTGTACGCCAGGAAGGAAAAAAAATACTATGAGGCGAGAAAAACAAGGACCCATGGGCCTTCACAGATACTGAGGTACCTCCAAGTTAAGGAGAACACACAAGAACCCATCCTTCACCCTAGGTGAGAAGAAAAGGGAGCAAAGCAACGGTAACCACCCTACCAATATAGGCGAGACCCTTTGGCCAATGCTCCGTTTGCCTTCACTGCATCCCGGTGGATTCTGAAAATAGCAGAGTGGTGAAAAAATCCCCCTGAGGTGGATTATTTCACCACTTTGGCATTTTCGGAATCCACCTTGATGCAGCTTTGCTGCATCCAGGTGAATTATTTTGGCTGCGCGCGCAGCCAACATTCCTTTGAGGATTTATGCGCAACTGCCGACAGTGATGGACGCGTTACAAACGCGATTATAGTATAGATTGCTATAACCCCATTCCTGAAGCCTATTGGTCAAGTGAATAGATTGCTGTTTGAATTTTTGGAGGTCAGAGCAATTACGTCTCAGACGGATGAACTCTCTTTTAGGGGTGGCTTTAAGAGTATTCTTTGCATGGGTAGAAATCTTATAAAAACCTTAATTTTGGCTACTTTTTTGTTAAAATAAACACACACATATATAGCTGAATGTGCTGTATACACACACATATATATATATATATATATATATATATATATATATATGCAACAGAGAGAATACACAGTACAATGAAGAGAGTGCACTCACCGGGTCTTATTTACAAACTTTATTCAATTTTTTAGATGCATCTATTGAATAAGGTGTGTAAACCCGGTGAGTGCACTCTCTTCATTGTACTGTGTATTCTCTCTGTTGCACCACAGGCATGTCTACAGGAGTCTGGAAGTATTAGGTAGATGGCTTCGCTGCATCCTGGTGGGTTCCGAAAATGGCAGGGTGGGAAAAGAATCCACCTGCGGTGCATTCTTTCACCACCTTGCCATTTTCGCAATCCACCTCAATGCAGCTTTGCTGCATCCAGGTGAATTCTTTTGGCTTTGCGCGCAGAGAAAGGGCTAACTGTTTGCCCGAAACGTTGCTGATGTGGACCCTGTATGCACAATAAAGGTTGTTTGTATTTTTCACAAGCTGGAGAACTTTCTTTCTTTGTTGGCTGCCTCGCGCTGCCAACATTCCTTTGAGGATGCGTGCGCAACTGCTGACGGCGACGGATGCGGTACAAACCCGATTATAGTATAGATTACTATAACCACGTTCCTGAAGCCTATTGGCTCTGTTTGCCTTCGCTGCGTCCCATGGATTCCGAAACTTGCAGGGTGGTGAAAGAATCAACCTGCGGTGGAGTCTTTCACCACCCTGCCTTTTTCGGAATCCACCTCGATGCAGCTTCGCTGCATCCATGTGAATTATTTTGGCTGCACACGCAGCCAACATTTTGTTGGCTACCTCGCGCTGCCAACATTCCTTTGAGGATGCGTGCGCAGCTGCCAACGGCGACGGACACGTTACAAACACGATTATAGTATAGATTACTATAACCATGTTCCTGAAGCCTATTGGTCAAGTGAATAGATTCCTGTTTGAATTTTTGGAGGTCAGAACAATTGCGTCTCAGACGGATGAACTCTCCTTTAGGGATGGCTTTAAGAGCATTCTTTGCATGGGCATGGGTTGAAATCTTATAAAAACCTTAATTTACGCTACTTTTTTGTTTAAATAAAACACACACACATATATAACTGAATGTGCTGTGTATATACACACACACACACACATATATATATATATATATATATATATATATATATATGAGTGTGTGTGCAACAGAGAGAATACACAGTACAATGAAGGAAATGTACTCACTGGGTCTTATTTACAAACTTTATTCAATTTTTTAGATGTATCTATTGAATAAGGTTTGTAAATACTGTGGCCTAGATTTAGAGTTCGGCGGTAGCCGTCAAAACCAGCGTTAGAGGCTCCTAACGCTGGTTTTGGGCGCCCGCTGGTATTTGGAGTCAGTGATTAAAGGGTCTAACGCTCACTTTACAGCCGCGACTTTTCCATACCGCAGATCCCCCTACGCCATTTGCGTAGCCTATCTTTTCAATGGGATCTTTCTAACGCCGGTATTTAGAGTCGTTTCTGCAGTGAGCGTTAGAGCTCTAACGACAATATTCCAGCCGCCTGAAAATAGCAGGAGTTAAGAGCTTTCTGGCTAACGCCGGTTTATAAAGCTCTTAACTACTGTACCCTAAAGTACACTAACACCCATAAACTACCTATATACCCCTAAACCGAGGTCCCCCCACATCGCCGCCACTCGATTAAAAATTTTAACCCCTAATCTGCCGACCGCCACCTACGTTATACTTATGTACCCCTAATCTGCTGCCCCTAACCCCGCCGACCCCTATATTATATTTATTAACCCCTAACTTGCCCCCCACAACGTCGCCGCAAGCTACTTAAAATAATTAACCCCTAATCTTCCGACCGCAAATCGCCGCCACCTACGTTATCCCTATGTACCCCTAATCTGCTGCCCCTAACATCGCCGACCCCTATGTTATATTTATTAACCCCTAATCTGCCCCCCACAACGTCGCCGACACCTACCTACACTTATTAACCCCTAATCTGCCGAGCGGACCTGAGCGCTACTATAATAAATGTATTAACCCCTAATCCGCCTCACTAACCCTATCATAAATAGTATTAACCCCTAATCTGCCCTCCCTAACATCGCCGACACCTAACTTCAAACATTAACCCCTAATCTGCCGACCGGAGCTCACCGCTATTCTAATAAATGTATTAACCCCTAAAGCTAAGTCTAACCCTAACACTAACACCCCCCTAAGTTAAATATAATTTTTATCTAACGAAATAAATTAACTCTTATTAAATAAATTATTCCTATTTAAATCTAAATACTTACCTGTAAAATAAACCCTAATATAGCTACAATATAAATTACATTTATATTATAGCTATTTTAGGATTAATATTTATTTTACAGGCAACTTTGTAATTATTTTAACCAGGTACAATAGCTATTAAATAGTTAAGAACTATTTAATAGTTACCTATTTAAAATAATTACAAATTTACCTGTAAAATAAATCCTAACCTAAGATATAATTAAACCTAACACTACCCTATCAATAAAATAATTAAATAAACTACCTACAATTACCTACAATTAACCTAACACTACACTATCAATAAATTAATTAAACACAATTGCTACAAATAAATACAATTAAATAAACTATCTAAAGTACAAAAAATAAAAAAGAACTAAGTTACAGAAAATAAAAAAATATTTACAAACATAAGAAAAATATTACAACAATTTTAAACTAATTACACCTACTCTAAGCCCCCTAATAAAATAACAAAGACCCCCAAAATAAAAAATTCCCTACCCTATTCTAAAATACAAAAATTACAAGCTCTTTTACCTTACCAGCCCTGAACAGGGCCCTTTGCGGGGCATGCCCCAAGAATTTCAGCTCTTTTGCCTGTAAAAAAAAACATACAATACCCCCCCCCCAACATTACAACCCACCACCCACATACCCCTAATCTAACCCAAACCCCCTTAAATAAACCTAACACTAATCCCCTGAAGATCTTCCTACCTTGTCTTCACCATCCAGGTATCACCGATCCGTCCTGGCTCCAAGATCTTCATCCAACCCAAGCGGGGGTTGGCGATCCATAATCCGGTGCTCCAAAGTCTTCCTCCTATCCGGCAAGAAGAGGACATCCGGACCGGCAAACATCTTCTCCAAGCGGCATCTTCTATGTTCTTCCATCCGATGATGACCGGCTCCATCTTGAAGACCTCCAGCGCGGATCCATCCTCTTCTTCCGACGACTAGACGACGAATGACGGTTCCTTTAAGGGACGTCATCCAAGATGGCGTCCCTCGAATTCCGATTGGCTGATAGGATTCTATCAGCCAATCGGAATTAAGGTAGGAATTTTCTGATTGGCTGATGGAATCAGCCAATCAGAATCAAGTTCAATCCGATTGGCTGATCCAATCAGCCAATCAGATTGAGCTCGCATTCTATTGGCTGTTCCGATCAGCCAATAGAATGCGAGCTCAATCTGATTGGCTGATTGGATCAGCCAATCGGATTGAACTTGATTCTGATTGGCTGATTCCATCAGCCAATCAGAATATTCCTACCTTAATTCCGATTGGCTGATAGAATCCTATCAGCCAATCGGAATTCGAGGGACGCCATCTTGGATGACGTCCCTTAAAGGAACCGTCATTCGTCGTCTAGTCGTCGGAAGAAGAGGATGGATCCGCGCTGGAGGTCTTCAAGATGGAGCCGGTCGTCATCGGATGGAAGAACATAGAAGATGCCGCTTGGAGAAGATGTTTGCCGGTCCGGATGTCCTCTTCTTGCCGGATAGGAGGAAGACTTTGGAGCACCGGATTATGGATCGCCAACCCCCGCTTGGGTTGGATGAAGATCTTGGAGCCAGGACGGATCGGTGATACCTGGATGGTGAAGACAAGGTAGGAAGATCTTCAGGGGATTAGTGTTAGGTTTATTTAAGGGGGTTTGGGTTAGATTAGGGGTATGTGGGTGGTGGGTTGTAATGTTGGGGGGGGGGTATTGTATGTTTTTTTTTACAGGCAAAAGAGCTGAAATTCTTGGGGCATGCCCCGCAAAGGGCCCTGTTCAGGGCTGGTAAGGTAAAAGAGCTTGTAATTTTTGTATTTTAGAATAGGGTAGGGAATTTTTTATTTTGGGGGTCTTTGTTATTTTATTAGGGGGCTTAGAGTAGGTGTAATTAGTTTAAAATTGTTGTAATATTTTTCTTATGTTTGTAAATATTTTTTTATTTTCTGTAACTTAGTTCTTTTTTATTTTTTGTACTTTAGATAGTTTATTTAATTGTATTTATTTGTAGCAATTGTGTTTAATTTATTTATTGATAGTGTAGTGTTAGGTTAATTGTAGGTAGTTTATTTAATTATTTTATTGATAGGGTAGTGTTAGGTTTAATTATATCTTAGGTTAGGATTTATTTTACAGGTAAATTTGTTATTATTTTAACTAGGTAACTATTAAATAGTTCTTAACTATTTAATAGCTATTGTACCTGGTTAAAATAATTAAAAAGTTGCCTGTAAAATAAATATTAATCCTAAAATAGTTATAATATAAATGTAATTTATATTGTAGCTATATTAGGATTTATTTTACAGGTAAGTATTTAGCTTTAAATAGGAATCATTTATTTAATAAGAGTTAATTTATTTCGTTAGATAAAAATTATATTTAACTTAGGGGGGTGTTAGTGTTAGGGTTAGACTTAGCTTTAGGGGTTAATACATTTATTAGAATAGCGGTGAGCTCCGGTCGGCAGATTAGGGGTTAATAATTGAAGGTAGGTGTCGGCGATGTTAGGGAGGGCAGATTAGGGGTTAATACTATTTATGATAGGGTTAGTGAGGCGGATTAGGGGTTAATACATTTATTATAGTAGCGCTCAGGTCCGCTCGGCAGATTAGGGGTTAATAAGTGTAGGTAGGTGTCGGCGACGTTGTGGGGGGCAGATTAGGGGTTAATAAATATAATATAGGGGTCGGCGATGTTAGGGCAGCAGATTAGGGGTACATAGGGATAACGTAGGTGGCGGCGGTTTACGGAGCGGCAGATTAGGGGTTAAAAGTGTAATGCAGGGGTCAGCGATAGCGGGGGCGGCAGATTAGGGGTTAATAAGTGTAAGGTTAGGGGTGTTTAGACTCGGGGTACATGTTAGAGTGTTAGGTGCAGACGTAGGAAGTGTTTCCCCATAGGAAACAATGGGGCTGCGTTAGGAGCTGAACGCTGCTTTTTTGCAGGTGTTAGGTTTTTTTTCAGCTCAAACAGCCCCATTGTTTCCTATGGGAGAATCGTGCACGAGCACGTTTTTGAGGCCGGCCGCGTCCGTAAGCAACTCTGGTATCGAGAGTTGCATTTGCGGTAAAAATGCTCTACGCTCCTTTTTTGGAGCCTAACGCAGCATTTGTTTGAACTCTCGATACCAGAGTTAAATTTATGGTGCGGCCAGAAAAAAGCCCGCGGAGCGTTAACAGCCCTTTTACCGCCGAACTCTAAATCTAGGCCTGTGTATTCTCTCTTTTGCCCCCCAAGTATTTCTACAGGAATCTAGAGTGTGTGTCTGTTCTACTATATTTATACAGTATATATAGTGCTGACTGTGCTGTATACTTACACATATATATATATATATATATAGCTGACTGTGCTGTATACACACACATATATATATATATATATATATATATGTCTGACTGTGCTGTATACACGCATATATATAGCTGACTGTGCTGTATACACACACACACACATATATATATATATATATATATATATATATATATATATAAATAAATAAGACTATGATGTATACACCATTCAGGGAAAGCAATTGAGGCCAGCTCCAGCCACGAAACCGCCTGTGTGGTATAATGATAAAGATAATGGAGTGTCCACAAATGAGCCTGTAGAATATGGATAGCAGCCCCACAAACACAGCCCAGCAAGAAACTAAGCAAATGCAAGTCCCCAAAAGCAGCAGAGCAAGGAAAACTTTGATAACCCGGTCGGTTACTCACCGCCCTTTGTAGCTGGTCACATGTAAAAACAGTCAATGTAGCCGAAACATATTAGGTGTGATCTTCTGCTTTTATATGTGACCTGAATAAAGTTCCACGGCTAGATTACGAGGTGCGCGTTAGAGGCTATGCGGTGCTAACGAGCAGTTTTCTCTCACGGCTCACTTACCTGCAGCGCTGGTATTACGGGTTTTTACAAACCCGGCGCTAAAAGACAAGAAGTGAGCATTGAGCAAAATTTTGCTCATTACCGTACTCCAATACCAGCGCTGCTTAAGTCAGCGGTGAGCTGGTTGTACATGCTCGTGCACGATTTCCCCATAGGAATCAACGGGGAGAGATGGCTGAGAAAAAGTCTAACACCTGCAAAAAAGCAGCGTAAAGCTCCTTAACGCAGCCCCATTGATTCCTATGGGGAAATAAAATTAATGTCTACACCTAACACCCTAACATGAACCCCGAGTCTAAACACCCTTAATATTACATAGAAAAGAAGAGAAAAAACAGGCACACAAGGCACGATTCAATTGAAAAGATTTATTGAAAATATAACACACGCAAGTGAAAATACACTTACTGGATAAAACAAATAACGGGCATTCAGATGTGTCTTTATAGGATTTTACAGATCCTCTCACCACACCGGCAAAGATGGTCCGCCTCCTTACAGCTGATTACAAGTTGCTACAGGCAAAAGTAATCCGGATCCTTTTACCCAGCTACTTGACAAGCTTGTGTGCTGAAAAGTTTTGCTGTTATCCCGCACACATCAAATGATATGACCCTTGGCCTGACGCGTTTCCCCCGAACTCCGGTCGGGCTTTTTCAAAGGCTAAAATAACAGATGTCACTGAGATTGCCCCTTTTTGTTTTAAAGGCGAATTGGCCAATCCAAATAAAGGTGTGTGCTAATGGACCAATAGGAGAAGTGGGTATGTATTCTCAGTCCCTGATCAGTGAACGCTGTAAACAGTTTGCCAAATGCCTGTATATTTGCGGTTCCGTAAAGAATGGCAAGCTTAAAATGTTTAACTCAATACAATTAGAGTTTTTACATAAATATTCATCAACTATCTAAGACACAAATAAACAACAATTTTCAAATATAGTTGCTAAAATACATAAAAATAAAACATCTAAAAATTTATACTTTTCATTGATAAAATCTTTGCTACTTAATGAAAAAAAGTTACTAGTGTATGGAGACTCGTTATAGAGATACTTTTTAGAAAACATTGATGCACAGACCTTGCTCTTTTGATGTCTCAAGGGAACTTTGATTATTAAACGCTTTAAACTTGTTATAAAAACCTATATAGAGAGCCTATCATAAATACATTGAACAACATTAATACTTAGACATTGTCTCAAGGGGACTTTGTTTCAAACTGTATACCTAGAATCGTGCATATACGCTACCCTATGTAAACTTAAAAAACGTGAACTATTATGATGTTTGAACTTATATTTAAATGTAATGCTAGTGAATATGCTTATGTATCTCTAGGAAAAAATAATAATAAAAACTTAAGCTAAAAAGGTACTAAGGGATTTTGTTACGATATTAGAATATTGTTAAAACCATTATAATCATAAAAAATTGCAGCAAGTAGCAAAGATTTTATCAATGAAAAGTATTAATTTTTAGATGTTTTATTTTTATGTATTTTAGCAACTATATTTGAAAATTGTTGTTTATTTGTGTCTTAGATAGTTGATGAATATTTATGTAAAAACTCTAATTGTATTGAGTTAAACATTTTAAGCTTGCCATTCTTTACGGAACCGCAAATATACAGACATTTGGCAAACTGTTTACAGCGTTCACTGATCAGGGACTGAGAATACACACCCACTTCTCCTATTGGTCCATTAGCACACACCTTTATTTGGATTAGCCAATTCGCCTTTAAAACAAAAAGCCGCAATCTCAGTGACATCTGTTATTTTAGCCTTTGAAAAAGCCTGACCGGAGTTCGGGGGAAACGCGTCAGGCCAAGGGTGATGTCATTTGATGTGTGCGGGATAACAGCAAAACTTTTCGGCACACGAGCTTGTCAAGTAGCTGGGTAAAAGGATCTGGATTACTTTTGCCTGTAATCAGCTGTAATGAGGCGGACCATTTTTGCCGGTGTGGTGAGAGGAGCTGTAAAATCCTATAAAGACACATCTGAATGCCCGCTATTTGTTTTATCCAGTAAGTGTATTTTCACTTGCGTGTGTTATATTTTCAATAAATCTTTTCACTTGAATCGTGCCTTGTGCGCCTGTTTTTTCTCTTCTTTTCTATGTGACAACGTTTGAGTTAAGATTGGTGAAATTTCCGGCTGGAACAAGGCTGCACTACAAAGGCACAAGGATCCCAAAGGATATTGCTTTAAACCAAGTTTATTGGGTGAACTTTGAATACCAATAAGAATAACTATTTGAACTTTCATTTGCCAGAATTCAATCATTGGCAATATAAATCCAAAAAGGTACTGTGTTTATATGGAAACTTATCAATAGACAATATCGTTAATACTGATTTGTTTTTATTTTAATATTTGTTCAATATTTACTTGTTTTTTGTTTCTTGTTTTTGTTTTTTAATTGTGTGCATTCATTTTACATCAACATATGTATATTTCCCACAAGTGTGCTAGTGGGTAAAATCCCTTATTTTGGGTCTTTCCATCCTCTTATATACAGAAATAATATTTTGGTCAGTACATAAGCGCATTAGATTTTTTGTATTTTGTTTGTATAGAACCCTTAATATTACACTTATTAACCCCTAATATGCCGCCCCCGACATCGCTGACATCTGCATTATATTTATTAACCCCTAATCTGCCGCTCCGGACACCGCCGCCACCTACATTATACTTATGAACCCCTAATCTGCTGGCCCCAACATCGCCGACACCTACATTATATTTATTAACCCCTAATCTGCCACCCCCAATGTCGGTGCCACCTACCTACACTTATTAACCCCTAATCTGCTGCCCCCAACATCACCGACACCTACATTATATTTATTAACCCCTAATCTGCCGCCCCCAATGTCGCCGCCACCTACCTACACTTATAAACCCCTAATCTGCCGCCCACAACGTCGCCGCCACTATACTAAATGTATTAACCCCTAAACCTAAGTCTAACCCTAACACCCCCTAACTTAAATATAATTTAAATAAATCTAAATAAAATTGCTATAATTAACTACATTATTCCTATTTAAAACTAAATACTTACCTATAAAATAAACCCTAAGCTAGCTACAATATAACTAATAGTTACATTGTATCTAGCTTAGGGTTTAGTTTTTATTTATTTTAACTAGGTACAATAGTTATTACATAGTTATTAACTATTTAATAACTACCTAACTAAAATAAATACAAAAGTACCTGTAAAATAAAACCTAACCTAAGTTACAATAACATCTAACACTACACTATAATTAAATAAATTAACTGCATTAACATCAATTAAATAAATTAAATTAAAATTAGCTAAAGTACAACCCCCCCCCACTAAATTACAGAAAATAATAAACAAATTACAAGATATTTAAACTAATTACACCTAATCTAATAGCCCTATCCAAATAAAAAAAGCCCCCCCAAAATAAAAAAACCCTAACCTAAACTAAACTAAACTACCAATAGCCCTTAAAATGGCCCCAAAGTAATCAGCTCTTTTACCTGTCAAAAAAAATACAAACGACCCCCCCAACAGTAAAACCCACCACCCACACAACCAACTCCCCAAATAAAATACTATCTAAAAAAACCTAGCTCTCCATTGCCCTGAAAAGGGCATTTGGATGGGCATTGCCCTTAAAAGGGCAGTTAGCTCTTTTGCAGGCCCAAACCCTAACCTAAAAATAAAACCCACTCAATACACCCTTAAAAAAACCTAACACTAACCCCCTGAAGATCGACTTACAGTTCTGAAGACCGGACATCCATCCTCAAGGAAGCGGCAGAAGTCTTCATCCAACTGGGCCGAAGTCCTCAACGAAGCCGGGAGAAGTCTTTATCCAAGCCGGGCGAAGTGGTCCTCCAGACGGGCAGAAGTCTTCATCCAGACTGCATCTTCTATCTTCATCCATCCGACGCGGAGCGGGTTCATCTTCAAGACATCAGACGCAGAGCATCCTCTTCAAACAAAGTCTTCTTACTGAATAACGGTTCCTTTAAGTGATGTTATCCAAGATGGCGTCCCTTAGATTCCGATTGGCTGATAGAATTCTATCAGCCAATTGGAATTAAGGTAGAAAAAATCCTATTGGCTGATGCAATCAGCCAATAGGATTGAAGTTCAATCCTATTGGCTGATCCAATCAGCCAATAGGATTGAGCTTGCATTCTATTGGCTGTTCCAATCAGCCAATAGAATGCAAGCTCAATCCTATTGGCTGATTGCATCAGCCAATAGGATTTTTTCTACCTTAATTCTGATTGGCTGATAAAATATCTTGGATGACGTCACTTAAAGGAACCATCATTCTGTAAGAAGACTTCGTTTGAAGAGGATGCTCCATGTCGGATGTCTTGAAGATGGACCTGCTCTGTGTCAGATGGATGAAGATAGAAGATGCCGTCTGGATGAAGACTTCTGCCCGTCTGGAGGACCACTTCACCTGGCTTGGATGAAGACTTCTCCCGGCTTCATTGAGGACTTCGGCTCGGTTGGATAAAAACTTCTGCCGCTTCCTTGAGGATGGATGTCCGGTCTTCAGGACTGTAAGTCGATCTTCAGGGGGTTAGTGTTAGGTTTTTTAAGGGTGTATTGGGTGGGTTTTATTTTTAGGTTAGGGTTTGGGCCTTCAAAAGAGCTAACTGTCCTTTTAAGGGCAATGCCCATCCAAATGCCCTTTTCAGGGCAATGGGGAGCTTAGTTTTTTTTAGATAGAATTTTATTTGGGGAGTTGGTTGTGTGGGGGCTGGGTTTTACTGTTGGGGGGTTGTTGTTTTTTTTTACAGTTAAAAGAGCTGATTACTTTGGGGCAATGCCCTGCAAAAGGCCCTTTTAAGGGCTATTGGTAGTTTAGTTTAGGCTAGGGTTTTTTATTTTGGGGGGGGGGGGCTTTTTTATTTTGATAGGGCTATTAGATTAGGTGTAATTAGTTTAAATATCTTGTAATTTGTTTATTATTTTCTGTAATTTAGTGTTTGTGGTTTTTTGTACTTTAGCTAATTTAATTTAATTTAGGTAATTGTATTTAATTTAGTTAATTTATTTAATTATAGTGTAGTGTTAAGTGTTATTGTAACTTAGGTTAGGTTTTATTTTACAGGTATTTTTTTATTTATTTTAGCTATGTAGTTATTAAATAATTAATAACTATTTAATAACTATTGTACCTAGTTAAAATAAATACAAACTTGCCTGTAAAATAAAAATAAACCCTAAGCTAGATACAATGTATTGTAGCTAGCTTAGGTTTTATTTTATAGGTAAGTATTTAGTTTTAAATAGGAATAATTTAATTAATTATAGTAATTTTATTTAGATTTATTTAAATTATATTTAAGTTAGGGGGTGTTAGGGTTATGGTTAGACTTAGATTTAGGGGTTAATAAATTTAGTATAGTGGCGGCGATGTTGGGGGCGGCAGATTAGGGGTTAATAAGTATAAGTAGGTGGCGGCGAAGTTGGGAAAGGCAGATTAGGGGTTAATAATATTTAACTAATGTGTGTGTGGCGAGAGTGCGGCGGTTTAGGGGTTAATATGTTTATTATAGTGGCGGCGACATTGGGGGCGGCAGATTAAGGGTTAATAAGTGTAGGTAGGTTGCGGCGACATTGGGGGCGGCAGATTAGGGGTTAATAAATATAATGTAGGTGTCAACGATGTTGGGGGCAACAGATTAGGGTTTCATAAATATAATGTAGGTGGCGGCGGTGTCCGGAGCGGCAGATTAGGGGTTAAAAATTTAATTTTAGTGTTTGCGATGCGGGAGGGCCTCGGTTTAGGGGTTAATAGGTAGTTTATGGGTGTTAATGTACTTTTTAGCACTTTTATTATGAGTTTTATGCTACAGCGTTGTACCATAAAACTCTTAACTACTGACTTTTAAATGCATTAGGAATCTTGACAAGGTAGGGTGTACCGCTCACTTTTTGGCCTCCCAGGACAGACTCGTAATACCGGCGCTATGGAAGTCCCATAAAAAAAAGGCTTTACAAAATTTACGTAAGTCGTTTTGCGGTAAGGCCAAAGAAGTGTGCGGTGCCTCTAAACCTTCAAGACTCGTAATAGCAGCGGTAGTGAAAAAGCAGCGTTAGGACCTGTTAGCGCTGCTTTTTCAGCCTAACGCACAACTCATAATCTAGCCGCCAATGTTTTATCTGAAAGAGTGCCGGCTATACTTTATTGTGACTGTAGTATGCTATATACACACACACACACACACACATATATATATATGACTGTGCTGTATACACACATACAGTATATATTAACCGTTTCAATTACTACCTCATCCAATACTATAATGTTCTTAAAGGAGAAAATAAATGCTAGAAATAATTTTGTATTCAAAGAAAAAATATTTATAAATGAGCCACTGGAGTAACAAACACATAGTGCCTGATGATTAAAAACTAGTGGCATGGAGACATAATTCAAATCACTCTTTTTGAGCATTATATATTATCTTATTAACTTTTGGATAAGCTTTAGATTGTCCCGCCCATGTCAGATCACCAGCTACACTACACACACTACACACACTACACACACACACTACACACAACACACACTACACATGTACACACACTATTTAACAACTCATACAGAGTACAATAAATTTAGGTACTTAATATTAACAGCATAAAATGACTCAGTTTCCCAATACAATATGATAAAATGAATTAAACTCCCAACAACTTTTCAGAGAGTGAGACAAATCCCCAGTTCCCATACAATCCTGGGGAACTGCCTCACTGAGCTACAAAGAACTCCTCACACTTAAGTGACAACATTTGTTTTAGAATGTTCAATCACGTTACTAAATAGTATGTGACAACACACAAAATAACTGGCAGAGACAGTAGAATGTGATAATCACGTGCACCACAGTCAGTGTACTGTGTGTTAGGGTATATACCACACATATCATATACATATAGCAAAACTATAGATAATGTAATACAGGCAATTCAGCCTTACCTGCTCTAGCAACCGCTGTTACTGTTTCTACTAGGCAACCACATTATATATGTAGCTAGGGAAATAGCTAGAGTGTGAAGTTGCTGAGGGATCCTCCACCCACTTACTCAGTAGTTAGGATGAGCTGAGGAAGTTTGTCTCCTCCCACAACAGTGTTGGTTGAGTTTTCACACCGTATATATATTACCTACCTTACCTTATATAGGCTCTGAGTCCCGCGCTTTCCAATGCCCCAGAAACCTGATTGCAGGTGCTGCTTCCCTTCTGGCGTGCAGCAGCCGGCGAGGGAAGCAGGATTAGGGCCAGGCAGTTACTGGGGCCCCTTGCGCAATCGGCTATTTGTTAAAGACGGCCTCTCAGTCAGGCGGGCATAAAAGTAGATTTTTTTTTTTTTTTTTTTGCTGAAGCTGACCCCCCCTTAAGGGGGACTTCTGGGGACCCGGTCACAGTCACGCCCGCTGCACCCCCGGTAGTTCCACCCCTGATAATGACAATGGCTAGCCTTGTCTTCACCAGTAACAAGCCCTGGCTACTCCAAATAAAGCAGTAGTTGATGTTTGAGATTTGCAAGAAGTTAATGAATTCAAAACTTTTTCAAACCCAATCATTATGTTAATTTAGTACAACACTGATAATACATTACAATGTACACTTACACTCATAATAACAACATCTAATACATTTAAAAAAAAAATATTGCACGCAAAAGTTATGTGTAAAGTGTAAACTGTAAACATAAATACATATGTACACATATATAGACATATATAAGTTCATTATAAATATAATCATATTTATTCAATATTTATATTTAATAAAGTGTTTAACTATGTATGTACTGTAAATATTTTACATTCCAATGCTCTGCACATAGCAGAATATGTTCTATATATTTGTACATAGATATTCCTATATACAGTATATATATATATATATATATACAGTAGTACATATTGTACCAAAATACCATAATAAATCTATAAATATATATATATATATTTATTTATTTTTATATATATATATATATATATATATATATATATATATATATATATATATATATATATATATATTTAAAATAATAAATAGAAAATATTCACTGGAATGGGAAATATTCATATTTTCATATCGGATTAGCACACATGAGAATATGAGTTAGGGTTAGCGTGCGAGTAGGGTGTTTTTTTCCACTTCACTTTTCTCCATTGACTCCTATTGGGGAAAAGGTTATCGAGCATGTGATATTCTAATCGCTGTTTGTGCGCGTCGGACTCGGGTTATCGCGAGCTCGTAAGATTTTTACTTTCAACTTATAATACTATAAGAGGAGATCATTCTAATTATGTATATAAGGATTCTAGTTGTGTATATGAAGAGTGCATTCTAGTTATGTATTTGAGGAGAGCATTCTAGTTATGTATATGAAGAGAGCATTCTAGTAAAGTGTATGAGGAGAGCATTCTAGTTATGTATATGAGGAGGATAGCATTCTAGTTATGTATATGAGGATAGCATTCTAGTTATGTATATGAAGAGAGCATTCTAGTAAAGTGTATGAGGAGAGCATTCTAGTTATGTATATGAGGAGGATAGCATTCTAGTTATGTATATGAGGATAGCATTCTAGTTATGTATATGAAGAGTGCATTCTAGTTATGAGACCATTCTGGTTATCTATTCGAGGAGAGCATTCTAGTTCTAGTTATGTATATGAGGAGGGCATTCTGCTTGTGTATATGAGGAGAACATTCTAGTTATGTATATGAGGAGAAAATTCTAGTTATGTATATAAGGATAGCTGTGTGCACTTGGAATGCTAATGTGTGCTGCTCTTTGGACAGTGCTCCCTGTTCTGTGTTGTATTTCTGTATATTATTTGCTGTGTGATTTAT
The DNA here is from genome assembly GCF_027579735.1 of Bombina bombina. Classification (NCBI taxonomy): domain Eukaryota; kingdom Metazoa; phylum Chordata; class Amphibia; order Anura; family Bombinatoridae; genus Bombina; species Bombina bombina. The sequence goes on from NC_069499.1 coordinate 533,999,120, forward strand.
GTGTTTTTTTGTACCAGCTGGATCTTTGGAAGCCTCTACAGCCAGAAGATATCAATGTCAGGACTGTAACACATGTCAGGATCCAATCCGCTGTTCTGCAGCCCGTGAAAAAGGAAATGCTCCAGTGTTCTCTAGCTTTTCAGTAAGTGAATTGATGTACGTTTAGCAGTTTTAATCTTATAGACTTTGGCTTACATTTAAATTGAATACCAGCCGTGCAGAATAACACGTTTAAGTGCATATGAAGAGCAGAGACAGATTGGTTGCATAAATCCTTGAGTGCATGACTAATGCTATTCATGTTTATTCTTTATACTGCATTTTGATTCAGAAGGTTAAATTGTTATCAACATACAATAAAAATGCACAAAACTTATAATATTTATGATGTATTTGGCATTTAAGTATAAAGAGGATTTTGTGTTGCTAAAATCTAGAAAAAAATATTCATTTAGAACAATTAAAGCTTTAAAAATGTCTAATTTAAATTGTAAATACAGAATGTCGAGTGCATCCAATCTCAGACAGCTGAATAATTTAGTTTAGTTACCAGGCTGGCTATGAATGCTGGGATTGAGGGCCCGACAATCAAAAACTTGCCGGCATATCATGGCATAGACATTTTATTATAATGTATGTGGAGATGCTATCACTGTTTTAAGTACAACAGTGAAGCATATGTAAATATGCGCCATGAACCAGTATTTTTAACAGTATATCTGCTAGGAGAGCTGTTAGTGGCTTGTGTGATATAAATGGAGTAATCCAATGCAAGTGCTAATACAAGGCACCCCTGACTCTCTGAGTAGAGACACTATTTAAAATGTGGTGCTATAGCATATCTATATATGCTTCACGCAATAAAATCTCTCGCATTTTAATAATACAGGTATATCACAAAAAAATTATTCTATTGAAAATTAGACAACACTGATGTTCATTTCAGTTTTAGCTGGGATATCTCTTTAATTTTATATTTAGTTAAGTGATATTAGAGACTGAAACATCCATGGCCCTTTTTCCCACTGTGCATACCTCTCCTTTTTAACTGCCATGCCTGGTTGCCATGTCGGCCTAGTGCCTAGTGCAGAGCCTCAGTATCAGAACCACTGGCATCAGAAGGTAAAGGCTGCTGGCTTCATGCACGTGGGTATGAAGATGAATGAATAATTGTTAGCACTAGTAGTATTACTATTAATTAACACTGGGTGTGATGGGGAGGCACAGTCTTCTTGTACAAGGTTAATTATTCATTTGTTTCACTCATTTCCCATGAGTTCAACAAAAAGGCATTTAGGGTTATGCATTGTGTTTGGGAAATGGTTAATGTGTTGCATCCTTCTCTAATAGCCAAATAATAAACATATCATTTTACAAGACATTTAAATTCTGTTGAAATGCTTTGCAATATTTTTGTTTAACTTCTTTGAGTAAGTAATTGTGCTCCCTTTAGATAAGTATCTGATTAATCAGCTTATGCACAGCAGGTACCAGGCTAGCTGTGAATGCCGGGATTGAGGGCCTGATAATCAGAAACTTGCCGTCAATGCATAGGCATTTTATTATAATGCATGTGTCTCTTCTTCACACCCATAAGCCTGCGAGATAAACAGCAATCAAATTTAAAGGGGCATGAAACCCAAAAATGTTCTTTCGTGATTCAGATAGAGAATACAATTTTAAATAACTTTCCAATTTACTTCTATTATTTAATTTGCTTCCTTCTCTTGTTATCCTTTGCTGAAAGGTTTATCTAGGCAACCTCATGAGCAGCAGAGAGCCTAGGTTCTAGCTGTTGATTAGTGGCTGCAAATATATATTGATTGTGATTGGCTCACCCATGAGTTCAGTTAGAAACCATTAGTGCATTGCTGCTCCTTCAACAAATTATACCAAAGAGAATGAAACAAATTAGATAATAGAAGTAAATTAGAAAGTTGTTTAAAATTGTATTCTCTATCTCAATCATGAAAGAAAAAAATTGTGTTTCCTGTCCCTTTAAATTTGCATTTCTAAAATTCTATAAGGCACCTTGCCGAACTAACAAGATTTCTTAGATCATCTCACCTGTGATGACCAGGGTTAACCAACCCTGCACCACTCACTTGTTTGGGATAGAAAGGGTTAACAGACCTTCCACATTAACCAGTTTGTCACAGTTTAGCCACACCAGGCAAGCCTGTGATTTAGTTCAGTGGACGCAAGGGTTAACAAACACTCTCTAGTCTGTGCCCAGAATTCCCCTTTAATGCAACACACACTAAACTATCTCTAAGCTGCCACCACTTAAGATACTGGCCCCTACTTATCAAGCCGTCGACTTTCTTGCATTCAAGGCACCAATACGCTCGCCTATGTTCGCTTAACATTGCTGCCGCGGACCTGAATATGTTCTCCAAAATTATCAAAAAAGCTGTCAAAAGCCGCGCACCAAGTAAGGTGCGATGAGCAATGGACTGTTGTTAACTAACAGTCATCGATCTCGCTGCTTTTCGGCTTTTTTACAGTTTTCTTGGTACCCTGTCACTAAACACCCACACTATACTATACTGTTTACCCCCTACACCGCCGCTCCCGGACCCCGCCGCACCTAAATAAAGTTATTAACCCCTAAACCGTCGTTCCCGGAGCCCACCACAACTCTAATAAATGTATTAACCCCTAAACCACCGCTCACGGAGCCCACCTCCACCTACATTATATATATTAACCCCTAATCTTCCGCCCCCTATACCGCCGCCACCTACATAAAGTTATTAACCCCTATCCTGCCGCTCCTGGACCCCGTCGCAACTAAATAAAGTGTTTAACCCCTAAACCGCCGCTCCTGGACCCGCCGCAACTAAATAAAGTGTTTAACCCCTAAACCGCCGCTCCCGGAGCCCACCGCCACCTACATTATATTTATTAACCCCTAATCTGCCCCCCCTACACCGCCGCCACCTACATTATATTTATTAACCCCTAATCTGCCCCCCCTATACCGCCGCCACTATATTAAATGTATTAACCTCTAAACCTAAGTCTAACACTAACCCTAACACCCCCTAACTTAAATATAATTTAACTAAATCTAAATAAATTATTACTATTTAAAACTAAATACTTACCTATAAAATAAACTCTAAGATAACTACAATATAACTAATAGTTACATTGTAGCTATTTTACGATTTATTTTTATTTTACAGGCAACTTTGCATTTATTTTAACTAGGTACAATAGTTACTAAATAGTTATTAACTATTTAATAACTTCCTAGTTAAAATAAATACAAATATACCTGTAAAATAAAACCTAACCTAAGTTACAATTACACCTAACACTACACTATAATTAAATTAATTCCCTAAACTAAATACAATTAAATACAATTAAAAACAATTATCTAAAGTACAAAAAAACAAACACTAAATTACAGAAAATTACAAATTTTTTTAAAACTAATTACACCTAATCTAATCCCCCTAATAAAATAAAAAAGCCCCCCAAAATAATAAAAAGCCCTACCCTATACTAAATTACGAATAGCCCTTAAAAGGGCATTTTGCGGGGCATTGCCCCAAAGTAATCATCTCTTTTACCTGTAAAAAAAAGTACAATACCCCCCCAACATTAAAACCCACCACCCACACACCCAACCCTACTCTAAAACCCATCCAATCCCCCCTTAAAAAAACCTAACACTAACCCCTTGAAGATCACCCTACCTTGAGACGTCTTCACCCAGTCGGGCCGAAGTCCTCCACGAAGCCGGGCGAAGTGGTCCTCCAGACGGGCAGAAGTCTTCATCGAAGCCAGCCAGAAGAGGTCCTCCAGATGGGCAGAAGTCTTCATCCATCCGGCGCGGAGCGGCTCCATCTTCAAGACATCCGACGCGGAGCATCCTCTTCATTCGGAGTCTTCTTGAACAATTACGGGTCCTTTAAGTGACGTCATCCAAGATGGCGTCCCTTGAATTCCGATTGGCTGATAGAATTCTATCAGCCAATCGGAATTAAGGTAGGAAAAATCCTATTTGCTAATGCAATCAACCAATAGAATGCAAGCTCAATCCTATTGGCTGATTGCATCAGCCAATAGGATTTTTCCTACTTTAATTCCGATTGGCTGAAGGTAGGGTGATCTCCAAGGGGTTAGTGTTAGGGTTAGTGTTAGGTTTTTTTAAGGGGGGATTGGGTGGGTTTTAGAGTAGGGTTGTTTGTGTGGGTGGTGGGTTTTAATGTTGGGGGGGTATTGTACTTTTTTTTACAGGTAATAGAGCTGAATACTTTGGGGCAATGCCCCGCAAAAGGCCCTTTTAAGGGCTATTCGTAATTTAGTATAGGGTAGGGATTTTTATTATTTCGGGGGGCTTTTTTATTTTATTAGGGGGATTAGATTAGGTGTAATTAGTTTAAAAAAATTGTAATTATTTTATTATTTTCTGTAATTTAGTGGGGGGGGGTTGTACTTTAGATAATTGTTTTTAATTGTATTTAATTGTATTTAGTTTAGGGAATTTATTTAATTATAGTGTAGTGTTAGGTGTAATTGTAACTTAGGTTAGGTTTTATTTTACAGGTAAATTTGCCTTTTTTAGCTAGGTAGTTATTAAATAGTTAATAACTATTTAATAACTATTGCACCTAGTTAAAATAAATACAAAAGATAAAAACAAAAATAGATGTGGCGCTAAAGACAGCTCGGTATATCTAAAAATCAAGATTCCCAATAGAACAAGGAAAATAACTAATATTAATAAAACGTTATACAAAAAACGGACTCAACTGTTATTAATAAAATCACATAATCTTTATATTGGATATTAAAATTAAACTGAGTGTTAAAATAAATCATTCAATAGCATAAGTTAATAGTACATATAAATACACATACATAAATTGATATATAATGACATTAAATGAACCACCAGTCGTTTAATTAAATCCTATAAAACTAATACATTCTAATAATAAAAGGAAAAAACTTTTCTTTGGCGTATATCAGTGTAGATTCCACTGAAAGTTCCACTTTGCAAAAACTGTCCTATGTGAAATCCAACAGTAAAAAAAGTGTGTGATTTAGAAGGTCAGATAAGCCAAAAGGACCCGTTGTTTTTCTGTACTATTTCAATGTGTCCAGACAGTCACAAGAATCCCCAATCCAATCTGACAAGTGCTAAAAGTAAATGAAAGTACCTTTTTCGCTGCAGGACAAGTACCTCCGGGCAGGCTCTCTTTGGGTTCAGAGACTCAACCGGTACTTCGATCACTTTTCTTGTATGTAGTGACCGGGTATTCAAGTCCCTTCTCGCAGCTGTTTTCCTGTCAGCTGTGGTCCTTCGTCGGCAAACGTTTGGCGTGTGACGTCAACTCGAACGTCACGTGGCTGAAGTCCTCCAATCTGTGAGGGGATTCCCCGCTGTCAGTATTGCTGCGGGAAATTTGAAATCCTAGACAATCTCAGAGCGCTCTGGTAGTTAGTGGTAGCAGTTCAATGGTGCATCTACGCGTTTCAGCCGTGTACCGGCCTTTGTCAAGATCTTGACAAAGGCCGGTACACGGCTGAAACGCGTAGATGCACCATTGAACTGCTACCACTAACTACCAGAGCGCTCTGAGATTGTCTAGGATTTCAAATTTCCCGCAGCAATACTGACAGCGGGGAATCCCCTCACAGATTGGAGGACTTCAGCCACGTGACGTTCGAGTTGACGTCACACGCCAAACGTTTGCCGACGAAGGACCACAGCTGACAGGAAAACAGCTGCGAGAAGGGACTTGAATACCCGGTCACTACATACAAGAAAAGTGATCGAAGTACCGGTTGAGTCTCTGAACCCAAAGAGAGCCTGCCCGGAGGTACTTGTCCTGCAGCGAAAAAGGTACTTTCATTTACTTTTAGCACTTGTCAGATTGGATTGGGGATTCTTGTGACTGTCTGGACACATTGAAATAGTACAGAAAAACAACGGGTCCTTTTGGCTTATCTGACCTTCTAAATCACACACTTTTTTTACTGTTGGATTTCACATAGGACAGTTTTTGCAAAGTGGAACTTTCAGTGGAATCTACACTGATATACGCCTAAGAAAAGTTTTTTTCCTTTTATTATTAGAATGTATTAGTTTTATAGGATTTAATTAAACCACCGGTGGTTCATTTAATGTCATTATATATCAATTTATGTATGTGTATTTATATGTACTATTAACTTATGCTATTGAATGATTTATTTTAACACTCAGTTTAATTTTAATATTCAATATAAAGATTATGTGATTTTATTAATAACAGTTGAGTCCGTTTTTTGTATAACGTTTTATTAATATTAGGTATTATCCTTGTTCAATTGGGAATCTTGATTTTTAGATATACCGAGCTGTCTTTAGCGCCACATCTATTTTTGTTTTTATCTTTTGGGTCTCTCCTTGATTGCTTCCAGAGTGCAATCTTAGTTTTATGTGTGCAGGTATTTTTACTACTTAGAAGTTTTAATAAATTTTAATATTGTAAAATAAATACAAAGTTGTCTGTAAAATAAAAATAAACCCTAAGATAGCTACAATGTAACTATTAGTTATATTGTAGCTAGCTTAGGGTTTATTTTATAGGTAAGTATTTAGTTTTAAATAGGAATAATTTATTTAATGATAGTAATTTTATTTAGATTTATTTAAATTATATTTACATTAGTGGCTGTTAGGGTTAGGGTTAGACTTAGGTTTAGGGGTTAATACATTTAATATAGTGTCGGCGATGTTGGGGACGGCAGATTAAGGGTTAATAAATGTAGGTAGGTGGCGGCTGTGTAGGGGGGCAGATTAGGGGTTAAACACTTTATTAGAGCTGTGGTGGGCTCCAGGAGCGGCGGTCTAGGGGTTAATACATTTATTAGAGTTGCGGCGGTATAGGGGAGGCAGATTAGGGGTTAATTAGTATAATGTAGGTGACGGCGGGCTAAGGGATCAGCGGTTTAGGGGTTAAACACTTTATTTAGTTGTGGCGGTGTAGGGGGGGCAAATTAGGGGTGTTTAGACTCGGGGTACATGTTAGGGTGTTAGGTGTAGACATTTACCATAGGAATCAATGGGATATCCGGCAGCAGTGAACATAAGCTCTTGCTGCTTTCCGACTCCCATTGATTCCTATGGCATCTGCCGCCGGATTGAAAACCAGGTACGCTGGGCTGGAAAGGTTACGAGCGTACCTGGTAGGAATTTGATAACTTCCAAAAGTAGTCAGATTGTGCCGAACTTGCGTTCGGAACATCTGTGGTGACATAAGCATTGATTGGTGTCGGACTGAGTCCGGTGGATCGTATGTTATGTCACTAAATTCTACTTTTGCCGGTCTGTAGGGTTTGATAACTAAGGCGAATCAGGCTCGCTACAAATACGCTGCGGAATTCCAGTGTATTTGCGGTTGACAGCTTGATAAATAGAGACCTCTGTATATGGGAAATCTTAAGAAAAACACAGACTAACAAATTAAAATCCCAGAAAAGAATTTAGCAACAATTAAGCTAAAGAAAAACACAGTATTCATATTACCTGTTTCTTTCAGAAATGTGGTTCAAGTATTAGACAAAGGCAGAAACTTAATAAAGGAATATTTATTATGAGAAAAATGTCACAGTGCATTGATATAACAAAAATATGTTAACAAATAAAATTACACACGCAAAGGGAGAAATAACAGAATGCCTTCTTAATTTACTCTGAATAACCATTTTCACACAATCAATAAAAGTCAGTTATGGAATTCCATTGTTCTCTTGTGTGATCATCAATAACAGCTATCATTTCTTTTTTATACTAATTTATATTTTCAAACATCAGACACTCTGTTTGATCATCTATTTAAATGTTTTGTATTAGGGTTTAGATGTTAAATACAATCAGAGTTATGCTGGTATTGCATTTATTCTGGTGGGTTTGAGACACTTTGTAGTAGCCATGGGTAAAACAAGTGCTGAATATGGCTATAGGCAGCGACATTCAGCTATTTTCAGCGCAGGATATATTAGTGCAAAATTATTAGTGGATTTGCACAGGTCTGTGTGTGTTGTTCTTTCACACTAATATATTGTATTTTCAATTTTTATGCCTGGCATTTTTGGGGAAAATAAAAATGGTTTGGTAAAATTTTCATTTGTTTTCTAATTATTCAAAATGCTATTGTATGTGATTCCTCTTACTATAGCATTATGCACTATTCCTATTTTGTGGGAACCCAACACACAGTACCACTAGCACTCAGTATCTCTTGGTTTGTGATGTAGCCCAAAATCTTCTGCAAAGATATCGGGCCGGATTTAATAAAGAGAGGATGTTGCTTTATCCGCCCGAAGTTTATGGTGATTGACACCCCCTGCTGGCAGCCGATTGGCTGCGAATGTGCAGGGGGCGGCATTGCGCAAGCATTTCATAAGAAATACTTGTGCAATGTTAAATGCAGACAGTGTATGCTATCGGCATTTAGCAAAGTCGGGCGGACATGATTCGCTATAGCTATAGTAAATTGACCCCATCATCTGTAATTGAAAGTAGGTAGTAAGTTAATTACAAAAGATGCATTTATTTATATGACAGCATTTTGTGAGTTCATCACAGATGCAAATTATTGCACATTGTGAAATGTTTTTGAAGTTATGTACCAAAGCCTATATAGACAGAGAGATTAGAAGCATAAACACTAGATTAACTCAGTGAGGACAGGAATAAACTATCTACATTGAAGGGCAGTGCACTGTATGCTACCGATTTTAAGACATACAGAAGGTGGGGCAATATAAAGAACTAAAAATTAACATTATGAGCACTGGGCCTAATTTTTTTAATTAGGCACAGAGCACTGTATGGGAAATTGCTCCTTTATGTTTTTTGTATATTAAATAGCTGTTTCTGTCAGTTGGCATAACAACCCAATTAAAGGGACGGTATACACAAATTTTCATATAACTGACTGTAATAGACACTGCTATAAAGAAGACTATGCACAGATGCAGATCTAAAAATCTAGTATAAAATCTTTTAAAAACTTATTTAGAAGCTCCCAGTTTAGCATTGTAAAGTCTAGGACACCCACTGAAAGGGGCTGGGAAAACAAAAAGTGCAGACACTCCCCACCTCCTCCCTTCCCTGCATATGAAAAGACAGATAACATAAACAGTAGCCTGCAGGAGTCTGTAAACGCATGTATACATCTGACACTGTGGGGCTTGGTTAGGAGTCTGATAATCAGCACAATGTTCTTAAAAAATAAGCAAAATAATACATTTTTATAAAAATACTACCAGATGGGCTATATAAATGAATAATCTACAAAACATTTATGCAAAGAAAAGTCTAGTGTACAATGTCCCTTTACGGGCCAGATTAGAAGTGGAGCGTTAAATTTAACGCTCCCGCTCGAAGGTTAAAGGGACACTGAACCCAATTTTTTTCTTTTGCTATTCGGATAGAGCATGCAATTTTAAGCATCTTTCTAATTTACTCCTATTATCATTTTTTATTTGTTCTCTTGCTATCTTTATTTGAAAAAGAAGGCATCTAAGCTTTTTTTTTTGTTCAGACCTCTAGACAGCGCTTTTTTTTATTGGTGGATGAATTTATCCACCAATCAGCAAGGACAACCCAGGTTGTTCACCAAAAATGGGCCGCCATCTAAACTTACATTCTTGCATTTCAAATAAAGATACCAAGAGAATGAAAAAAAAATTGATAATTGGAGCAAATTAGAAAGTTGCTTAAAATTTCATGCTCTATCTGAATCACGAAAAAAAAATTTGGGTTCAGTGTCCCTTTAACTAGAAGTAAGCTTTTTTCATGCTTGAGGTAGCTCTCGTATTACAAGTTTAAAGTAAACTCTTTTCACTCGCGTGCTAACCCAATGAGCGTACAAAAAGCTGAACTTTGAATATTGTGCGCACCATATTGTATTACCCCATAGAAGTCAATAGAGCAAAAAAATTAGGAAAAAACTAACATCCTACTAGCATGCAGACATGATCACATATTCTCTAGTACGTTAACCCGAAATGAAAATATATTCTTCACATAGAAAAATATGTTCTAATTTTTCATAAATAGATATTTCTACATATACAGTATATGATTGTTTTTTGGTACAATATATCTATCTATCTATATATCTATCTATATATATATATATATATATATATATATACAGATATAGAAATATCTATTTATAAATAGTGATGTCGCGAATAGTTCGCCATAGAACATAGCTTGTTCGCGTTCGAGGTGGCGGTCGAACATATGCGATTTTCGATCCGCCCCCTATTCGTCATCATTGAGTAAACTTTGACCCTGTATCTCACAGTCTGCAGACACATTTCAGCCAATCAGCAGCAGACACTCCCTCCCAGACCCTCCCAGCTCCTGGACAGCAGCCATTTTAGATTCATTCTGATCCTGCATTCTTAGTGAGAGGAGGGATAGTGTAGCTGCTGCTGATTTTATAGGGAAATTGATAGCTAGGCTAGTGTATTCAGTGTCCACTACAGTCCTGAAGGACTCATCTGATCTCTGCTGTAAGGACAGCACCCCAAAAAGCCCTTTTTAGGGCTAGAATATCAGTCTTTTTTTTTTTTTTGCCTGTGTAATTTTGACATAAGTCTGCTAGTGTAATCTAATTGCAGTTGCCTGCCTGAAGTGCCACCACTCATATCTGTTGTAACAGTAGTGTAAATTTAAAAAAAAAACTTTTTTGACTGTGAAACATCAGTCTGCTAGTGTAATCTAATAGCAGTTGCCTGCCTGCCAGTGTGTGTGCCAGGCCCACTTGCTAAGTGCCACCACTCATATCTGTTGTAACAGTAGTAAAAAATTTTTAGAAAAAACTTTTTTGACTGTGAAACATCAGTCTGCTAGTGTAATCTAATTGCAGTTGCCTACCTGCCAGCGTGTGTGCCAGGCCCACTTGCCAACTAGTGCCACCACTCATATCTGTTGTAACAGTAGTGTAAATTTAAAAAAAAAACAACTTTTTTTGACTGTGAAACATCAGTCTGCTAGTGTAATCTACAGTTGCCTGCCTGCCAGCATGTGTGCCAGGCCCCCTTGCCAACTAGTACCACCACTCATATCTGTTGTAACAGTAGTGTAAATTTTTAAAAAAAAAAACTTTTTTGACTGTGAAACAGCAGTCTGCTAGTGTCATCTAATTGCAGTTGCCTGCCTGCCAGCGTGTGTGCCAGGCCCACTTGCCAACTAGTGCCACCACTCATATCTGTTGTAACAGTAGTGTAAATTTAAAAAAAAAAAACTTTTTTGACTGTGAAACATCAGTCTGCTAGTGTAATCTAATAGCAGTTGCCTGCCTGCCAGCATGTGTGCCAGGCCCACTTGCTAACTAGTGCCACCACTCATATCTGTTGTAACAGTAGTGTAAATTTTGTAAAAAAAAACTTTTTTGACTGTGAAACATCAGTCTGCTAGTGTAATCTAATTGCAGTTGCTTGCCTGCCAGCGTGTGTGCCAGGCCCACTTGCTAAGTGCCACCACTCATATCTGTTGTAACAGTAGTGTAATTTTTTTTTTAAAAAACTTTTTTGACTGTGAAACATCAGTCTTCTAGTGTAATCTAATTGCAGTTGCCTACCTGCCAGCGTGTGTGCCAGGCCCACTTGCCAACTAGTGCCACCACTCATATCTGTTGTAACAGTAGTGTAAATTTAAAAAAAAAAAACTATTTTGACTGTGAAACATCAGTCTGCTAGTGTAATCTAATTGCAGTTGCCTGCCTGCCAGCGTGTGTGCCAGGCCCACTTGCCAACTAGTGCCACCACTCATATCTGTTGTAACAGTAGTGTACATTTTTTTTAAAGAACTTTTTTGACTGTGAAACATCAGTCTGCTAGTGTAATCTAATTGCAGTTGCCTGCCAGCCAGCGTGTGTGCCAGGCCCACTTGCCAACTAGTGCCACCACTCATATCTGTTGTAACAGTAGTGTAAATTTTTTTTAAAAAAAAACTCTTTTGACTGTGAAACATCAGTCTGCTAGTGTAATATAATTGTAGTTGCTTGCCTGCTGATCAGAACAGTTGCCTGCCTGCTGATCAAACTGATCAGAATAGTACTACTTAACACACCACTCATATCTGGTGGCACAGTAGATTGCATGCGCAGTGCCCCAAATTTGAAGTAGGAGGACCGACCAAGCATCTTTTTCCATCTCCCGGTTCCTAAAATCCATGCCATATACACGTCCCTGGTGCCGCAACTGCCTCTGAGAACCTTACCATGGGTTCCAGACCATAAGTCTTGTAATTCTCTGTCTGGGAAATTATATATCTATCAAATCTATCTATTTATCTATCAAATCTATCTAACTATCTATCGTATCTATCAAATGTATATTGCATCTATTGATCTATCTAATCTATATATCTATCTATCAAATCTATCTATCTCGTGGCCGGACTGTTTTGTAACAGCCACTTGTGTTTGGGCCAAATGTCCGTCGGCTAAAAGTCCGGCCACGATTGCACGTGCAGTGCCCCAAATTTGAAGTAGGAGGACCGACCAAGCATCTTTTTCCATCTCCCGGTTCCTAAAATCCATGCCATATACACCTCCCCCGATAGGGGGAGTAACAGGTATTAAACTGATCAGAATAATACTACTTAACACACCACTCATATCTGGTGGCACAGTAGATTGCAAGCGCAGTGCCCCAAATTTGAAGTAGGAGGACCGACCAAGCATCTTTTTCCATCTCCCGGTTCCTAAAATCCATGCCATATACACGTCCCCTGGTGCCGCAACTGCCTCTGGGAACCTTACCATGGGTCCCAGACCGCACGTCTTGTAATTCTCTGTCTGAGAAATGATATATCTATCAAATCTATCTATTTATCTATCAAATCTATCTATCTATCTATCTATCTATCGTATCTATCAAATGTATATTGCATCTATTGATCTATCTATCTAATCTATGTATCTATCAAATCTATCTATCTCGTGGTTGTGCAAATGCACTGTTTGCGGTTGTTAAACGGGGAGTTTGGTCTGTCACTGTGAAGCGGGCGTAACCCTTACACTACCTGATCGATACAACATCATACCTGATGTTTTAAAGCACGTTATTCCAAACAATTTAGGAATGTTAGGTGATTTATGCCCTTTATGGATTAAAACCAGACTCTGCATCAACTATGTAATTTTCCGTGGGAGTTTTGCCATGGATCCCCCTCCGGCATGCCACAGTCCAGGTATTAGTCCCCTTGAAACAAATTTTCCATCACTATTGTGGCCAGAAAGAGTCCCTTTGGGTTTTAAAATTCGCCTGCCTATTGAAGTCAATGGCAGTTCGCCCAGTTCGCCCGTTCGCGAACAGTTGCGGAAGTTCGAGTCCGCCGTTCGCGAACGGAAAATATTCCGTTCGCGACATCACTATTTATAAATACATAGAACATATTCTGCTATGTACAGCACATTGCCATGTGAAGTATTTACAGTAAATTCACAGCATAAGAACATCTTTAACTCTTTTAAGGAGATTGTCCTGAAGTTTTCTGAAGTAACCGTCTTGTATATTATACCAGGCTTCTTTCAGCACTTCCCAGAGTTCTTCCTTAGATTTAGGTTGTCTTTAATTTCTTTCTCTGTCCAGGTGATCCCCTACTGTCTCTACAATATTCAGGTCTGGACTCTTTGTCAGAGTTTTATCAGCTGGTTTTCTCTCCAAATATGATTTCACTGCATTAGCGTATTAGGCTGAAAAATAAAACCATTCCCAATCAGGCGCTTTCCAGAAAGAATGGCAGGATTAATTAAAACCTGTACTTTCGTCATTAATGATCTCATGAATTCGGACAATATTGCCAGCACCACTGGCAGAAATACATACCAGGACAGACCCTCCACCATGTTTCACTGAAGGCTGCAAACACTTATTCTTCCATCTCTCTCCAACTCTTCTTCTTACATACTGTCTATGATTGGACCCAACAATTTCCAACTTGGATTTGTCACTCCATAATATTCTTTTCCACAGATCTTAATTCCAATCTTGGTGAGCTTTAGCATATCTTAGCCTTTTCACCCTGTTCTCCTTCCGAAAAAGTGGTTTCTTGGCTGCTGCCCTTCCACAAAGAACATTCCTGATCAAGCTTCTTTGGACTGTAGAAGTGTCAACTTGGCATCCAGATGAAGCTGCCAGATACTGAGCCAGCTTCTTGTTGGACTTATTCCGGTCCCTCAAACTCTGAGAAACTTTTCATCAGATTTTGAAAGTTTTCATAGCCATAGTCCTTTTTTGTCCATGACCTCCCCTGATTCTTCAAATTTCTTTATAACAGCTTGCATAACACATCTTGATGATCCAGTTAGTTTGCTGATTTCCCTTTGAGAGTGACCTTGCTGATGCAAAAGTATGATTTTATGTCTGTCAAATTATGGTATCTTTGGCATTTTGAATGGAATAATGTGATTGAATGTTGGTCTTATTAACAAGCTTCCAATGAATTAAACTCATACCACATGTGTATGTAATGCTTAAGCATGTCCTGGACAAACCTGGTGTAATAGACATTTTTCACAGCAGTCATTTTGACATGAAATAGTAGGACAAATACAGGTGTTAGCAATGACATTAATTAGGGTTCCATTCCATTTAGGTTTACAAAAGCCAGGTTCCTGCTATTGCTCAAGTGTAAGGGGAGGTCCCTTCACACTAAATACTTGCCTCTTTAGCCTATGGAAGCTGGGGTTTTTTTGTTTGTTTTTTCTGTTTTTAATACTGCTTGCAAATATCCTATATTTTATGGCTGCATTCTAATTAAGAGACTGAGAAATAAATATATATGTTCATTATACCATTGCTAAAACAACCACTCTTATGGTGGCCTAAGACTTTTGCACAGCACTGTATGTATATGTGTGTATATATATATATATATATATATATATATATATATGTGTGTATATATATATATATATAGTGTATATATATATATGTGTGTGTGTATGTTTCTCTATGTATATATATATATATATATATATATATATATATATCAGAAAAAGTTTAAATTAGGAGCGCCAAGGCTAAATCTGTATATCAAAATGCAGGATCTATAAAGGAGTAAATCCCTTAAAAAATTTAAGAAATACTCGTGATGGACAAGATACAAAATTGCTATGCAAATTTAATAAAGGTAAAAGTTATGACAGATAATTTATAGCAGAATATCTATACCCACAAAAAAAAAAATATATATATATAAAAATCGGACGTCTCCGATATATACAAGTAAGATAAAAAGTCCTAAATATTGCCATCACATAAAAGTCAAAGGAGAAAGGGCCAATAATGAGCCACTGATTTCGAATAGTCCCAAAAAAACAATATGCATCCAAGGTTGGTTAATATATTGCCAAACAGTCCCAAATAAGTGGATATCTATTACCTTATTTCATCAGGGTAAAGTCCCGGTGTAATAGACTCACAAGTTGCTCCACTTCCGTGGAGATACGGGTGTGTAGCTGTTAAGGTCACGTGTGTGGGAGCTGTCCTGATGCTTCGATCCTATTGGCTAGAGGAGATTTTTCACAGCCAAAGCGATTTCCCAGCTGATTAAACTTTATATTCTTACTGTAGTAAAGTGACGTATGTGATCTTAAGTGCACTTAGCACGCAGGATACCTTGTGATACTTGCAAAGGTTTCTTTTGACAGGGAATCTATTCGGCCGGCCATGCCAAAGTCTGTGTCAGTTGCAAGTCAGCAATGTGTATATACAGCCACAGGCTCCAGGTGTCTGTGCTGATTCGCCGGTCTCTCGGCTTACAATCTACCTGTATTAGGGTTCCAGCATACAGCTGTGCTCTCTATATTAGAGATATTGGGCTCTAGTTATCAACGTGTCTACTTACCTGCCTTCGCCGGCCCAATACGCCCGCCTAAGCTCGCCTACCATCGCCAATCTTGCCAAAGTTATCAATAAATCTGTCAAAAAGCCGCGCACCAAGTACGGGGCGATGAGCAGCGGTCTGTGATAATTATCACTCATCCGATCTCGCTGCTCTTTGGATTTTTGACAGCTTTATTGACAAGCTGTCACTAAGCACCCACACTAACTACACTGTTCTACCCCCTATACCGGCACCCCCGGAGCCCCCCGCAACTAAATAAAGTTATTAACCCCTAAACCGCCGCTCCTAGACCCCGCCGCAACTCTTCTAAATGTATTAACCCCTAAAGTGCCGCTCCCGGACACTGCCGCCACCTACATCATACCTAGTAACCTCTATCCTGCCCCCCTATACTGCCGCCACCTATAATAAATTTATTAACCCCTATCCTGCGGATCCCGGACCTCGCCGTAACTAAATAAATAGTTTAACCCCTAATCCGCCGCTCCCGGACCCCGCCGCCATCTATATTAAACTTATTAACCCCTAATCTGCCCCCCTACACCGTCGCCACCTATAATAAATTTATTAACCCCTATCCTTCCCCCCCCCTACCCCGCCGGGACTGTAATAAAATTATTAACCCCTAAACCTAAGTCTAACACTAACCCTAACACCCCCCTAACTTAAATATTAATTAAATAAATCTAAATAATATTTCTCTTATTAACTAAATGAATCCTATTTAAAACTAAATACTTACCTTTAAAATAAACCCTAATATAGCTACAATATAAATAATAATTATATTGTAACTATCTTATGATTTATTTTTATTTTACAGGCAACTTTCAATTTATTTTAACTAGGTACAATAGCTATTAAATAGTTATAAACTATTTAATAGCTACCTAGTTAAAATAAAGAGAAATTTACCTGTAAAATAAAAACTAACCTAAGTTACAATTACACCTAACACTGCACTATACTTTAATAAATTATTCCTATTTAAAACTAAATACTTACCTGTAAAATAAACCCTAAGATAGCTACAATGTAATTAATAATTATATTGTAGCTATTTTAGGATTTATATTTATTTTACAGGTAACTATGTATTTATTTTAGCTAGTTAGAATAGTTATTAAATAGTTATTAACTATTTAATAACTACCTAGCTAAAACAAATACAAAATTACCTGTAAAATAAATCCTAACCTAAGTTACAATTAAACCTAACACTACACTATCGTTAAATTAATTAAATAAATTAGCTACAAATAACTACAACTAAATTCAATTACATAAACTAACTAAAGTACAAAAAATAAAAAAGCTAAGTTACAAAAAATAAAAAAATAAGTTACAAACATTTCAAAAATATTACAACAATTTTAAGCTACTTACACCTAATCTAAGCCCCATAATAAAATAACAAAGCCCCCAAAATAAAAAAATTCCCTACCCTATTCTACATTAAAAAGTTACCAGCTCTATTACCTTATCAGCCCTTAAAAGGGCCTTTTGAAGGGGAATGCCCCAAAGAAAACAGCTCTTTTGCCTGTAAAATCAAAATACAACCCCCCCTACATTAAAACCCACCACCCACATACCCCTACTCTAACCCAAACCCCCCTTAAATAAACCTAACACTACCCCCCTGAAGATCATCCTACCTTTAGCCGTCTTCAGCCAGCCGACCCACCGATGGAACTGAAGAAGAGATCCGGAGCGGCATCATCCAAGGGGCGCTGAAGAAGTCTTCCATCCGATTGAAGTCTTCATCCAAGCGGCGTCTTCAATCTTCATCCATCCGGAGCGGAGCGGAGCCATCTTCAGACGAGCCGACGCGGAGCCATCCTCTTCTTCCCGATGACTAACGACGAATGACGGTACCTTTAAGTGACGTCATCCAAGATGGCATCCCTTCAATTCCGATTGGCTGATAGGATTCTATCAGCCAATCGGAATTAAGGTAGTAAAAATCTGATTGGCTGGGCCGGAAAAGTGGTACGCTGGGCCGGAAAAGTGCCAAGCGTACCTGCTAGTTTTTTGATAACTAGCAAAGTAGTCAGATTCTGCCGAACTTGTGTGCGGAACATCTAGAGTGACGTAAGAATCGATCTGTGTTGGACTGAGTCCGGCGGATGGAAGCTTACATCACTATATTCTACTTTTGCCGGTGTCTAGGGCTTGATAACTAAGGCGAATCAGCCTCGCCAAAAATACGCTGCGGAATTCCAGCGTATTTGAGGTTGACGGCTTGATAACTAGGGGCCATTGAATCCTCAGAATGTATAAGTAATTTATACTGCAACTCATTAGTAGAACATCAACGCGTTTCTCCCTTAGTAAGGGCTTTTTCAAGAAGACACAGACTTTGGGACGGCAGGCCGAATAGACTCCCTGTCAAAATAAACCTTTGCAAGTATCACAAGGTATCCTGCGTGCTAAGTGCACTTAAGAACGGATACGTCACTTTACTACAGTAAGAATATAAAGTTTAATCAGCTGGGAAATCGCTTTGGCTGTGAAAACTGTCCTCTAGCCAATAGGATCGAAGCATCAGGACAGCTCCCACACACGTGACCTTAACGGTTACACACCCGTATCTCCATGGAAGTGGAGCAATTTGTGAGTCTATTACACCGGGACTTTACCCTGATGAAATAAGGTAATAGATATCCACTTATCTGGGACTGTTTGGCAATATATTAACCAACCTTGGATGCATATTGTTTTTTGGGATTATTCGAAACCAGTGGCTCATTATTGTCCCTTTCTCCTTTGACTTTTATGCTATAAATTATCTGTCATATCTTTTACCTTTATTAAATTTGCATATCAATTTTTATCTTGTCCATCACGAGTATTTCTTATATTTTTGAAGGGATTTACTCCTTTATAGACCCTGCATTTTGATATACAACTTTAGCCTTTGCGCTCCTAATTTACACTTTTTCTGCTTTTCACTTTTTACCTAATGTGGGGGATACTTAGGTAGATTTAGGAGCCTGGTGTAATACTCAGCACACACTCCTACCTCTATCTGTTTGTATATGTGTATATGTATATTCATACATACACTGTGCAACCACTTTATTAGGTACAGCCCAGATGTGCACACAAATGGTTCTTTCCACTACATTGCACGTCACATGGCCACAGTTTTGATATAAATACAGCAGAACAACCTTCCTACTATCAGTTAAAGGGATACGAAACCCACATTTTTCTTTCATGATTCGGATAGAGCATGCAATTTTATGCAACTTTCTAATTTACTCCTATTAACAATTATTCTTCGTTCTCTTGGTATCTTTATTTGAAAAGCAGGAATTTAAGATTAGGAACAGGCCCATTTTTGGTTCAGAACATGGGTAGTACTTGCTTATTGGTGGCTAAATGTTTTCTTCTATGTGAGGAACATTGGAATGTAAAATATTCATAACTACCTTCGGGTTTAGAGCTGTAGGTCTAATGTGGTATCAGATTAGCTTTCGAGCGATAAGTGTTAGTTATTTTTTTTAAAGCGCATTCAATTGAAGTCTATAGATAGAAGGAGTAAATGCGGTTGTGATATCTGATGCCCTGAAGTTAGCACGTATCGGCTTTCGCTTGCACACAATTTACTTTTAATTTGTAATACGCATTCTCTCACATGCATTAAAAGTTTACTTTGAACGGTGTTTGCCCATGAGCGGAATTTTTTTTATAATAGTGAGCCACTTGTAATCTGGCCCTGAAAGTTAATACCTCCATCTTTCAAATAAAGTTACTTTTCTTTTTGTATTTCTGAACAAAGGTCTGTCAAGATTTTTTTTCTCTGTTTGTTTGTTTTTGGCAAATGTTTTCATGCCAGCTATTGAACTAAAGTAACTTTATTCCTTAAAAGATAATTGATCAGGGCACATATTCTCAGGGGGGGACATGTCTTTCATTTGAGCTTCATTTACAGATATGCCTATCTGTCAGGTTGGATTGCTATTTAGAATCTTCACAGAACTCTATAAAATAGTTTTTACAGGATTCAATTTGGCAATTAAACGCTGGGTAAACTTCTCAACAGTTATGGCCTCAAATATCACCTCTATGCTACCAGATCTACCTCTCCACCCCTGCTCTTTCTCCCTCTGTCCTTTCTCATGTCAGTGGCTGCTTATCTGGTATCTCTTCCTGAATGGCCTCTCACCACCTAAAGATTAACATGTCCAAGACTGAGCTCCTTCTTATCCCCCCCCCCCCCTCAAGCTCTACGCCGACTTCTGACTTCTCTATCCCTGTTGAAAGCATCACCATTTCCCCATCGCCCCAATTCTGCTGCCTCGGAGTTGCACTTGACTCAAATCTATCCTATGTCCCTATATCCAATCGCTTTCTACATCCTGCCGCAACCATCTACGAAATATTTCCAAGATTCGCCCTTTTCTGAGCACTAACAACACAAAGCAAATAATCCACTCCCTTGTTATTTCCCGACTTGACTACTGCAATAACCTGCATACTGGCCTTCCTCTTTCCCACCTTTCCCCCTTCAATCCATCCTAAATGCCTCTGCCAGGCTGATCCACCTTTTTTGTCTCTCTGTATCTGCTGCACCTCTCTGCGAGTCCCTTCATTGCCTCCCCATTCACAGGATAATTAAATTTAAAACTCTCACCCTTACATACAAAGCTCTCACCAATGCCGCTCCCCTTTACCTATCCTCTCTAATAAACAAGTATACTCCAGCCCGCCCACTAAGATCCAACAATGACCTGCTCCTTGCATCCGTGACTATCACCTCTACTCATGCCAGACTGCAGGACTTCTGTCATGCAGCATCTACCCTCTGAAAAACTCTCTCTAATGCTGTCAGGCTTTGCCCTATATTTTTTCCTTTAAATGCTCTCTGAAGACTTTTCTGTTCAGGGAAGCCTACCACCCAACTCAATAATAAATTAATTTCACTTACCTAACAACATTTCCCTCATCTAACTCCGCATTAACATCTCTCTCAATCTTGCAGTCCTCACCTCCTGTTTCTCAACCTCCTACCCTTCTACATTGTAAGTTCCCACGGGAATAGGGCCCTCAATTCCTCCTGTATGTGTTTGAAAAATGTTGTCCTTTCTCTTACAAGTTTTATGTCATTGTTTTATTTAAATAAATTGTATCCATGAGCAGCGCTGTGGAATATGTTAGCGCTTTATAAATAAAGTATAATAAAAATAATAAATTACAGCTGTGGTGTATGTTGTTTAATAGGACTGCAATGAACTAGTTTTTTCTTTTAAGATAGTCGGAGGGCAATCCAAGAGAAATCACTGTAATCAAAATTTAAAGAGAATGTAAATCCTAGCATTGGGGAAACGCTAGGATTTACCAGTGGAACAAATAAAGGGGACTTTCAGTCATGAATTATAAAATACTTTAAGCTGAAAGTTCCTATATTTGTCTAAAGCGTGCACCACGCTGAGCACCTCAGGTAGCCCGCAGCAGAATGCTATTTTTTAGTGAGGTAACATTTCCACCTCTTAGCCATTAGACGTGCGGACCAGCTGGTATTATACCGGATAGCTAGCACGCTATTGGCTAAGATCACCTCACTGCAAAATATTGTTCTGCTGTGCACTGCCTGAAGTGCTCAGCACGGCAAATGCTGCAGACAAATAAAGGAACTTTCAGCATGTAGTATGTTATACTTTATGACTGAAAGTCCCCTTTATTTGTTGCACTGGTAAATCCTAGTGTTTCAAGAATGCTAGGATTTACTATCACTTTAATGGCTATAGAACGGGAGGGCAGATTTACTCATCCATCAAACTATTCCTCTAAGAAAATGTCCATTAACATATCCATATTATCCAAATGGATAAGGGGAATTCTAGAAAGGGGACCCATGGCTCCAAGACTAAGGTTTGCTTTCCTGATTGATTTACATATCACATGGGCAAGTGAAGGATTATTATTCTGTCACAATTCTGGCAAAGAACTAATGCATGTCAGGTATATAATTGCTTATTAGGGAATTTGCGCTATAACGGATAGTTGCTTTAATGAAAAAAAGTTGCCTGGGCCTCCATGGTTGTAGAATTACATAAATAAGGGATTAGGTAAAGAAACAGAATTGTTATTGTTTAAAAAGATAGATAATCCCTTTATTACCCATTCCCCAGTTTTGCATAACCAACACAGTTATATTAATATACTTTTTACCTCTGTGATTACCTTGTATCTAAGCCCCTGCAGACTGCACTCTTATTTCAGTTATTTTGACAGACTTGCATTTTAGCCAAACATTGCTGACTCCTAGGTAACTCCACGGGAGTGAGCACTATATAAGCTATATGGCACACATGCATATTTAGATTATAGATGTGTATTGAAAAGTTGTTTAAAATTGTGTGCTCTATCTGAATTCTGAAAGTTGAATTTTGACTTCAGTGGTCCTTTAACAGCTTTGAGTTTTGGTTCTGTTTTGTTCTGTGCTTTCAAATAACGCCCACATGATTAGTACTTCTTACAAGTTTGTAAAAGACTTGCAAATTTCAAAGTATTCCATTTCTATATGGTAGCTGAATCTGGTTCTGAACTTATCCATGTATTGCCTATAAAGATGCTAACTTTCAATACAGAGAGTTTTATCACCAAAACATTTTGTTTGTGTTCTACCTTTTTTTCTGATTTTCCTTAAACATGAGGCAAAAAAGGAGAGCTCTATGGTTTTACCACAGGTGGGTAACCTTTTGTTGTAAAACGTTTTAAACCTAACACTACTAACTGTATTTTCTCTTCTAATTTAATGAGAATGGGAAAAAGGCCTTACCATTTCATATTAAGACTTATTTCACCCGTGTTATGTAATATTGTGTACCAGATATAATGAAGCTTTTGTTAAAAAATTATGCAAGGCAGTGACATCATTTTTTTGGCTAACCTCACAATATGGAAACTCAGGTCTTTAAGAACCCCAGTAAAAATGCAAAAAGTAAGGAAAGGGCAAATTTTTTGCAACATTTGAATATTTTTTTTTTAACACGTTTGTTTTCAATTTCGAATGTTTGTATAATATTCTAAAATTAATTTAATGTAATAATATTTCTAATGCTATCTTTAAATGTAATATTTCATTAAAAAAAATTCAAATTCAAATATTTCATAATTTGAATTGAATTATGCAATATATGAATTAGAAAAATTTGAATTTATATATTTATAATAGTATTTCTAATGCTCTCTGTAAATGTAATATTCAAATTATGCAATATTCGAAATAGAATAATTCAAATCGATTTATTTTTATATATTATGTATCAATTTCCTAAATTCCCTACCACATGAACTATTGAACGTCTGAATAGTATTTGTTATTGAATGCAACATTTGAAATTTCGAATGTTGATATTCAATCTAAATATGAACATTTGAAAAATGAAAGTAACATTGGAAAACTGGAAATAACATTCGATTACCAAATTTTAATGGTTTTTCATTCTTATAAATATTCAATTATCCAAAATGAACATCCACAGGACTATTCGTTCAACCAAGCAAATTGCACTTTCACCACATTCTCCCATCCCTAGTTACTAGTAAAAGTAAGGGCTGGCGCTTGTGTAAGGCAGCATAGGCAGCTGCCTTAGGGCAGTCAGCAGTATTAATATATGTGCCCCTGGCTGCAAGTTAACTTCCAACTCAGTTATGTATCTGTGGGCGTGTGCGCCGTGGGGCTTGCTTGCGAGGTGCGCTAATAAGCCTGCCTACTATCTTTGGAATGTGCACAGCACAGACAATGTGGAGTGAGTCACTTACTGTCTGTCTGAGCGGGAAAATCGGATTCGGAATGCGAGTTGCTGCGTGACACAGTCTGTTAGAGTTTTGTCTCTAAGCACACCCTAGACCGGGTCTGGTACTGAAGATACGGCATGCATACTGAAGAGGTAGGAGGGGGAGGTTATAAGAAGCTCAAGCAGTAGCCGAGGGCGGGGTGGTCTTTCTGTGCAGCTGTATCTCTGTAATGCTGCCTATTACTATGCATTGCTCAGTGGAGGCTCACCAATATGGACGGGAGGGGCTCTGTCCCACCAAAAAATATTGCCCAGAAAGTCAACTAAAAATCTTTTTATTGGGACCCTTTTTTATTTTAAAGACTTTAGGGGTTTAGTGTGTGATGGCACAAGCCGGCAAAGCATACAGACTTTCTAGGCAGTGAAGTACAGGAGAGGTAGGAGGTACCTACTAGTGTGAATGAAAGAGGACTGACCAGGGCAGATTGTATAAGTGCCCGCTAAAATTAATTTCTCAGTAGAAAAATGGTGAGCAGCATATGTATGACATAGCACTGCAGCAGTTTTAAAATGTTTTCAGACAGGAACCTTGTCATAGCCGCCCCAACTAAATCAGAAATTTGGATAACACTTGTGCAAACTTTCCTAGCTGGAAAACCTGTGCAGAAAACCCTGTGTTTCATTCATTGTAGGGAGCAAAATCAGTGTAAGCATTTTTTTTTTCATGACCTCAAAGTATTGCAGCAAGTCTGGTTGTAGTATTAGCCATGACTGCTGCTGCTTTACTGCCTTATCTTTTAGTTATGCCTTTACTGTCCCAAACACTTTTCCTGTTTATTGTGCTGTCAATCAACACTGCGAGGAGGGGAAAAAGAAACAAAAAAATGAGCAGTTTATTGTTATTTAACCCTTGCTTTCCATATAAAGTTGCCATTAATTCGTATTACTTATAAATCCTTTATTTGAAAATCTGATACATACAGGTACAATGAGGGTCTTTCCGTTTTTCAAATAAAGGATATGTTTGCATTATGCAGTCACTGACTGCTTTATATAGATTGCATAGAGAAAGTGTTTAGTGTAAGGACTTCTCCCTCAGTTTATTTCCCAATTCTTCAAAACACTTAGGCCTAGATTTGGAGTTTGGCGGTAGCCGTGAAAACCAGCGTTAGAGGCTCCTAACGCTGGTTTTAGGCTACCGCCGGTATTTGGAGTCATTCAAAAAAGGGTCTAACGCTCACTTTTCAGCCGCGACTTTTCCATACCGCAGATCCCCTTACGTCAATTGCGTATCCTATCTTTTCAATGGCATCTTTCTAACTCCAGTATTTAGAGTCTTGGCTGAAGTGAGCGTTAGAACTCTAACGACAAGACTCCAGCCGCAGAAAAAAGTCAGTAGTTAAGAGCTTTCTGGGCTAACGCCGGTTTATAAAGCTCTTAACTACTGTGCTCTAAAGTACACTAACACCCATAAACTACCTATGTACCCCTAAACCGAGGTCCCCCCCACATCGCCGACACTCGATTAAATTTTTTTAACCCCTAATCTGCCGACCGCCACCTACGTTATACTTATGTACCCTTAATCTGCTGCCCCTAACACCGCCGACCCCTATATTATATTTATTAACCCCTAACCTGCCCCCCACAACGTCGCAGCCAGCTACCTACAATAATTAACCCCTAATCTGCCGACCGCAAAGAGCCGCCACCTACATTATAGCTATGTACCCCTAATCTGCTGCCCCTAACACCGCCGACCCCTATATTATATTTATTAACCCCTAATCTGCCCCCCTCAACGTCGCCTCCACCTGCCTACACTTATTAACCCCTAATCTGCCGAGCGGACCGCACCGCTACTATAATAAAGTTATTAACCCCTAATCCGCCTCACTAACCCTATAATAAATAGTCACAAAAGATGATAATGTCCACAGCACTCCAAATGACAAATTCTTTTATTTCAGGACACAATAAAACAGCAACGTTTCGGGATTAATTTCCCTTAATCAATGCATGATTAAGGGAAATTAATCCCGAAACGTTGCTGTTTTATTGTGTCCTGAAATAAAAGAATTTGTCATTTGGAGTGCTGTGGACATTATCATCTTTTGTGACTTCTGATAGGTGAATAGGCAGTTCACCGGTCTACACGAGCACCCACTTCATAGAAAGTGCTGTTCCACTCTACTTGTTTCCTATAATAAATAGTATTAACCCCTAATCTGCCCTCCCTAACATCGCCGACACCTAACTTAAATTATTAACCCATAATCTGCCGACTGGAGCTCACCACTATTCTAATAAATGTATTAACCCCTAAAGCTAAGTCTAACCTAACACTAACACCCCCCTAAGTAAATTTAATTTTAATCTAACGAAATTAATTAACTCTTATTAAATAAATTATTCCTATTTAAAGCTAAATACTTACCTGTAAAATAAATCCTAATATAGCTACAATATAAATTAGAATTATATTATAGCTATTTTAGGATTAATATTTATTTTACAGGTAACTTTGTATTTATTTTAACCAGGTACAATAGCTATTAAATAGTTAAGAACTATTTAATAGCTAAAATAGTTAAAATAATTACAAATTTACCTGTAAAATAAATCCTAATCTAAGTTACAATTAAACCTAACACTACACTATCAATAAATAAATTAAATACAATTCCTACAAATAAATACAATGAAATAAACTAACTAAAGTACAAAAAATAAAAAAGAACTAAGTTACAAAAAATAAAAAAATATTTACAAACATTAGAAATATATTACAACAATTTTAAACTAATTACACCTACTCTATGCCCCCTAATAAAATAACAAAGCCCCCCAAAATAAAAAAATGCCCTACTCTATTCTAAATTTCTAAAGTTCAAAGCTCTTTTACCTTACAAGCCCTGAACAGGGCCCTTTGCGGGGCATGCCCCAAGAAGTTCAGCTCTTTTGCCTGTAAAAAAAATATACAATACCCCCCAACATTACAACCCACCACCCACATACCCCTAATCTAACCCAAACCCCCCTTAAATAAACCTAACACTAAGCCCCTGAAGATCTCCCTACCTTGAGTCGTCTTCACCCAGCCGAGCCAAATTCTTCATCCAAGCGGAGCAAGAAGAGGTCCTCCATCCGGTAGAAGTCTTCATCCACGCGGGGCAGAAGAGGTCTTCCATCCGATTGAAGTCTTCATCCAAGAGGCATCTTCTATCGTCATCCATCCGGAGCGGAGCGGCAGCATCCTGAAGACCTCCGACGCGGAACATCCATCCTGGCCGAAGACTGAACTACGAATGACGGTTCCTTTAAATGACGTCATCCAAGATGGCGTCCCTCGAATTCCGATTGGCTGATAGGATTCTATCAGCCAATCGGAATTAAGGTAGGAATATTCTGATTGGCTGATGGAATCAGCCAATCAGATTGAGCTCGCATTCTATTGGCTGTTCCGATCAGCCAATAGAATGCGAGCTCAATCTGATTGGCTGATTGGATCAGCCAATCGGATTGAACTTGATTCTGATTGGCTGATTCCATCAGCCAATCAGAATATTCCTACCTTAATTCCGATTGGCTGATAGAATCCTATCAGCCAATCGGAATTCGAGGGACGCCATCTTGGATGACGTCATTTAAAGGAACCGTCATTCGTCGTTCAGTCGTCGGCCAGGATGGATGTTCCGCGTCGGAGGTCTTCAGGATGCTGCCGCTCCACTCCGGATGGATGACGATAGAAGATGCCTCTTGGATGAAGACTTCAATCGGATGGAAGACCTCTTCTGCCCCGCTTGGATGAAAACTTCTACCTGATGGAGGACCTCTTCTTGCTCCGCTTGGATGAAGAATTTGGCTCGGCTGGGTGAAGACGACTCAAGGTAGGGAGATCTTCAGGGGCTTAGTGTTAGGTTTATTTAAGGGGGGGTTTGGGTTAGATTAGGGGTATGTGGGTGGTGGGTTGTAATGTTGGGGGGGGGGTATTGTATGTTTTTTTTTACAGGCAAAAGAGCTGAACTTCTTGGGGCATGCCCCGCAAAGGAACCTGTTCAGGGCTGGTAAGGTAAAAGAGCTTTGAACTTTAGTAATTTAGAATAGGGTAGGGCATTTTTTTATTTTGGGGGGGCTTTGTTATTTATTAGGGGGCTTAGAGTAGGTGTAATTAGTTTAAAATTGTTGTAATATATTTCTAATGTTTGTAAATATTTTTTTATTTTTTGTAACTTAGTTCTTTTTTACTTTAGTTTGTACTTTAGTTAGTTTATTTCATTGTATTTATTTGTAGGAATTGTATTTAATTTATTTATTGATAGTGTAGTGTTAGGTTTAATTGTAGATAATTATAGGTATTTTATTTAATTAATTTATTGATAGTGTAGTGTTAGGTTTAATTGTAACTTAGGTTAGGATTTATTTTACAGGTAAATTTGTAATTATTTTAACTATTTTAGCTATTAAATAGTTATTAACTATTTAATAGCTATTGTACCTGGTTAAAATAAATACAAAGTTACCTGTAAAATAAATATTAATCCTAAAATAGCTATAATATAATTATAATTTATATTGTAGCTATATTAGGATTTATTTTACAGGTAAGTATTTAGCTTTAAATAGGAATAATTTATTTAATAAGAGTTAATTAATTTCGTTAGATTAAAATTATATTTAATTTAGGGGGGTGTTAGTGTTAGGGTTAGACTTAGCTTTAGGGGTTAATACATTTATTAGAATAGCGGTGAGCTCCAGTCGGCAGATTAGGGGTTAATAATTGAAGTTAGGTGTCGGCGATGTTAGGGAGGGCAGATTAGGGGTTAATACTATTTATTATAGGGTTAGTGAGGCGGATTAGGGGTTAATAACTTTATAATAATAGCGGTGCAGTCCGCTCGGCAGATTAGGGGTTAATAAGTGTAGGCAGGTGGAGGCGACGTTGTGGGGGGCAGATTAGGGGTTAATAAATATAATATAGGGGTCGGCGGTGTTAGGGGCAGCAGATTAGGGGTACATAGGGATAATGTAAGTAGCGGCGGTTTACGGAGCGGCAGATTAGGGGTTAAAAATAATATACAGGGGTCAGCGATAGCGGGGGCGGCAGATTAGGGGTTAATAAGTGTAAGGTTAGGGGTGTTTAGACTCGGGGTACATGTTAGAGTGTTAGGTACAGACGTAGGAAGTTTTTCCCCATAGGAAACAATGGGGCTGCGTTAGGAGCTGAACGCGGCTTTTTTGCAGGTGTTAGTTTTTTTTCAGCTCAAACAGCCCCATTGTTTCCTATGGGGGAATCGTGCACGAGCACGTTTTTGAGGCTGGCCGCTTCCGTAAGCAACTCTGGTATCGAGAGTTGAAGTTGCGTTAAATATGCTGTACGCTCCTTTTTTGGAGCCTAACGCAGCCATTCCGTGGACTCTCAATACCAGAGTTATTTTAAAGGTGCGGCCAGAAAAAAGCCAGCGTTAGCTACGCGGATCGTTACCGACAAAACTCTAAATCTAGCCGTAAGGCCTAGATTTGGAGTTTGGCGGTAGCCGTGAAAATCAGCGTTAGAGGCTCCTAACGCTGGTTTTAGGCTACCGCCGGTATTTGGAGTCATTCAAAAAAGGGTCTAACGCTCACTTTTCAGCCGCGACTTTTCCATACCGCAGATCCCCTTACGCCAATTGCGTATCCTATCTTTTCAATGGGATCTTTCTAACTCCGGTATTTAGAGTCGTGTGTGAAGTGAGCGTTAGAAATCTAACGACAAGACTCCAGCCGCAGAAAAAAGTCAGTAGTTAAGAGCTTTCTGGGCTAACGCCGGTTTATAAAGCTCTTAACTACTGTGCTCTAAAGTACACTAACACCCATAAACTACCTATATACCCCTAAACAGAGGTCCCCCCACATCGCCGCCACTTGATTAAATTTTTTTAACCCCTAATCTGCCGACTGCCACCTACGTTATACTTATGTACCCCTAATCTGCTGCCCCTAACACAGCCGACCCCTATATTATATTTATTAACCCCTAACCTGCCCCCCACAACGTCGCAGCCAGCTACCTACAATAATTAACCCCTAATCTGCCGACCGCAAAGAGCCGCCACCTACATTATAGCTATGTACCCCTAATCTGCTGCCCCTAACACCGCCGACCCCTATATTATATTTATTAACCCCTAATCTGCCCCCCTCAACGTCGCCTCCACCTGCCTATACTTATTAACCCCTAATCTGCCGAGCGGACCGCACCGCTACTATAATAAAGTTATTAACCCCTAATCCGCCTCACTAACCCTATAATAAATAGTATTAACCCCTAATCTGCCCTCCCTAACATCGCCGACACCTAACTTCAATTATTAACCCCTAATCTGCCGACTGGAGCTCATCACTATTCTAATAAATGTATTAACCCCTAAAGCTAAGTCTAACCCTAACACTAACACCCCCCTAAGTAAATTTAATTTTAATCTAACGAAATTAATTAACTCTTATTAAATAAATTATTCCTATTTAAGGCTAAATACTTACCTGTAAAATAAATCCTAATATAGCTACAATATAAATTATAATTATATTATAGCTATTTTAGGATTAATATTTATTTTACAGGTAACTTTGTATTTATTTTAACCAGGTACAATAGCTATTAAATAGTTAATAACTATTTAATAGCTAAAATAGTTAAAATAATTACAAATTTACCTGTAAAATAAATCCTAACCTAAGTTACAATTAAACCTAACACTACACTATCAATAAATTAATTAAATAAAATACCTATAATTATCTACAATTAAACCTAACACTACACTATCAATAAATAAATTAAATACAATTCCTACAAATAAATACAATGAAATAAACTAACTAAAGTACAAAAAATAAAAAAGAACTAAGTTACAAAAAATACATTTTTTTTTACAAACATTAGAAATATATTACAACAATTTTAAGCTAATTACACCTACTCTAAGCCCCCTAATAAAATAACAAAGCCCCCCAAAATAAAAAAATGCCCTACCCTATTCTAAATTTCTAAAGTTCAAAGCTCTTTTACCTTACCAGCCCTGAACAGGGCCCTTTGCAGGGCATGCCCCAAGAAGTTCAGCTCTTTTGCTTGTAAAAAAAAAACATACAATACCCCCCCCCCCCCAACATTACAACCCACCACCCACATACCCCTAATCTAACCCAAACCCCCCTTAAATAAACCTAACACTAAGCCCCTGAAGATCTCCCTACCTTGAGTCGTCTTCACCCAGCCGAGCCAAATTCTTCATCCAAGTGGAGCAAGAAGAGGTCCTCCATCCGGTAGAAGTCTTCATCCAAGCGGGGCAGAAGAGGTCTTCCATCCGATTGAAGTCTTCATCCAAGAGGCATCTTCTATCGTCATCCATCCGGGGCGGAGCGGCAGCATCCTGAAGACCTCCGACGCGGAACATCCATCCTGGCCGACGACTGAACGACGAATGACGGTTCCTTTAAATGACGTCATCCAAGATGGCGTCCCTTGAATTCCGATTGGCTGATAGGATTCTATCAGCCAATCGGAATTAAGGTAGGAATATTCTGATTGGCTGATTGGATCAGCCAATCGGATTGAACTTGATTCTGATTGGCTGATTCCATCAGCTAATCAGAATATTCCTACCTTAATTCCGATTGGCTGATAGAATCCTATCAGCCAATCGGAATTCGAGGGACGCCATCTTGGATGATGTCATTTAAAGGAACCGTCATTCGTCGTTCAGTCGTCGGCCAGGATGGATGTTCCACGTCGGAGGTCTTCAGGATGCTGCCGCTCCGCTCCGGATGGATGACGATAGAATATGCCTCTTGGATGAAAACTTCAATCGGATGGAAGACCTCTTCTGCCCCGCTTGAATGAAGACTTCTACCGGATGGAGGACCTCTTCTTGCTCCGCTTGGATGAAGAATTTGGCTCGGCTGGGTGAAGACGACTCAAGGTAGGGAGATCTTCAGGGGCTTAGTGTTAGGTTTATTTAAGAGGGGTTTGGGTTAGATTAGGGGTATGTGGGTGGTGGGTTGTAATGTTGGGGGGGGGGTATTGTATGTTTTTTTTACAGGCAAAAGAGCTGAACGTCTTGGGGCATGCCCCGCAAAGGGCCCTGTTCAGGGCTTGTAAGGTAAAAGAGCTTTGAACTTTAGTAATTTAGAATAGGGTAGGGCATTTTTTATTTTGGGGGGCTTTGTTATTTTATTAGGGGGCTTAGAGTAGGTGTAATTAGTTTAACATTGTTGTAATATATTTCTAATGTTTGTAAATATTTTTTTATTTTTTGTAACTTAGTTCTTTTTTATTTTTTGTACTTTAGTTAGTTTATTTCATTGTATTTATTTGTAGATATTGTATTTAATTAATTTATTGATAGTGTAGTGTTAGGTTTAATTGTAGGTAATTGTAGGTATTTTATTTAATTAATTTATTGATAGTGTAGTGTTAGGTTTAATTGTAACTTAAGTTAGGATTTATTTTACAGGTAATTTTGTAATTATTTTAACTAGGTAGCTATTAAATAGTTCTTAACTATTTAATAGCTATTGTACCTGGTTAAAATAAATATAAAGTTACCTGTAAAATAAATATTAATCCTAAAATAGCTATAATATAATTATAATTTATATTGTAGCTATATTAGGATTTATTTTACAGGTAAGTATTTAGCTTTAAATAGGAATAATTTATTTAATAAGAGTTAATTAATTTTGTTAGATTAAAATTATATTTAATTTAGGGGGGTGTTAGTGTTAGACTTAGCTTTAGGGGTTAATACATTTATTAGAATAGCGGTGAGCTCCGGTCGGCAGATTAGGGGTTAATAATTGAAGTTAGGTGTCGGCGATGTTAGGGAGGGCAGATTAGGGGGTTAATACTATTTATTATTGGGTTAGTGAGGCGGATTAGGGGTTAATAACTTTATAATAATAGCGGTGCGGTCCGCTCGGCAGATTAGGGGTTAATAAGTGTAGGCAGGTGGAGGCGACGTTGTGGGGGGCAGATTAGGGGTTAATAAATATAATATAGGGGTCGGCGGTGTTAGGGGCAGCAGATTAGGTTTACATAGGGATAATGTAAGTAGCGGCGGTTTACGGAGCGGCAGATTAGGGGTTAATTATTGTAAGTAGCTGGCGGCAACTTTGTGGGGGGCAAATTAGGGGTTAATAAATATAATATAGGGGTCGGTGGTGTTAGGGGCAGCAGATTAGGGGTACATAGGGATAATGTAAGTAGCGGCGGTTTACGGAGCGGCAGATTAAGGGTTAATAATAATATGCAGGGGTCAGCGATAGCGGGGGCGGCAGAATAGGGGTTAATAAGTGTAAGGTTAGGGGTGTTTAGACTCGGGGTACATGTTAGAGTGTTAGGTGCAGACGTAGGAAGTGTTTCCCCATAGGAAACAATGGGGCTGCGTTAGGAGCTGAACGCGGCTTTTTTGCAGGTGTTAGGTTTTTTTTCAGCTCAAACAGCCCCATTGTTTCCTATGGGGGAATCGTGCACGAGCACGTTTTTGAGGCTGGCCTCGTCCGTAAGCAACTCTGGTATCGAGAGTTGAAGTTGCGTTAAATATGCTGTACGCTCCTTTTTTGGAGCCTAACGCAGCCATTCTGTGGACTCTCAATACCAGAGTTATTTTAAAGGTGCGGCCAGAAAAAAGCACGCGTAGCTAACGCACCCCTTTGGCCGCAGAACTCTAAATCTAGGCGTAAGCTTTCAAGTTACTGCCCCATGTATAGCTCCCAGTGGCACAGACTTATTAGCAGCTGGCTCTTATCCACTCTTATGAAACTGGACTTCTTAAAAGTACATTAAACATCAAAGAGGGACATATAAAATATAAATAACAGCTTGAATGAGAAATCAACTTCCTTATCGTAAAACATTCAGTAATTCTTTAAAAACACCACTGTAAGCTAGTGTACTACATATGCCCAAATCACCTGCGCATGTGTGTGTGTGACCATGTCTGTGTGTGAGCATGTATGGTTGTGTGCATGAGTATGTCTGTGTGTGAGTATGTAGGGTTGTGTGCATGAGTATGTCTGTGTGTGAGTATGTAGGGTTTTGTGCATGAGTATGTCTGTGTGTGGGCATGTATAGTTGTGTGTATGAGTATGTCTGTGTGTGAGCATGTATGGTTGTGTGCATGAGTATGTCTGTGTTTTAGTATGTAGGGAGGTGTGCATAAGTATGTCTGTGTATGAGCATGTATGGTTGTGTGCATGAGTATGTCTCTGTGTGAGCATGTATGGTTGTGTGCATGAGTATGTCTGTGTGTGAGCATGTATGGTTGTGTGTATGAGTATGTCTGTGTGTGAGTATGTAGGGTTGTGTGCATGAGTATGTCTGTGTGTGAGCATGTATGTTTGTGTACATGAGCATGTCTGTGTGTGAGCATGCATGGTTGTGTGCATGATTTTGTCTGTGTGTGAGTATGTAGGGTTGTGTGCATGAGTATGTCTGTGTGTGAGCATGTATGGTTGTGTGCATGAGTATGTCTTTGTGTGAGCATGTATGGTTGTGTGCATGAGTATGTCTCTGTGTGAGCATGTATGGTTGTATGCATGAGTATGTCTGTGTGTGAGCATGTATGGTTGCGTGCATGAGTATGTCTGTGTGTGAGTATGTAGGGTTGTGTGCATGAGTATGTCTGTGTGTGAGCATGTATGGTTGTGTATATGAGTATGTCTGTGTTTGAGTATGTAGGGTAGGGTTGTGTGCATGAGTATGTCTCTGTGTGAGCATGTATGGTTGTGTGCATGAGTATGTCTGTGTGTGAGCATGTATGGTTGTGTATATGAGTATGTCTGTGTGTGAGTATGTAGGGTAGGGTTGTGTGCATGAGTATGTCTGTGTGTGAGCATGTATGGTTGTGTGCATGAGTATGTCTGTGTGTGAGCATGTATGGTTGTGTGCATGAGTATGTCTGTGTTTGAGCATGTATGGTTGTGTGCATGAGTATGTCTGTGTGTGAGCATGTATAGTTGTGTGCATGAGTATGTCTGTGTGTGAGCATGTATGGTTGTGTGCATGAGTATGTCTGTGTGTGAGCATGTATGGTTGTGTGTATGAGTATGTCTGTGTGTGAGTATGTATGGTTGTGTGCATGAGTATGTCTGTGTGTGAGCATGTATGTTTGTGTACATGAGTATGTCTGTGTGTGAGCATGCATGGTTGTGTGCATGAGTATGTCTGTGTGTGAGTATGTAGGGTTGTGTGCATGAGTATGTCTCTGTGTGAGCATGTATGGTTGTATGCATGAGTATGTCTGTGTGTGAGCATGTATGGTTGTGTGAATGAGTATGTCTGTGTGTGAGCATGTATGGTTGTGTGCATGAGTATGTCTGTGTGTGAGCATGTATGGTTGTGTGCATGAGTATGTCTGTTTGTGAGCATGTATGGTTGTGTGCATGAGTATGTCTGTGTGTGAGCATGTATGGTTGTATGCATGAGTATGTCTGTGTGTGAGCATGTATGGTTGTGTGAATGAGTATGTTTGTGTGTGAGCATGTATGGTTGTGTGCATGAGTATGTCTGTGTGTGAGCATGTATGGTTGTGTGCATGAGTATGTCTGTGTGTAAGCATGTATGGTTGTGTGCATGAGTATGTCCGCTTGTGAGCATGTATGGTTGTGTGCATGAGTATGTCTGTGTGTGAGCATGTATGGTTGTGTGAATGAGTATGTCTGTGTGTGAGCATGTATGGTTGTGTGCATGAGTATGTCTGTGTGTGAGCATGTATGGTTATGTGCATGAGTATGTCTGTGTGTGAGCATGTATGGTTATGTGCATGAGTATGTCTGTTTGTGAGCATGTATGGTTGTGTGCATGAGTATGTCTGTGTGTAAGCATGTATGGTTGTGTGCATGAGTATGTCTGTGTGTGAGCATGTATGGTTGTGTGCATGAGTATGTCTGTGTGTGAGCATGTATGGTTGTGTGATTGAGTATGTCTGTGTGTGAGCATGTATGGTTGTGTGCATGAGTATGTCTGTGTGTGAGCATGTATGGTTGTGTGCATGAGTATGTCTGCGTGTGAGAATGTATGGTTGTGTACATGAGTATGTCTGTGTGTGAGCATGTATGGTTGTGTGCATGAGTATGTCTGTGTGTAAGCATGCATGGTTGTGTGTATGAGTATGTCTGTGTGTGAGTATGTAGGGTTGTGTGCATGAGTATGTCTGTGTGTGAGCATGTATAGTTGTGTGCATGAGTATGTCTGTGTATGAGCATGTATGGTTGTGTGCATGAGTATGCCTGTGTGTGAGCATGTATAGTTGTGTGCATGAGTATGTCTGTGTATGAGCATGTATGGTTGTGTGCATGAGTATGTCTGTGTGTGAGCATGTATGTTTGTGTACATGAGTATGTCTGTGTGTGAGCATGCATGGTTGTGTGCATGAGTATGTCTGTGTGTGAGCATGTATGGTTGTGTGCATGAGTATGCCTGTGTGTGAGCATGTATAGTTGTGTGCATGAGTATGTCTGTGTATGAGCATGTATGGTTGTGTGCATGAGTATGTCTGTGTGTGAGCATGTATGGTTGTGTGCATGAGTATGCCTGTGTGTGAGCATGTATGTTTGTGTACATGAGTATGTCTGTGTGTGAGCATGCATGGTTGTGTGCATGAGTATGTCTGTGTGTGAGCATGTATGGTTGTGTGCATGAGTATGCCTGTGTGTGAGCATGTATAGTTGTGTGCATGAGTATGTCTGTGTATGAGCATGTATGGTTGTGTGCATGAGTATGTCTGTGTGTGAGCATGTATGGTTGTGTACATGAGTATGTCTGTGTGTGAGCATGTATGGTTGTGTGAATGAGTATGTCTGTGTGTGAGCTTGTATGGTTGTGTGCATGAGTATGTCTGTGTGTGAGCATGTATGGTTGTGTGCATGAGTATGTCTGTGTGTGAGTATGTATGGTTGTGTGCATGAGTATGTCTGTGTGTGAGCATGTATGGTTGTGTGCATCAGTTTGTTTGTGTGTAAGCATGTATGGTTGTGTGCATGAGTATATCTGTGTGTGAGCATGTATGGTTATGTGCATGAGTATGTCTGTTTGTGAGCATGTATGGTTGTGTGCATGAGTATGTCTGTGTGTAAGCATGTATGGTTGTGTGCATGAGTATGTCTGTGTGTGAGCATGTATAGTTGTGTGCATGAGTATGTCTGTGTATGAGCATGTATGGTTGTGTGCATGAGTATGTCTGTGTGTGAGCATGTATGTTTGTGTACATGAGTATGTCTGTGTGTGAGCATGCATGGTTGTGTGCATGAGTATGTCTGTGTGTGAGTATGTAGGGTTGTGTGCATGAGTATGTCTGTGTGTGAGCATGTATGGTTGTGTGCATGAGTATGTCTTTGTGTGAGCATGTATGGCTGTGTGCATGAGTATGTCTCTGTGTGAGCATGTATGGTTGTATGCATGAGTATGTCTGTGTGTGAGCATGTATGGTTGCGTGCATGAGTATGTCTGTGTGTGAGTATGTAGGGTTGTGTGCATGAGTATGTCTGTGTGTGAGCATGTATGGTTGTGTATATGAGTATGTCTGTGTGTGAGTATGTAGGGTGGGGTTGTGTGCATGAGTATGTCTCTGTGTGAGCATGTATGGTTGTGTGCATGAGTATGTCTGTGTGTGAGCATGTATGGTTGTGTACATGAGTATGTCTGTGTGTGAGTATGTAGGGTAGGGTTGTGTGCATGAGTATGTCTCTGTGTGAGCATGTATGGTTGTGTGCATGAGTATGTCTGTGTGTGAGCATGTATGGTTGTGTGCATGAGTATGTCTGTGTTTGAGCATGTATGGTTGTGTGCATGAGTATGTCTGTGTGTGAGCATGTATGGTTGTGTGCATGAGTATGTCTGTGTGTGAGCATGTATGGTTGTGTGCATGAGTATGTCTGTGTGTGAGCATGTATGGTTGTGTGTATGAGTATGTCTGTGTGTGAGTATGTATGTTTGTGGGGAAGTCTCCCTATGGGTGATGGGGGAAACCAGACGTGGACTCCTTGCTCAGTGTGCTTAGAGGAATGTGGCTGCACCTCACTGACGAGGCCCATAGGAGGCCGAAACGATCGTC
Source organism: Bombina bombina (assembly GCF_027579735.1). Classification (NCBI taxonomy): domain Eukaryota; kingdom Metazoa; phylum Chordata; class Amphibia; order Anura; family Bombinatoridae; genus Bombina; species Bombina bombina. The sequence goes on from NC_069499.1 coordinate 534,036,847, forward strand.
TGGGGTTGTCATGTTCCTTGTTCAGAGGAGAATTGCCTGGTATTTCGGGGCTGGACTGACCTTACTTGGCGGGATCAGACTGATATACTTCAGGAAAGTTTTCTTCTGTGAAAAGCACACTGGTCTAAAAGAGGCTGCTTCCGGGTGGTAAATCGCCATAGAACAAGCCACTGAGCTGTTGTTCGTTCCTGGTAGAGCGCTTCTCTCTTTGTATGCAAATTATTATGACCCTGGGGAAGTCTCCCTATGGGTGATGGGGGAAACCAGACGTGGACTCCTTGCTCAGTGTGCTTAGAGGAATGTGGCTGCACCTCACTGACGAGGCCCATAGGAGGCCGAAACGATCGTCTGGGGTTGTCATGTTCCTTGTTCAGAGGAGAATTGCCTGGTATTTCGGGGCTGGACTGACCTTACTTGGCGGGATCAGACTGATATACTTCAGGAAAGTTTTCTTCTGTGAAAAGCACACTGGTCTAAAAGAGGCTGCTTCCGGGTGGTAAATCGCCATAGAACAAGCCACTGAGCTGTTGTTCGTTCCTGGTAGAGCGCTTCTCTCTTTGTATGCAAATTATTATGACCCTGGGGAAGTCTCCCTATGGGTGATGGGGGAAACCAGACGTGGACTCCTTGCTCAGTGTGCTTAGAGGAATGTGGCTGCACCTCACTGACGAGGCCCATAGGAGGCCGAAACGATCGTCTGGGGTTGTCATGTTCCTTGTTCAGAGGAGAATTGCCTGGTATTTCGGGGCTGGACTGACCTTACTTGGCGGGATCAGACTGATATACTTCAGGAAAGTTTTCTTCTGTGAAAAGCACACTGGTCTAAAAGAGGCTGCTTCCGGGTGGTAAATCGCCATAGAAACAAGCCACTGAGCTGTTGTTCGTTCCTGGTAGAGCGCTTCTCTCTTTGTATGCAAATTATTATGACCCTGGGGAAGTCTCCCTATGGGTGATGGGGGAAACCAGACGTGGACTCCTTGCTCAGTGTGCTTAGAGGAATGTGGCTGCACCTCACTGACGAGGCCCATAGGAGGCCGAAACGATCGTCTGGGGTTGTCATGTTCCTTGTTCAGAGGAGAATTGCCTGGTATTTCGGGGCTGGACTGACCTTACTTGGCGGGATCAGACTGATATACTTCAGGAAAGTTTTCTTCTGTGAAAAGCACACTGGTCTAAAAGAGGCTGCTTCCGGGTGGTAAATCGCCATAGAACAAGCCACTGAGCTGTTGTTCGTTCCTGGTAGAGCGCTTCTCTCTTTGTATGCAAATTATTATGACCCTGGGGAAGTCTCCCTATGGGTGATGGGGGAAACCAGACGTGGACTCCTTGCTCAGAGGAATGTGGCTGCACCTCACTGACGAGGCCCATAGGAGGCCGAAACGATCGTCTGGGGTTGTCATGTTCCTTGTTCAGAGGAGAATTGCCTGGTATTTCGGGCTGGACTGACCTTACTTGGCGGGATCAGACTGATATACTTCAGGAAAGTTTTCTTCTGTGAAAAGCACACTGGTCTAAAAGAGGCTGCTTCCGGGTGGTAAATCGCCATAGAACAAGCCACTGAGCTGTTGTTCGTTCCTGGTAGAGCGCTTCTCTCTTTGTATGCAAATTATTATGACCCTGGGGAAGTCTCCCTATGGGTGATGGGGGAAACCAGACGTGGACTCCTTGCTCAGTGTGCTTAGAGGAATGTGGCTGCACCTCACTGACGAGGCCCATAGGAGGCCGAAACGATCGTCTGGGGTTGTCATGTTCCTTGTTCAGAGGAGAATTGCCTGGTATTTCGGGGCTGGACTGACCTTACTTGGCGGGATCAGACTGATATACTTCAGGAAAGTTTTCTTCTGTGAAAAGCACACTGGTCTAAAAGAGGCTGCTTCCGGGTGGTAAATCGCCATAGAACAAGCCACTGAGCTGTTGTTCGTTCCTGGTAGAGCGCTTCTCTCTTTGTATGCAAATTATTATGACCCTGGGGAAGTCTCCCTATGGGTGATGGGGGAAACCAGACGTGGACTCCTTGCTCAGTGTGCTTAGAGGAATGTGGCTGCACCTCACTGACGAGGCCCATAGGAGGCCGAAACGATCGTCTGGGGTTGTCATGTTCCTTGTTCAGAGGAGAATTGCCTGGTATTTCGGGGGCTGGACTGACCTTACTTGGCGGGATCAGACTGATATACTTCAGGAAAGTTTTCTTCTGTGAAAAGCACACTGGTCTAAAAGAGGCTGCTTCCGGGTGGTAAATCGCCATAGAACAAGCCACTGAGCTGTTGTTCGTTCCTGGTAGAGCGCTTCTCTCTTTGTATGCAAATTATTATGACCCTGGGGAAGTCTCCCTATGGGTGATGGGGGAAACCAGACGTGGACTCCTTGCTCAGTGTGCTTAGAGGAATGTGGCTGCACCTCACTGACGAGGCCCATAGGAGGCCGAAACGATCGTCTGGGGTTGTCATGTTCCTTGTTCAGAGGAGAATTGCCTGGTATTTCGGGGCTGGACTGACCTTACTTGGCGGGATCAGACTGATATACTTCAGGAAAGTTTTCTTCTGTGAAAAGCACACTGGTCTAAAAGAGGCTGCTTCCGGGTGGTAAATCGCCATAGAACAAGCCACTGAGCTGTTGTTCGTTCCTGGTAGAGCGCTTCTCTCTTTGTATGCAAATTATTATGACCCTGGGGAAGTCTCCCTATGGGTGATGGGGGGAAACCAGACGTGGACTCCTTGCTCAGTGTGCTTAGAGGAATGTGGCTGCACCTCACTGACGAGGCCCATAGGAGGCCGAAACGATCGTCTGGGGTTGTCATGTTCCTTGTTCAGAGGAGAATTGCCTGGTATTTCGGGGCTGGACTGACCTTACTTGGCGGGATCAGACTGATATACTTCAGGAAAGTTTTCTTCTGTGAAAAGCACACTGGTCTAAAAGAGGCTGCTTCCGGGTGGTAAATCGCCATAGAACAAGCCACTGAGCTGTTGTTCGTTCCTGGTAGAGCGCTTCTCTCTTTGTATGCAAATTATTATGACCCTGGGGAAGTCTCCCTATGGGTGATGGGGGAAACCAGACGTGGACTCCTTGCTCAGTGTGCTTAGAGGAATGTGGCTGCACCTCACTGACGAGGCCCATAGGAGGCCGAAACGATCGTCTGGGGTTGTCATGTTCCTTGTTCAGAGGAGAATTGCCTGGTATTTCGGGGCTGGACTGACCTTACTTGGCGGGATCAGACTGATATACTTCAGGAAAGTTTTCTTCTGTGAAAAGCACACTGGTCTAAAAGAGGCTGCTTCCGGGTGGTAAATCGCCATAGAACAAGCCACTGAGCTGTTGTTCGTTCCTGGTAGAGCGCTTCTCTCTTTGTATGTATGTTTGTGTACATGAGTATGTCTGTGTGTGAGCATGCATGGTTGTGTGCATGAGTATGTCTGTGTGTGAGTATGTAGGGTTGTGTGCATGAGTATGTCTGTGTGTGAGCATGTAAGGTTGTGTGCATGAGTATGTCTGTGTGTGAGCATGTATGGCTGTGTGCATGAGTATGTCTCTGCGTGAGCATGTATGGTTGTATGCATGAGTATGTCTGTGTGTGAGCATGTATGGTTGTGTGCATGAGTATGTCTGTGTGTGAGCATGTATGGTTGTGTGCATGAGTATGTCTGTGTGTGAGCATGTATGGTTGTGTGCATGAGTATGTCTGTGTGTGAGCATGTATGGTTGTGTGCATGAGTATGTCTGTGTGTGAGCATGTATGGTTGTGTACATGAGTATGTCTGTGTGTGAGCATGTATGGTTGTGTGCATGAGTATGTCTGTGTGTGATCATGTATGGTTGTGTGCATGAGTATGTCTGTGTGTGAGCATGTATGGTTGTGTGAATGAGTATGTCTGTGTGTGAGCATGTATGGTTGTGTGCATGAGTATGTCTGTGTGTGAGCATGTATGGTTGTGTGCATGAGTATGTCTGTGTGTGAGCATGTATGGTTGTGTGAATGAGTATGTCTGTGTGTGAGCATGTATGGTTGTGTGCATGAGTATGTCTGTGTGTGAGCATGTATGGTTGTGTGCATGAGTATGTCTGTGTGTGAGCATGTATGGTTGTGTGAATGAGTATGTCTGTGTGTGAGCATGTATGGTTGTGTGCATGAGTATGTCTGTGTGTGAGCATGTATGGTTGTTTGCATGAGTATGTCTGTGTGTGAGCATGTATGGTTGTGTACATGAGTATGTCTGTGTGTGAGCATGTATGGTTGTGTGCATGAGTATGTCTGTGTGTAAGCATGCATAGTTGTGTGTATGAGTATGTCTGTGTGTGAGTATGTAGGGTTGTGTGCATGAGTATGTCTGTGTGTGAGCATGTATGGTTGTGTGCATGAGTATGTCTGTGTGTGAGCATGTATGGTTGTGTGCATGAGTATGTCTGTGTGTGAGCATGTATGGTTGTGTGCATGAGTATTTCTGTGTGTGAGCATGTATGGTTGTGTGAATGAGTATGTCTGTGTGTGAGCATGTATGGTTGTGTGCATGAGTATGTCTGTGTGTGAGCATGTATGGTTGTGTGCATGAGTATGTCTGTGTGTGAGCATGTATGGTTGTGTACATGAGTATGTCTGTGTGTGAGCATGTCTGGTTGTGTGCATGAGTATGTCTGTGTGTAAGCATGCATAGTTGTGTGTATGAGTATGTCTGTGTATGAGTATGTAGGGTTGTGTGCATGAGTATGTCTGTGTGTGAGCATGTATGGTTGTGTGCATGAGTTTGTCTGTGTGTGAGCATGTATGGTTGTGTGCATGAGTATGTCTGTGTGTGAGTATGTATGGTTGTGTGTATGAGTATGTCTGTGTGTGAGCATGTATGGTTGTGTGCATGAGTATATCTGTGTGTGAGCATGTATGGTTGTGTGCATGAGTATGCCTGTGTGTGAGCATGTATAGTTGTGTGCATGAGTATGTCTGTGTGTGAGCATGTTTGGTTGTGTGCATGAGTATGTCTGTGTGTGAGCATGTAGGGTTGTGTGCATGGGTATGTCTGTGTATGAGCATGTATGGTTGTGTGCATGAGTATGTCTGTGTGTGAGCATGTATTGTTGTGTGCATGAGTATGTCTGTGTGTGAGCATGTATGGTTGTGTGCATGAGTATGTCTGTGTGTGAGCATGTATGGTTGTGTGCATGAGTATGTCTGTGTGTGAGCATGTATTGTTGTGTGCATGAGTATGTCTGTGTGTGAGCATGTATGGTTGTGTGCATGAGTATGTCTGTGTGTGAGCATGTATGGTTGTGTGCATGAGTATGTCTGTGTGTGAGCATGTATGGTTGTGTGTGTGACCATGTCTCTGTGTGAGCATGTATGGTTGTGTGCATGAGTATGTCTGTGTGTGAGTATGTAGGGTTGTGTGCATGAGTATGTCTGTGTGAGCATGCAGGGTTGTGTGCATGAGTATGTCTGTGTGTGAGTATGTAGGGTTGTGTGCATGAGTATGTCTGTGTGTAAACATGTATGGTTGTGTACATGAGTATGTCTGTGTGTGAGCATGTATATTTGGGTGCATGAGTATGTCTGTGTGTGAGAATGTATGGTTGTGTGAGAATGTATGGTTGTGTGCATGAGTATGTCTGTGTGATAATGTGTGTTCATGTTTTTGTGTATGTTTGTGTCTATGTGTGTGTTCCTGTGTGCGCATGTACAATGGTATGTGTGATGAGAATGGGAAGTGACGTCACCAGATTGGGGGTGGGGCTTAGGTCCGTTTGTCTGTGTCGCAGTTACTTAGTGAGATCAATGCTACCAGACGTATATTTCCATGCTCTACAATAAAATAGAGTTGTACCATTTTTGCTGTGTCCTGCATCTCATGACATGGTGTCAGAAGTTCTTGCTTGTGCTTCTATTTCCTGATCGATGACAATGTCAAAGTTTACCCCACCTGAGCCTTTTGATTTCTCTCAGCCTGCAGCTTGGCCCACATGGCGTCAGCGGTTTTAATGCTTCAGGATTGCTTCCCAGCTGGACAAGGAGAGTGATGAAGTACAAGTTAATTCTCTTTTATACTCTATGGGGAAAGATGTGGAGCCAGTGTTCAATGCTTTTACTTTCCAAGAAGGGGAAGAATTTGTCTTTGAAATAGTTATAAATAAACTCAGTGCCCACTTTGTGCCCAAAAGAAATTTGATTCATGAGAGGGCTTGTTTTCCCAAATGTGCTCTGCGTGTGGGAGAATCTGTGGAGTCATTTGTGCGCAGCTTGTATGAACTAGCTGAATTCTGTGAGTTTGGTATTGCTAAAGAAGAGCAAATCAGAGACAGAATAGTCATTGAAATTGCAGATGCTGAAGTCTCACTGAAGCTACAGTTAGAGTCTGATTTAACATTAGATGGGGCTATTAGGATGGCTCGCCAGAGTGAACTGGTGAAAAAGCAAAGTGCTGATCTGAGGTTTGAGAGTATTGTGAATGAAGTGCAGCAGTTCAGGAGAGCTGCTAGTGAAAGGCACAGTGTGAGCGGTAGACCTAAGACAACAGATAGGCCTAGAAGTTACTGGGCGCAGCATGCCCGATGCACACGGTGCAACCGTGCCCATGATCAGAGTGTCATATGCCCTGCTAAAGACAAAAGATGTAGAAAATGTAACAGGATGAGCCATTTTGAATTGGTGTGTAAGACTGAATATATTAAGGAGATGCAGGTGGATAGTGACCAGGAGGGTCAAGAAGTGTCCTTTGTGGGGTCTGTTGTTGAACGGCCGGGTTCAGAAGATGATTGAATGGTTACTCTTACTGTGATGGGAGCCAAAGTTGCCTTTAAGATAAACACAGGAGCAGACATTACTGTAATGTCCCTTGCAGCATTAATAAAACTTCCTCGACAGCCCCAGCTGGCAAAAGTTACAACAAAAGTTCATAGTCCTGGTGGCCTCATTGATTGTGCGGGAAAATTTCTTGCCAGCTGCGAGTACAAGCAAAGGAAATTCACCATGTGGGTGCATGTGATTAGAGGTCAGTGTGTTAACAATTTATTGAGCAGAAAAGCAGCCTGTGGTTTGGGCCTAGTAGCCAGAGTGAATGAAATCTCAGAAGATATGTTTGGCAAATTGGGCCTACTGAATTGCAACCCAGTCCGCATATCACTTAAAGGTGACGAAGTCCCATACAGCATTACCACTCCCCGTAGAATTCCGTTGCCGCTCATGCCTCAAGTGGAGAAGGAGCTTCTGCGTATGAAGAATATGGGGGTTATTGAAGAGGTTGTTGAAGCAACTGACTGGTGTTCCCCCATTGTGCCTGTTGCAAAGAAAAATGGGAAAGTACGCATTTGCGTAGACTTGAAAAGGCTGAATGAGGCGGTGAAGAGAGAGGGATATGTGCTGCCGACACTTGAAGACATAGCTCCGAAATTGGCTGGGGCGAAGTTCTTCTCTACATTGGATGCTTCTAGCGCCTTCTGGCAGATACCTCTAGATCCAAAGTGCCGCACACTGACTACCTTTATCACACCGGTAGGTCGGTTTTGCTTCTGCAGACTCCCCTTCGGGATATCCTCTGCTCCTGAAATCTTTCAAAGAGAAATGAGTTCTCTCCTAAGAGACCACGTGGGCACGGCAGTCATGATGGACGACATCTTGGTGTATGGGTCTACATTGGAGGAACATGCTCAGCGACGGAGTTGCGTGCTGCAGACTATTAGAGAGTCCGGACTGAAGTTAAATAAAGAGAAATGCCATTTTAGGAAAGCTGAGTTATGTTACTTTGGGCATAACATCAATGGGGATGGCATCAAGCCAGACCCCGAGAAAATTTGTGCTATTGAACAGATGAAAAGTCCTTCTGATGTACATGAGCTGAGACAAATATTGGGCCTTGTAAATTATGTGGGTAGGTTCCTCCCAGATTTATCCACTATACTACACACTATCACAGAGTTGCTAAAGAAAGATGTTGCCTGGGTCTGGGGACCTTCACAGGAAGAATCTTTTATGCAGGTCAAGTCCCTGCTGGGGTCTGCCCCAGTGTTGGGGTTCTACGACCCTTCCAAAAAGACTGTGGTTAGTGCTGATGCGAGCAGTTATGGGTTAGGGGCTGCCCTCCTGCAGTTGAATGAGAACAAACTACAGCTCATCGCCTACTGTTCCTATACACTGACGGCTGCTGAGTCAAAATATGGCCAAATTGAGAAAGAGTGCCTGGCGGCAGTTTGGGCCTGTGAACGCTTTCAACGTTACCTAGTGGGTTTAGAGAAATTTAGTCTGGAGACTGACCATAAACCGCTAGTCCCTCTAATTAACTCCTATGATATTGACAAAACACCCCTAAGATGCCAGAGACTTCTAATGAGGCTGCTCAGGTTCAACGTTCAGGCAGTGCATGTGCCGGGGAAACAACTGGTTGTGGCGGATACACTGTCCAGGCTCCCGCTGGCTGCTGCTGAAGAGTCTTCAACGGAATCGGATGTGAAAGTGTATGTAGATTCAGTTCTGGCCTCCAAGTCCATCTCTTCAGGGAAGCGAACTGCACGGAAAAAAGTTCTTAGTCGTGATCGACTACTATTCCAGGTATTTGGAAATTGCACCTTTGAATGAAATCACAAGTCAAGCAGTTATCACTCGTCTCAAGAGCCTGTTACCAATGGAGCTGGTGAGTGATAACGGAATGCAGTTCGCTTCCACAGAGTTCAGTTCTTTCAGCAGAGAATATGATTTTGTACATTCCACGTCAAGTCTTCATTACCCGCAGGCCAACGGAATAGCTGAAAGGGCAGTTCAAACAACAAAGTTCATTTTGAAGCAATCTGAGCTGTACCTGGCCCTTTTGTCCTATAGGGCGACTCCCATTAAAGCCACGGTGTTTAGCCCGGCACAGCTGATGCTAGGACGCCAGATTCGCACCACCTTACCTTCTGTGGGTGTCTTCCAGCCAACCAGCTCTATTCCTTGGGACGAAGTCCTTAGGAGGGATGATGAGGCAAAAAGGGGCTATCGATTCTTCTACGACAGGAGACATTCTGTGAGGCCCTTGCAGGAGCTGAATGCGGGGCAAAGTGTCAGAATTAAACTGGATGATGAGAAGAAATGGAAGACGCCTGTTACGGTAATTGGACGCTCTCCAGAACCAAGGTCTTATGTAGTCCTTACTGATGGAGGGACAGTTACACGCCGTAATCGAAAACATCTTCAGCCTGTACCTGAGAGTTTGGAACTGGATGCCTCAGTACCACAGCCGGTGGGATCCCCTGTTTTAAAAGGGATGCCTTCTCCTCAGCAAGATCACAGCTGGGATATGTCTTTGCCTCAAGCAGACTCTCAATCACCTTCTTCTGTATCAGAGGACAGTTCATGTAGAGTTACATCAAGTGGAAGAGTGGTGAAACTTCCGGCCCAATATCAGGATTAACTTTAGTTAGAACAGTGACTGGAAGTATGGGCAGAATAATCCCATGGTCACTGTGGACTAGGGTAGTCTACCCCGATGTTCAAGTCAGGATGTAATTCATATTGTTTATATTTTCTGTAACTTGTTATTTGTTATATACTATACAAAACTGTTGTTCCCAATATTCGGCACTAGCGGGCATTAAATAGAGAGTAGTGGCCTACTTACCAGGCACCCTGAACCCACCCACGTGGCTATACCTCCCGATTTGAAGCTGCTTTTGATTTCATGTATGCTTTGTCCTTTGAAAAGGGGGAAGATGTGATGAGAGTGGGAAGTGATGTCACCAGATTGGGGGCGGGGCTTAGGTCTGTTTGTCTGTGTCGCAGTTACTTAGTGAGATCAATGCTACCAGATGTATATTTCCATGCTCTACAATAAAATAGAGTTGTACCATCTTTGCTGTGTCCTGCATGTGTCCTGCATCTCATGACAGTATGTGTGTTTATTTTTTGTGTAGTCCATATTGGAGGTATGGGGGGAATATCACATTCAGGGTTAACTCCGTGAGGAGTCTAGGTGCCCCACTAACTCAAAATGTCCCCAGCCACCACTGGTCATGCTATACAGCTGTGTAAGGTGTTTAGTGCATGTTGTGCAGTTGTGTAACTCACCTTGCTAGCAGTGCCATATTGAACAGCTTTGTAAAAATGTATGTAATGCTGTTCCTATTTGTGTAGCTGTTACTTGTAAACTGTGACATGTTTTCTACCTTGTTGTAGAAATGCGCTATGTATAGACCCCATATTGTTTTGTTGTTCATCATAGTGTGTCAATCTGTCAAGTCATGTGATGCTGTGCAGTGTTGTGCTGCCTGTCTTTACATATTGCACTCCACTTCCTAGTTAAATCATACTCGATAGGTGTGACATGGTGTGCAGTTGTGTGGAGCTTTTCTAAAACCTTTTTTTTGGGGGGGGGGGCAGCAAACTGTATCTTCGCCTGTGTAACCAAAAATCCTAGCACCGGCCCTGGTAAAAGTAATAAAATACTTATGGTTATTTTTAAATAGAAAGTACACGTTAAATTAGTCTGGAACACTTGATTTCAGAATTCTATGATTATATGGTGTTCTGTAGACTAGATGCATTTTTCACCCATCTGCGGATATTAATCTGCCAGCAGCAGCTATCTCAAACAACTGCTATAATACAGAGATAGTTTAAATGATTCCTGAATAAGCAGAATATGTGATAAATGAAGGGAGCTAAATGAGATGGATAAAATTTATTTGAGAAGAAACACCCACATTTAAATCAAGAGCTGAAGGGTGGGCTCAGCTTTTTTTGAAATAGTAATATTTTGCAGCTTGCATAATGTAAAGTATCAGGGGACAGCTTATACTAGATATGCTACTTTCAATTTAACAAGCACTGCTCATTTTAATAACACATTTCTTCTGTTCATTTCTGTGTGACATTTATGAGCAGGATTAATGTCTAAATTAAAACAAATGTATGTGGATAATTATTTTGCAGTTCAAAATAATATAACTAACTGTCTGGCAGTGCATTGTTGGCTTCTCTTGCACACAAGGAGTTAATTGTGACTGCTTCCATAAGCTTACAAAACCTGCATTTTATCAAATAGATATAAACATTTATTTCATTAGTCTCAATTTGCTTGTCAGATCTTTAACTGTGTTACAATAACTGATGCTGTAGAAATGCTGCCTTTCATATTAGGTGGGAAATAAAGCAATTCAGAGCTAACAGGCACAGAGGGAATTGACTGGTGCATAAACTCTTTCTATAGATACTTATATATGTATAGCGTGAGAATAGGGGATATGTTCTACTGCCAACTGAGGAGTCATTATGTGGATATGAAGCTCATTTCTTAGTGCGCTATTTCCCTTTATGAACCAGATTTTGGATAGGACGCTTCATGTCTTAAAAGCTTGGTCTATTTGACGGGAAACTATCACCGCGGCAATAAAATGCCATTTGCTTCTAGCACAGTGTTATGTATTCCTTTATCAAAAAAATATTATTTTATTCATAACAGAGACTTTTGGTTATTACAATAATTTTGCCGTAATGATTACTGACAATCATCCATATGAAGTGAATCATCTTACAAATACATTACCATTCTCAATAATATCTAGTGTAGCTGTTCACAAATGTAGTTTTTTTTCCATACAAATCTCTTTATCTGAATAAGGGTGTTTAGTTAACGTTGGTTGTGTGAATTATATTACATTATGCAGATTATTATTTGAGTAAGGGTGACAGGGTTCAGCAAATATTAATTATGTAAAGCGAAAAAAAATGAATTAGGTATTCAGGCACTTAGGTCCCGATTATTGAAAGTTCCATGAGATATTCAAAAGGGCTCATTCACAAATTCACAATATCAAGAAAGCCAGTAAACTATTACAGGCAGCTGACATCAGTGTTTAAAGGCAGTGTTGCTGAGAGGCGTTTTACAATACATTGCAATGGGTGGCAATGCTGGCATTATATTCCAAGCAGCAATGCCACCTACAGTGACAATGTAAAGTAAAGGATCCCTTTTAAATATATCACACAACAAAGTAAATGTACCTCAGCCTAAAAAAATAATAACTAATCCACGATAACCCCTACACTATTATGTGTTGGGTACTTGTAAAGCACGGCTAATCACCCGTAAATGTCTCAAGGCGCAGCTCATTTTATTGACCTCGGAAGGGTGAAAGGTTGAGTGGACCTTGCCTCTGATTGCTACAGAGCTCAGCCACAGTGCATTAGCATGCTGAGCTATCTGTCCCTGAACCACCACATCCTCCATTGCAAACTACCCTGCTACATTATTATTAACACCTAAACCGCAATAATACCTCATCTACTTAACCCCCACCACAATAACCCCCTACTCTATTTAACACCTAAATCACCATTGCAAACTAACTATCCCCTAAATGCCACAACCCCCCATTGCAAACTGCCCCTACTCTACTTAACACCCTAACAGCTAACACCCCTAAACCCCTAACCTAAGACCCACTAAGATACAAAAAATAAAAAAGCACTACCTTTACAATCACCTGCTTTCCTGTGGTATGGTCTGCAGCAATTTGCATACTTTGCTGGGTGTAGTTTGGGTTTCCTATGAGGGGATAGGAAGGTTCCAGATGTGTTTAATATAAACTGGGATATAAATTATGTTATTGAAAGTCTTGGGAGGGGCATAGCTTTCAGCGCTGGAAAATGCTGTTGATGGGATCTCCAATTTTGGTAAATCCAAGTTTTTGGCTAAGATTTATGTACTCTAATGTAAATTTTATGAAAGGAATAAATTACTCTAATTGTCTTTGTTCCACAAAATAAACGTGTAATAACAACCATTTTCTATTTGCTTTACTTTCATAATCTGAATTTGGAAATATTTACATACCTCACAACATTTCGACCAGTCAAATAAGGGCATAGACATTTTTGTTAGTAGCAGTATTTGGCACTGTTCTGCTTGGAATGTTAGGGATATATGTACAGTATGCATTATTTTCTCACTTTTACATAAACACATACTGCACTCTTTTTTGTCTCACAGGGTAAAAAAATATAACAAAAAAAATCTAAATAATAAGGGATTTTTTAAAGTTAGAAGAAACATGGTGGCTCCTAAAATTTGTGTGTCACGTGTAACATTTAACTTAAGCACCAAATTGTCCAAAATCTTATGGTGGTTCTATATATAATGGTGCTAGACGAGTCATTCTTAGATTTATTTAAATAAAATATCCAAACTACACTCAAAATTGCCTCTATTTAACTAACTAACAGCTAGATTACGAGTTATGCGCGGTATCGTGAAATTAACGAACGCAACAAAAGTTGCGTTATTTAACCCTCTATAGCGCAGTTTTCAAACAGCTGGCTTGTGCGTGTGTTATGGTGGTTTTAAGCTCCATACCGCACACAATCCAAGCGCTGTTTTGATGTGCTCGTGCACGCTTTCCCCATAGACATCAATGGGGAGAGTGAGTCAGAAAAAAGCTTAACAAATCAAATCAAGGCAGAATTGCTAAATTTTTACAAGGTCTTTGTCTAAGAGTGGGATTTCATATTACCCTTGAAGCCTTTAAAATAATAAGGGATTTTTTTAAAGCTAGAAGAAACATGGTGGCTCCTAAAAGTTGTGTGTCACGTGTAACATTTAACTTAAGCACCAAATTGCCCAAAATCTTATGGTGGTTCTATATATAATGGCGCTAGATGAGCCATTCTTAGATTTATTTAAATAAAATAAACAAACTACACTCAATATTGCCTCTATTTAACTAACAGCTAGATTACGAGTTATGCTCGCTATAGGGAAATTAACGAACGCAACAAAAGTTGCGTTATTTAACCCTGTATAGCGCAGCCATTACAAGTTTTCAAACAGCCGGCTTGTGCGTGCAATATGGTAGTTTTAAGCTCCATACCGCACACATTCCAAGTGCTGTTTTGACGTGCTCGTGCACGCTTTCCCCATAGACATCAATGGGGAGAGCGGGTCAGAAAAAAGCCTGCGATCGCAGAACGAAAAGCTCTGTAACGCAGCCCCATTGATGTCTATGGAGAAAAATAAAGTTATGTTGAAACCTAACACTATAACATAAACCCCGAGTCTAAACACCCCTAATCTGCTGCTCCCGACATCACTGCCACCTACACAATGTTATTAATGTTATTAACCCCTAATCTTCTGCTCCCGATATCACCACCACCTAAATAAAGCTATTGACCCCTAATCTGCCGCACCCAACATCGCTGCCACTATACTAAAGTTATTAACTCCTATTCCCCTGCACCCCAACATCGCCCACACTATAATAAATCTATTAACCCCTATCCTGCTGCTCCCCGAGATCGCTGCCACTAAATAAAGTTATTAACCCCTAAACCTCTGGCCTCCCATATATATGTATTGGGTACTTGTAAAGCGCAGCTAATCACCCATAAAGGTCTCAAGGCGCTGCTCATTTTATCAACCTCGGAAAGATAAAAGGCTGAGTGAACCTCGCCAGGGATTGAACCTGCAACCCTTGGGTTGTTACAGAGCTCAGCCACAGTGCATTAGCATGCTGAGCTATCTGTCCCTGAACCCCCTGCATCCTCCATTGCAAACTACCCTGCTACATTATTATTAACACCTAAACCGCAATAATACCTCATCTACTTAGCCCCAACGCAATAACCCCCTACTCTATTTAACCCCTAAATCATCATTGCAAACTAACTATCCCCTAAATGCCACAACCCCGCATTACAAACTGCCCCTACTCTACTTAACACCCTAACAGCTAACACCCTTAAACCCCTAACCTAAGACCAACTAAGATACAAAAAATAAAAAAGCACTGCCTTTACAATCACCTGCCTTCCTGTGGTATGGTCTGCAGCAATTTGCATACTTTGCTGGGTGTAGTTTGGGTTTTCCTATGAGGGGATAGGAAGGTTCCAGATGTGTTTAATATAAACTGGGATATAAATTATGTTATTGAAAGCCTTGGATTTTGGCTAAGATTTATGTACTCTAATGTAAATTTTATGAAAGGAATAAATTACTCTAATCTTCTTTGTTCCACAAAATAAACGTGTAATAACAACCATTTTCTATTTGCTTTACTTTCATAATCTGAATTTGGAAATATTTACATACCTCACAACATTTCGACCAGTCAAATAAGGGCATAGACATTTTTGTTAGTAGCAGTATTTGGCACTGTTCTGCTTGGAATGTTAGGGATATATGTACAGTATGCATTATTTTCTCACTTTTACATAAACACATACTGCACTCTTTTTTGTCTCACAGGGTAAAAAAATATAACAAAAAAAAATCAAAATAATAAGGGATTTTTTAAAGTTAGAAGAAACATGGTGGCTCCTAAAATTTGTGTGTCACGTGTAACATTTAACTTAAGCACCAAATTGCCCAAAATCTTATGGTGGTTCTATATATAATGGTGCTAGACGAGTCATTCTTAAATTTATTTAAATAAAATATCCAAACTACACTCAAAATTGCCTCTATTTAACTAACTAACAGGTAGATTAAGAGTTGTGCACGCTATAGTGAAATTAACGAACGCAACAAAAGTTGCGTTATTTAACCCTCTATAGCACAGTTTTCAAACAGCTGGCTTGTGCGTGCGATATGGTGGTTTTAAGCTCCGTACCGCACACAATCCAAGCGCTGTTTTGATGTGCTTGTGCACGCTTTCCCCATAGACATCAATGGGGAGAGCAGGTCAGAAAAAAGCTTAACACCTGTGATTGCGGAATAAAAAGCTCCGTAACGTAGCCCCATGGGGGAAAATAAAATTATGTTTAAACCTACCACCCTAACATAAACCCTGAGTCTAAACACCCCTAATCTGCTGCCCCTGACATCGCCACCACCTACATAATGTTATTTACCCCTAATTTTCTGCTCCCGATATCGCCACCACCTAAATAAAGCTATAAACCCCTAATCTGCCGCAGCCAACATCGCCGCCACTATACTAAAGTTATTAACCCCTTTTCCCCTGCACCCCAACATTGCCCACACTATAATAAATCTATTAACCCCTATCCCACTGCTCCCGACATCGCCACCACTAAATAAAGTTATTAACCCCTAAACCTCTGGTCTCCCACATCACTGCCACTAAATAAACCTATTAACCCCGAAACCAGCCCCCCACATCGCAGCAACCTAAATTAAACTATATATTTACCCCTAAACCTAGCCCTAACCCTAACCCTAACGTAACCCTAAGTCTAAACCTAACCCTAACACCTCCTAACTTTAACATAATTAAAATAGAGCTAAATTAAAAACTTACAATTATTAACTAAATAATTCCTATTTAAAACTAAATACTTACCTGTGAAATAAAACCTAAGCTAGCTACAATATAAATAATATTTATATTGTAGCTATCTTAGGTTTTATTAATATTTCACAGGTAAGTTTAAATTTATTTTAACTAGGTAGACTAGTTAGTAAATAGTTATTAACTATTTACTAACTACATAGTTAAAATAAATACAAACTT
Organism: Bombina bombina; assembly: GCF_027579735.1. Classification (NCBI taxonomy): domain Eukaryota; kingdom Metazoa; phylum Chordata; class Amphibia; order Anura; family Bombinatoridae; genus Bombina; species Bombina bombina. Next base: position 534,053,266 of record NC_069499.1, read on the forward strand.
AACTGTGAAATAAAACCTAAACTGCCTCACACTAAAACCTAACATTACAAAAAAATAAAAAAACACTAAAATTACTAAAAATAAAAAAAACCTACCATTACAAAAAATTATCTAAAACAATAAAAATTATTCAAATTCTAATACCCTTTTAAAATAAAATACACCCCAAAATAAAAAATCCTGATCTAGAATAATCTACCAAGGGCCCTTAAAGGGACATGAAACCCAAATGTTTTCTTTCATGATTTAGAAAGAATATGCAATTTTAAACAACTTTCTAATTTACTTCTATTATCTTATTTGCTTAATTCACTTTTTATCCTTTGCTGAAAAGCATATCTAGATGGGCCCAGTAGCTGCTGATTGGTGGCTGCACATAGATGCATTGTGTGATTGGCTCACCCATATGCATTGCTATTTCTTCAACAAAGGATATCTAAAGAATGAAACAAATTATATAATAGAAGTGAATTGGAATGTTGTTTAAAATGGTATGCTCTATCTGAATCATGAAAGAAAACTTTTGGGTTTAATGTTCCTTTAAAAGGGCCTTTTGTGGGGTATTGCCCTAAAGTTAACAACTCTTTTGCTACAAAACAAAACAAATACCCCCTAACAGTATACAAACCCCCACCCCCCAAACCCACAACATAAAAATAAAGTAAAACCTAATTTACCCATTGCCCTAAAAAGGGCATTTGTATGGGCATTGCCCTTAAAAGGGCATTTAGCTATTTTTCCTGCCCTTAAAAGGGCATTCAGCTCTTTTATGAAATGCTCAAGCCCTAATCTAAAAATAAAAACCCACCCCAAAACGAAAAAAATACATTACACAAAATAACAAACAAATTATCAAAAATAATAAAAATTATTCCTATTCTAATACCCATTTTAAAAAAAACACCCCAAAATTAAAAAACCTAAGCTAACCATTGCCCTGAAAAGGGCATCTGTATGGGCATTGCCCTTAAAATGGCATTTAGCTCGGGGGGCGGAGCCTGGTGGCCACGCAGGGTGATGGCCGCTTAAACCTTGGCTATGATGCCTCGCACCCGGTCAGCACTATCATAAGGGGACTATTGCTTCAATTTTTCAATTTTTAACCTGAAACTACGAGAGCTAACTCGAGGGCAGGGAAGATCAGCCCGACACAATCTGGAAGGAGATCACATCGGCTCCGTCGTCTGAGGCCTAGACCGGAGCTCTGTTTGCTGCACCACGGGCAGAAGGGGAACTTCGTGCTCACACAGCTAACTACCGGACAGCCACCAGCCTGCCTTAATAAAGCGGAGGATCACGCAGATACGCTACCGGGGCTACAGGGAGGTAAGCCGTCATTGCAGGAGTGACACTCACCCAGCTACTGCTACTCCCGGTGTTGGCACGTCCTAGCTGGAGAATCAGTTAAGGGACTCCAGACTTTAAGAGGAGGTACAGTAACATACATCAGGAGTGCACTTACACAACCGCTATACCCGGTGAGTGAATAACGTTGTCCCCAATATTCGGCACTAGCGGGCATTAAATAGAGAGTAGTGGCCTACTTACCAGGCACCCTGAACCCACCCACGTGGCTATACCTCCCGATTTGAAGCTGCTTTTGATTTTGTCATTAATGGTCTGCAATCACTCAGACAGTGTGAGCCCTATCATTATATAAATAAGATTTACTTGGGGAAATGGACGACACCCCCTAGAAGCTTATATTATACTCCAGAAGCAGGAAATAGGGGTCCGGCCTCTAATCAGACTCTTGGGGCCCATATTACATCACCGAAATGGCAAGTAGGAAAGGGAATAATCCCGAAAAGAGGCAAAAATCAACATGCCTCACCAATTACCTCAAGGCTTCTCTACCCCCTGTGGAAATGTCAGACAGCAGACCTGCTTCTCCTAATAATAGCACTTTAGATCTGGGGACATCTGATCACATTCCACAGCAAGATTATTTAACTCGAAGTGATTTAAATACCATTTCATCTAAAGAAGATATAAACAAGGTCCTTTCAGAAATTAGGTCTTTGGAGATCTAAAAAAAGACATCACACAGGTCGCACAGCAAGTGCAGGTACTTGAAAACAGACATGAATCCCTCCAGAGTACAGTTAACACTAACTCACAGCAACTCCAGGAGCATGAGTAACACATCCAATTTCTACTCTCCAGAATGGAGGACCTAGATAACAGAGGGAGGCAAAACAACATAAGGATCAGGGGGGTCCCGGAGTCTGTTTCTAATGTGGCTATAGAGGGATACCTCCAGGACTTTTTCCGCACACTAAAGGGATCTCCAGCATCTGAGAATATACCCATTGAACTGGCTCATAGAGCCTTGAGACCTAGGCCATCTCCGAAGGCCCCGCCGAGAGATATTATTGTTAAGTTCCTCAGCTATAAAGACAAAGAGTTGATAACACAGAAAGCTAGAACCCTCAAGAACATAACACACGCAGGGATCCCGCTGCAGATCTTCTCGGACTTAAGTTTGATTACCCTTCAGAAACGAAGAGATCTAAAGTTCATTACATCTGAGCTGCAAACACATGGAATACCGTACAAATGGGGCTTCCCAGTATGTCTGGTGGCCTCTAAAAATGGAGTACAGACGTCTATAGGTCACTGCCTGATCTCCCAGAATTCTGCAAAATTCTTGAGATTGATATCCAACATCCTGATCAATCTGAAATCTCTCCACATAATCACCTAAAACAGGGTGCTGAAGGCCTCTCGCGGACACCGGACCCCTGAGGAGTGACTGTTGCCCTTTTGCTTAGATCCAGTGACACGTCATGGAGACCTTGATAAGTATAACTGTCCTCTTGTTACAAAATTTGTTCTTGTGTCTACCTCAGTTGAGGACTATAACTCTCTCAGATTGGGCTACATATTGCCTATTAAATTTGAATGTTATGCAATGTTACGTTTTCATGTTCTTACTTGTTATTGTGTTTTGTATAATGATATTATATACCTAACGTTGATAGTTAAAAGTACTACGTTTTTAGACTACACAGTTGGTAGTTGCAATGACAGGTTGGGTGGTACTAGCTGTGAGCTCCTATATAGCATTGTAACCATACTACAGAGTAGGCCAGAGAGGCAGGAGCCTTAGAGGGACCACCCAGATTAATACACCAACACAAACATCAGGACAACAATGATATCCCTTATCCACCACTAGCCTCACCACCTCCACATCCCCTAGGAAATTTCTCCTTAGACAGTTTAAAATAGATTATCAAGGCAACTCAATAGAGGGGCATACCTGACTCTCCAGGTTTGGATATTCACTAGTCCACATTTTATCATTAAATATGATTTATTTACCCCTAGACTGTACTGTACTGGTAAGAGACCATTGCCCTTTTGTTCCCATAAAGCACCACCTTAGTATTTAGTAGATAAAAGTTATTAAAGATTGCACTCTTAGGTGAGAGGTTAGTTCTATGACTGACAGATGTTAAGGGTTTAGACTGTATTTGGTTGATATAATTACTTATTTGTCCTCTGGGGCTGTAATTTACAAATGCTCTTGTTGTTTCCCATATTTTTACATAGATGATGTAATTTGTTCCTTTGATTTGTGTCAATCTTTATTTTTCCTATTTTTCACCGTCTGACCGGGCGCGTGGATACTGACCCCATACTTACTTTGCTGTACTTCCCCGTCTCCCTTTACTGTAGCCGGGAGGAATAGTATAAGTGTTTTCTGTTTCCTCTATTATTTTTCTCTCTTGCTGACATCTTGTTGTCTTCTACTTTATTTCTATCTCCTTTTACTCTCTATACCTCTCTCTCCCCCTCTTCTTCTTCTCACTCTTCTTTCTTTCTTTCCCCCCCCCCTTTTTTTTTTCCTTTCCCCTTCCTCCTCCTCATTCCACCTTGTCCCCTTCTCTCCCCTGCCCTTTCTTCCCTTATAAACCCACCAATACCTCTGCTACATACCTACTGATCAGGATGGCACTCCAGACCACACATAATCTGACCATTATGACGCTCAATGTAAAAGGTATTAATATACCCGAAAAGAGATCCAACATTATACGAGACGCAACCAGGTATACGAGTGGCAACCATCCACTTTAAAAAGGGGAGGGAGCCGCGCTGGCTTAGTTCCAAATTTCCATTGGCATTTTTTGCATCTGGCCCAACAAAAAAGAATGGGGTGGGGATCCTCATTAAGCATTCAGCAGCTTTTAATGTGATACATGAAGAAAGGGACCCAGAGGGCCGGTACTTGGTAGTAGTAGGCACCTTACATAGTAGGCCGGTAACACTGGTAAACACTTATTTTCCAAACCAAAATCAAAGTAAATTTATGAAAAAACTCACAAACAAAATTTTGGAACTGCAAAAGGGAGCATTGCTCCTTGCAGGAGATTTTAATCTGCCTTTAGATCCACAACTAGACACCTCTAAAGGGACAGCCTCTATCCCAAATCGAACCATCAAACAATGTAATGCCAGACTAGAAGAATTAGTAATACATGATACATGGAGAACTCAATACCCTACGAGACGAGACTATACATTTTTTCACATCCCCACGACTTATACACGAGACTGGACTACATATTCACTGACCAGTCGACGCTGGTCTATGTGGCAAGTACACAAATTCTTCCTATGACGTGGTCTGACCATGCCCCAGTTCTCTGCAAATTAAACTGGCCTACGACCCTGGACCACCCCTTCATATGGAAATTTGACGAACACCTGCTTAATAATCCGCTAATAAAAGGGAAGATAGAAACTACGCTTACTGACTATTTCCTCCTAAACGATACAACAGAACTTCCTAGACATACCATTTGGGAAGCGCACAAGTGCTTTTTAAGGGGCAAATTGATTAAAAATCCATTTTGGCGAAACAGACTAGAATCAAATTTTCTTCGCTTCTTGCTACCATCCGCGACTTAGAAAAGAAACACAAAAAATGCCATCTGACACCCACACCCTTACAGAACTCACTCAGGCCAGACAGGAGATCAGAGACCTACATACCATTGAATACCAAAAAATGGAGCTACGAAATCAGCAAAAATATTATTAGATTGGTGACAAACCAGGGAGATTATTGGCGAGAGCCATAAAGAGAAAAGCTTTGAAAACACATATACATTCCCTAAAAGAGAGGTTTAACACTGCACATACAAACAGCCCGGCTATCGCTGAGACACTGCGAACATATTACCACGATTTATATAACATTCAGCATACCTCTTGCCCCCCTCTGTCGGAAGATGAGGGTTTGGTTTCCCCAGACCTGACCTCCTACCTGAACTCTATCTCTTTACCATCCCTTTCACAAATAGAAAGAGAAGCACTGGATGTCTCAATCACAGTGGAGGAAGTAGCGAATATTATCGATGATCTGCCGGCAGGTAAAAGCCCAGGCCCAGACGGCTTTAGTGCCAAGTATTATAAACTTTATAAATCAATACTCTCTCCCCACCTGGCGAGCATGTTCAATTCTATAGACGCATCCCAGGGTTTTCCACCCTCCATGCTTCTGGCCCATATTACGACCATCCCTAAACCAGGCAAATCACCCAATAAACCCGAAAACTTCAGACCCATCTCACTTCTCAATGTGGATATAAAGATATTTGCAAAAATCCTCTCCAATAGATTAAACAAATTTCTACCCCAGCTGATCTCACCCGACCAGGTGGGCTTTGTGCCTGGCCGTGAAGCCAGGGACAACACTATAAAAGCCACCATTCTTGGTAATTTCAAGGAGGTGCTTGCCCAAAGAATCAGAGATAATATCAACATCTCGGGTCTCCAGATAGGAGATAAGGTACACAAGTTGTCCATGTACGCGGATGATGTCTTACTATCTTTGTCCAGACCTTTGATGTCACTCCCGGAGGCGCTGAAAGAATTTGAAGAGTATGGTAGGTTCTCAAATTTTCTTCTAAACAAATCCAAATCTGAACTTTTAAGTATCAACCTCCCACAACAGGATCTTGTCCAGCTTTCTTCCCTGTGCCCCCTACGCATCCAAACTCGCTCCCTTAAATACCTGGGGATACTCCTTACTCCGACTGTAGAAGCACTTTTTTTTTTAAGTAAATTATATAAACCTACTATCCACAATTACAGGAGACCTCTCCTCTTGGAGAAACAAGCCAGTCTCTTGGCTGGGGAGAGTTAGCATTGTGAAAATGAATATCCTGCCTAGAATATTATATATATTTCAGACCCTCCCGATACCCCTACCTACTCACTATCTGCGTAAACTACAGAATGTACCGGAGGAGTTCATTTGGAGAGGGGTGAGACCGCGCATTGCGCAAAACACCCTATATCTGCCTAAAGACAAGGGTGGTTTGGGGGTCCCTAACCTTGCCACATATAAAAAAGCAATCACTCTCCGACATCAAGTGTAATGGTGTCATGGCTCTAAGGATAAAACTTGGGTCCAAATTTGCAAAACAATTGTGGGAACACATAATATGGGCACTCTAGGTTGGGTCTCAGCCTAAGCCAGACCAAAATTGATAAACAATTACCCATTCCTAAGAGAATTTTTCACATGCTGGGACCGTATCATAATAGAACACCCCCACATAACCTCAAACCCCTCGCCACTTACACCATACTTAGATAATCCGGACTTACCCTTTACCGGTACACAACGAACACAAACTGACAGAGCATTCATTTCACAAATGACCTTTATCGACTTCTTTCAGAACGGAAGCTCATAAAGAGAGCCGAATTAGAACGCACAGGACTAGAACTGTCTTGGTATTTTTATACACAACTCCAGCACTTTTGGTCGTCAGATAAAAATAGCAATCACATAACTAGACAACCTACAGTGCTGGAAGCATTATGCTTATTGCCGCATACACCTAGACATATGATTTCAATAGCTTACCGTTTACTCCTCTCACATAGGGATACACTGCTCCCAGGGTATGTACGACAGTGGAACAAAGAGCTTGACCCCCCTCTTACAGCCAAAGAATGGGGTAAAACATTCAGTATCCACTTGAAAGCTTCTGTTTAGGCTAGACTGTTGGAATCCAATTACAAATACCTGTCTAGGTGGTATCTTACGCCTGACAGGCTACAAAAAATATATAAACAAACAGACGGGAAATGTTGGCACGGATGCGGGGAACAGGGCACCCTCATACATATATGGTGGGGATGCAGACATATTGAATCATACTGGCAGTCGGTCTTGGACAAAATAGAGACAATAATTGGATCCCCCTTGACGAGATCGCCCAATCTCTTACTATACCATGGTCTCCCTAAGTTCAGGGATAAGCCAACAAAGCAGCTCTTCCTCATAATGCTTAAAATCCCTCATACCCAGGAAATGGAAGAGTTTAAATGCTCCCACATCACGGGAATGGACTGTTCAAGTAGAAAGACACCTTCAGCTTGAAAGGTATAGATATCTTAGAGACGATAGGGCGGACATACATGAATTAATGCTTGCCTGTTGGAAACAGGCATTCTCTAATACAGGTATTAACATATAAGAAACATCTTGCCGGATGATACGGTACTCTCATTTGATTTAAGGTGACTAAGATGAGCACCCCCCAGTTACTGTGAGGTCTGGTGAACTTTCCCTCCAATCGTGATAGAATTCTATCAGCCAATCGGAATTAAGGTAGAAAATATCTACCAATCAGCCAATAGGATTGAGCTGACATTCTATTGACTGATTGGAACAGCCAATAGAATGCCAGCTCAATCCTATTGGCTGATTGGATCAGCCAATAGGATTGAACTTCTATCCTATTTGCTGATTACATCAGCCAATAGGATTTTTTCTACCTTAATTCCGATTGGCTGATAGAATTCTATCAGCCAATCGGAATTGAAGGGACGCCATCTTGGATGATGTCATTTAAAGGAACCTTCATTCAGTGTTAGCCGTCGGATGGAAGAGGATGCTCCGCGTTGGATGTCTTGAAGATGGACCCGCTCCGGGCCGGATGGATGAAGATAGAAGATGCCGTCTGGATGAAGACTTCTGCCCGTCTGGAGGACCACTTCGCCCGGCTTGGATGAAGACTTCTCCCGGCTTCGTTGAGGACTTCGGCCCAGTTGGATGAAGACTTCTCCCGGTAAGGTGATCTTCAAGGGGTTAGTGTTAGTTTTTTTAAGGGGGTATTGGGTGGGTTTTAGAGTAGGGTTGGTTGTGTGGGTGGTGGGTTTTAATGTTAAGGGGGATTTGTAATTTTTTTTACAGGTAAAAGAGCTGATTACTTTGGGGCAATGCCCCGCAAAAGGCCCTTTTAAGGACTATTTGTAATTTAGTGTAGGGTAGGGTTTTTTTGTATTTTGGGGGGCTTTTTTATTTTGTTAGGGGGATTAGATTAGGTGTAATTAGTTTAAAAATCTTGTAATTTGTTTATTATTTTCTGTAATTTAGTGGTTTTTTTTGTACTTTAGCTAATTTTATTTAATTGTATTTAATTGTATTTAATTTAGGGAATTAATTTAATTATAGTGTAGTGTTAGGTGTTAGTGTAACTTAGGTTAGGTTTTATTTTACAGGTCAAAGTATCTTTATTTTAGCTAGGTAGTTATTAAATAGTTAATAACTATTTAATAACTATTCTACCTAGTTAAAATAAATACAAACTTGCCTGCAAAATAAAAATAAAACCTAAGATAGCTACAATGCAACTATTAGTTATATTGTAGCTAGCTTAGGGTTTATTTTATAGGCATGTATTTAGTTTTAAATATGAATAATTTATTTAATGATAGGAACTTTATTTAAATGTATAAATTATATTTAAGTTGGGGGGGTTAGGATTAAGGTTAGACTTAGGTTTAGGGGTTAATAACTTTAATATAGGGGTGGCGATGTTGGGGGCGGCAGATTAGGGGTTAATAAATGTAGGTAGGTGGCGGCTATGTTAGGGCCGGCAGATTAGGGGTTAATAATATTTAACTAATGTTTGCGAGGCAGGAGTGTAGCGGTTTAGGGGTTAATATGTTTATTATAGTGGCGGTGACGATGGGGACGGCAGATTAGGGGTTTATAAGTGTAGGTAGGTGGTGGCGACATTGGAGGCGGCAGAGTAGGGGTTAATAAATATAATGTAGGGTTCGGCGATGTTGGGGGCAGCAGATTAGGGGTTCATAAGTATAATGTAGGTTTCGGCGATGTCGGGGGCGGCAGATTAGGGGTTAATAAGTGTAAGATTAGGGGTGTTTAGACTCTGGGTTCATGTTAGGGTGTTATGTGTAGACATAAAATGTATTTCCCCATAGGAATCAATCGGGTTGCGTTAGTGAGTTTTACGCTGCTTTTTTGCAAGTGTTAGACTTTTTCTCAGCCGGCTCTCCCCGTTGATTCTTTTGGGGAAATCGTGCACGAGCATGTTACACCAGCTCACCGCTAACGTAAGTAGCGCTGGTATTGGAGTGCGGTAATGAGCAAAATTTTGCTCAACGCTCACTTCTTGTCTGGTTTGTAAAAACCCGTAATACCAGCGATGTCTGTAAGTAAGCGGTGAGCATAAACTGCTCGTTAGCACCGCACAAGCCTCTAATGCAAACTCATAATCTAGGTGCCTGTTTCTTTAAAACTAACACTAGGTTTAATGGATATGGAACTTTCTATCAGGTATTAAAAACAATGCATCTTTATCATTAAAAATGCATAATAAATAAGTGAGTGGTTTAGCCTGCAACACTTTAAATTGTCATTATCCATTTTTATCCATTCTCACAGGTTTACAGAAAGTGGTTTATTTTTTCCAAAACCACTATAAGCAATTAGCTCAGTAATCATGTTATGTCCGTATCTGGCTACAGGCATTTTAATCTAAAACTCATGGACTTCACTCATTTTGTCTGAAAAAGAACACTTATAATACTTTAAAAAAAAATGAAATAATATTTTGTTGGTTTCAGGGTCCATTACCCAACAGTAGTTTTCATCTAATGATATCCTGGCTAGCCATGGGAATAACATGAATTACGCATTCTTCATTTTATTTAGCACCAATTTGCTATAATTTCCGCTCAAATTTTACTCTATTATCAATTTTAATATCTTCATTTTATTTTTTGTTTGTAGAATCCTAATACACAATGTGCAAGATGTAGTTGATGTTCAGCAGGAAAATATGCATGCCAGACTCAAGAGGTCTTTGTCTGAATACAACTATGAACAATATCACACAATGGAGGAGGTAGGAATTACTCCAAGTTATAAGATCTATGTATGTAAATAAATATTCACATTTACTTATGATGCAATCTCTTGAAAATGTTAAAGGAAAGAAGCAATCAAAGATGATTTTGAGATCTTGAATAATGTTACCCAGAACATGAAATAAATAGTTTATTTTATTGGGAGAGGATACATTAAAGGAATCCCATTCCTGAGGCACACCTGATGTAAACATCATCAGATTTTATATGTAATGTTACATGAATTTAACAAGCAGGCACATTAGTAACAGAATACGTAATTCCCAGATAAAAGTGAGAAAGTTATGTTTTTATGAATGCTGTTTAGCTACAGCAGTTTTATCTGTACATGAGATGTTTTTTTCTACTTGATTGACCTATTGAATATTAAGCTGATGCTAAGCATAGGGATCCTGTTAAAGTAACTTGTCCCACTGAACATTAACAGTGCTTTATTTGTTTTATTACATTACACATACATTTCTAAAATCAGTGATGTGGTTGGGAAACATTTGATGAAGCTGAAGTATTTTAATTTTATTTCACTAAATCTGAAGGGCTGCTACAAGGGTGCACAAGTACCTGTACTAGGTAAGGCATCATTATAATAGTATTAATTATTAAGAAGAAAAAAGTATCAACCTTTCTCAAAAAACCTTTGTTTCTCTATTATTAGAATGAAATATCTATCACCGAGATTACGAGTTTTGCGGTAACAGGGGTGCGTTGCTATCAAGCATTTTTTTTCAACGCTCCCTTAAGACAACGCTGGTATTACGGGTTTTTTAAACCCGGCGTTAGCCGCAAAAAGGTGAGCGTAGAGCAAAATTTAGCTCCACATCTCACCTCAATACCAGCATTGCTTACAGTAGTGGTGAGCTGTCAAAATGTGCTTGTGCACGATTTCCCCATAGGAAACAATGGGGCAGATTCAGCTTCTAACGCAGCTCCATTGATTCCTATGGGGAAATAAAATTTATGTCTACACCTAACACCCTAACATGAACCCCGAGTCTAAACACCCCTAATCTTACACTTATTAACCCCTAATCTGCCGTCCCCGACATCGTCGATACCTGCATTATATTTTTAACCCCTAATCTGCAGCTCCGGACACCGCCGCCACCTACATTATCCCTATGAACCCCTAATCTGCTTCCCCTAACATCGCCAACACCTACATTATAGTTATTAACCCCTATTCTGCCGCCCCCATCGTCGCAGCTACTATATTAAATTTATTAACCCCTAAACCTAAGTCTAAACCTAAGTCTAACACCTCCCTAACTTAAATATAATTTAAATACAACAAAATTAAATTACTACAATTAAATAAATTAATCCTATTTAAAACTAAATACTTACCTATAAACCATAAAATAGCTACAATATAACTAATAGTTACATTGTAGCTAGCTTAGGGTTTATATTTATTTTACAGGCAACTTTGTATTTATTTTAACTAGGTAGAATAGTTATTAAATAGTTATTAACTATTTAATAACTACCTAGTTAAAATAAGTACAAATATACCTGTAAAATAAATCCTAAGTTACAATTACACCTAACACTACACTATCATTAAATTAATTTACTAAATTACCAATTAAATACAATTAAATTAAATAAACTAAAGTACAAAAAAAAAAAAACACTAAATTACAGAAAATAAAAAAATAATTAAATTTTTTTTTAAACTAATTACACCTACTCTAATCCCCCTAACAAAATAAAAAAGCCCCCCAAAATAATAAAATTCCCTACCCAATACTAAATTACAAATAGCCCTTAAAAGGGCTTTTTGCGGGGCATTGCCCCAAAGTAATCAGCTCTTTTACCTGATCCAATCAGCCAATAGAATTTTTCCTACCTTAATTCCGATTGGCTGATAGAATCCTATCAGCAAATCGGAATTCAAGAGACGCCATCTTGGATGACGTCATTTAAAGGAACCTTCATTCGTTGGGAGTCGTCTGAAGAAAAGTATGCTCCGCGTCGGCTGGCTTTAAGATGGCTCCGGATAAATGAAGATAGAAGATGCCACCTGGATGAAGCCTTCTGCCTGTCTGGAGGTCCTCTTCTGCCCGGATCAGATGAAGACTTCTGCCCCTCTGAAGGACCTCTTGTGTCCGGTTGGGTGAAAACGGCTCAAGGTAGGGTGATCTTCAAGGGGCTAGTGTTAGGTTTTATTAAGGGGGGATTGGGTGGGTTTTAGAGTAGGGTTGGGAGTGTGGGTGGTGGGTTTTAATGTGGGGGGGTATTGTATTTTTTTTTTACAGGTAAAAGAGCTGATTACTTTGGGGCAATGCCCTGCAAAAAGCCCTTTTAAGGGCTATTTGTAATTTAGTATAGGGTAGGGAATTTTATTATTTTGGGGGGCTTTTTTATTTTGTTAGGGGGATTTAGTGGGGGTTTTCTTTGTACTTTAGTTTATTTCATTTAACTGTATTTAATTGTAGGTAATTTAGTAAATTAATTTAATGATAGTGTAGTGTTAGGTGTAATTGTAACTTAGGTTAGGATTTATTTTACAGGTACATTTGCACTTATTTTAACTAGGTAGTTATTAAATAGTTAATTTAATCCATTTAATAACTATTGTACCTAGTTAAAATAAATACAAAGTTGCCTGTAAAATAAATATAAACCCTAAGCTAGCTATTAGTTACATTGTAGCTAGCTTAGGGTTTATTTTATAGGTAAGTATTTAGTTTTAAATAGGAATAATTTATTTAATTGTAGTAATTTTATTTCGTTTTATTTGAATTATATTTAAGTTGGGGGGGTGTTAGGGTTAGACTTAGATTTTGGGGTTAATAAATTTAATATAGTAGCGACGACGTTGGGGGCGGCAGATTAGGGGTTAATAAATGTAGATAGGTGTCGGCGATGTTAGGGACGGCATAGTGTACTTTGTAGCACTTTAGTTAAGAGTTTTATATTACGGCGTTAGCCCATAAAACTCTTAACTACTGACTTTTAAATGCGGTAGGAGTCTTGACAGGAGAGGGTCTACCGCTCACTTCTTCCAAGAATCGTAATACCGGTGTTAGGCAAGTCCCATTAAAAAGATAGGATGTGCAATTTACGTAAGGGGATTTGCGGTAAGCTCGAGTAGCGAAAGAAAAGTGAGCGGTACACCTGTACCTGCAAGACTTGTAATACCAGCAGGCGTTAAAAAGCAGTGTTGGGACCTCTCAACTCTGCTTTTTAAGGCTAACGCAAGACTCGTAATCTAGCCATATGGTTGTTAAACACTATTTCTTCCTTTTTAATGCAGTTTACATAGTAACTTTTTAAAATTTGCTCTCTCTAAATATCGTCTGAAGTTTACTTTTATCAGCTCTCTTATAAATCAATGGGATCTGCTAAACAATAATTTGCACCACGTTTACACTCCACAAATGATCAATTTACCACTGTTTTTAACTGCTGAAACTTATGTCTCAAAAAAGGAGTAGGTAAGGCCGAAGATGGGCTAAAATGGTGTGAAATTTTTTTTAGAAAAATTTGTTACAAACATTGTGATGTTTGGATTGATCCATTTGTACAGTATCTAAGGAAAAACTATCATTTACATGTTTAAAATTAACAATCAGGATAAGTGTTAAACAGTGTGAATGCCTTAAAGGGACAATAAAGTCATAATAAGACATTCATGACTCAGATAGAGCATACAATTTGAAACAACTATCCAGTTTAATTCTTTTATTTAATTTGTTTTCTTCTCTTGTTATCCTTTGCTGAAAGGTGTATCTAGGAAAGCTCAGGAGCAGCAAAGAACATATGTTCTAGTTGCCGATTGGTGGCTGCATATACTGTATATACCGATTGTCATTGGCTCACCCACATGTTCAGTTAGAAACCAATAGTGCATTACAGCTCTTTCAACAAATGATACTAAGACAATGAAAAAAATGTGATAATAGTAGGAAACTGGAAAGTTGTTTAAAATTGTATGTTCTACCTAAATCATGTAATAATTTTTGGGGGTTTCATGTCCCTTTAAGTATATTGGAATGATGGGTATACTGAACATTTTAACTTTTTGATACTTTAAAATTTCTCTCATTGAGAAAAAGCTGTTTTCTGATTTTGAGAGATTTTCATCTGAAATCCAGAACCAAATATTTTTAAGAAAGTAGATGCTACTGATATCACTGTCTATAAAGGGATTTGTGCTATTCTCATACTGTAAATCATGAGTAAGTTACAAGGTTTAAAATATCGCTAAATGTTCCAAACATCACTGTACAGAATGAGGTTTGTTGTTGCCGAATAATATTCTTATTATTGTAAGATGGAACACACATTGTCCCAGATACAGTATATCTTGATAAATTAAAACATGATTTTTGTGACTTCAGGGTTTTTTGTTTTTTTGTTTTTTTTTTTAAAACTTTGCAAAATGTATGATTTACAATAGAAATCCTGTTTAAAAAGATTCAATTATAATATCATATAATAATATCATATAATGATGAAAATGAAAGATTTTAAAAGCTGGATTGCTAAACGCCATCTCTAGATGTTGTGGTTGTGATTTCAGTTATCTAATCTCTCCTACAGATCCTGTTAGAAAGAAGAGATATCAAGTATATGGCTATTAAACACACACATAAATATATACTGATTGATAGATACTCTTATCATCTGACAATTGTGATCTGGTAAAATGTAATGCAAATGCATGTAAGCTGTGTGTAAATCAAAAGTTAATGCAAAACTTTGATCAGCAACACATTACGCCAACTGTTTTGTTGCATATGTAAATCCCTGCAGACATTTCTGACTTGGGCGATTGACAACCCATGCTCCAGCATGATTGGCTGAGCGTAAGTACAGGGCGTGATTGCACATTTACAATTGTGTGCAATGGTAAATAAGGGCAGCAGATTGCTGTTAGTTAGACGCAATGCCCGATGAACAGGGGGGAAGATGTACGCCCCTGTTTGCTCTGTCTTTCTTAAATGTGGGTCTGTGCAAACGTGGCCTTAGTTTACATCTAATCTGTTTTTAAGGCTAGAATACAATCTCCTTTCACCCTGCACTAATATACTTGTTTTCACAGGATTTTTATTTTAAGGATTATGGATATTTTTTTCAGATTTATCATTGGCTTCAACAAGTAGAAGACAACTACAGTGAGCTGGTATCACAGCATACACTTGGTTCAACATATGAGTCTCGACCAATTCAGTATCTAAAGGTAAACTAACTTAATTATTCTTTTTGGTGGACGTTTTGCTGGGTGGGATAATAAAGCTTTGTAGGGGAAAAGAGAGTTGTATGTTATAATTATCAATTCCTATTAAAGGGAGATGAAAATGGAAATTTGTGTTGATGCAGAGTGAGTAGCATAGAAGGAATTAGAGATATAGATACTTATGGTAATGCCGATATAGGAACAATGGGGTAGTTAAAACTGATCTCAATTGACATAACCCACATAAGTTTACCATAAATATATAATTGCTCAAGAACCCGTCATCTTCCTTCCAGATAAGTCAACCATCAAGTTTTCCTAAAAAGATTATCTGGATGGACTGTGGAATACATGCAAGAGAATGGATTGCTCCAGCATTCTGCCAGTGGTTTGTTAAAGAGGTGAGGATTACATTCCAGATAACTATTACCCACACATACAGTTGTGCTCATAAGTTTACATACCCTGGCAGAATTTATGATTTCCTGGCCATTTTTCAGAGAATATGAATGATAACACAAAAACTTTTCTTTCACTCATGGTTAGTGTTTGACTGAAGCCATTTATTATCATTCAACTGCGTTTACTCTTTTTAAATCATAATGAAACTACCCAAATGACCCTGATCAAAAGTTTACATACCCTGGTGATTTTGGCCTTATAACATGCACACAAGTTGATACAAAGGGGTTTGAATGGCTATTAAAGGTAACCATCCTCACCTGTGATCTGTTTTCTTGTAATAAGTGTGTGTGTATAAAAGGTCAATGAGTTTCTGGACTCCTGACAGACCCTTGCATCTTTCATCCAGTGCTGCACTGACGATTCTGGATTCTGAGTCATGGGGAAAGCAAAAGAATTGTCAAAGGATCTGTGGGAAAAGGTAGTTGAACTGTATAAAACAGGAAAGGGATATAAAAAGATATCCAAGGAATTGAGAATGCAAATCTGCGGTGTTCAAACTCTAATAAAGAAGTGGAAAATGAGGGGTTCTGTTAAAACTAAACCATGGTCAGGTAGACCAACTAAAATTTCAGCCATAACTGACAGGAAAATTGTTTTGGATGCAAAGACAAACCCACAAATAACTTCAGGTGAAATACAGGACATGTTGTGTTGCTGTTTTAAGATAGACAATAAGGAGGCACTTGAAGAAAGATGGGCTGCATGGTCCAGTCGCCAGAAGAAAGCCATTACTACGCAAATGCCACAAAGTATCCTGCTTACAATATGCCAAACAACACAGAGACAAACCTCAAACCTTCTGGTACAGTCATTTTGAGTGATGAGACCAAAATTGAGCTTTTTAGCCACAACCATAAATGCTACATTTGGAGAGGAGTCAACAAGGCCTATGATGAAAGGTACACCATTCCTACTGTGAAACACGGAGGTGGATTGCTGTTTTTGTTGGGGATGTGTGAGCTACAAAGGCAGAGGAAATTTAGTCAGAATTGATGGCAAGATGAATGCAGTATGTTATCAAAAAGAACGCCTCATTTTCTACTTCTTGATTAGAGTTTGAACACTGCTGATTTGCATTCTCAGTTCCTTGGATATCTTTTTATATCCCTTTCCGGTTTTATACAGTTCAACTACCTTTTTTCCACAGATCTTTTGACAATTCTTTTTCTTTCCCCATGACTCAGAATCCAGAAACATCAGTGCAGCACTGGATGAAAGATGCAAGGATCTGTCAGGTGTCCAGAAACTCATTGACCTTTTATACACACACACTAATTATAAGCAAACAGATCACAGGTGAGGATGGTTGCCTTTAATAGCCATTCAAACCCCTTTGTGTCAACTTGTGTGCATGTTATCAGGCCAATATCACCAGGGTATGTAAACTTTTGATCAGGGTCATTTGGGTAGTTTCTGTTGTCATTATGATTTAAAAAGAGTAAACACAGGTGATTGATAATAAATGGCTTCAGCCAAACACTAACCATGAGTGAAAGAAAAGTTTTTGTGTTATCATTCATATTCTCTGAAAAATGGCCAAGAAATCATAAATTCTGCCAGGGTATGTACACTTATGAGCACAACTGTATGTTGCACACATAGATGTCCTAAAGTATTTTACAATCAAACTTCATAGATGTCTGTTTTAAATTCATAAGACAAACACAACATAAAAAAATGATGATGCAGAGGAAAATCACAAGGGAAAGTAGCAAGAAAATACATAAACACTATTTCTAATCTAAAATAAAGTGCTCCTTTATCACTCCTCTCGTCCTTAATGTCCTACCGTTATCCAAACCCTCTTACTTACTTGAGCTCAGGTGCAAAATGTTGACAGCATTCTCCACCAACCAGCAATTTTAAAGGGACATTAAACACTAAGGCTTAGCTTATGAATGGAGCAATATTTGCGCTCCACTCAGTAATACCAGCGCAATGGTACAATGGGCACATGTTAAAATATCGCTCCACTTGGCTACATTTAGACACCAAACAGCAAGCGCTACCCAGGTGCTGAACCAAAAAGGATTAAATTAGAAAGTTGCTTAAAATTGCATGATCTGGGATGGACTTCCGGAGGAGGAGCTCAGGTGTATGGTCTTGCAAGACACCTGCTCTGATTTACCTTCCTTCAAGCCTGATGGCGGGAAACCTGCGCCTAAACCCCTAGACCCTGGGCGGCTTGTATGGCTCAAACCACCGCTACCGGAATCCACATTAGTGCCACTCCAAAGCACTGAATTGTTTTCAGTAGTATTCCCAAGGACCTACACAGCCTTTGTAAAATCTTCCATTCTGACATCTAAGCAATAAAAGCATTAATAGCCTGCTATAATACATAGCGAAGAAACACAGAAGGGCGGATCTTTGCCCAAACTAGCATTACTCTGAACTCTGTTCTCCCGCTGCTGTTATTTGTGAACGGCTCACTAGCTCAGAGGGCAGAAATCTACCTGAACTCTGGACAGAGAAACTGTGATATGATCTAAAAAATCTAGACCCGAAGTGACTACTGTCACCCTGGCCTCAACTCCACCTGGCCTCTAAAAACATTGGAGGCGAACATACTATCCTGACCCGGTTCTGGCATACGGCGTTCCAACCCTGCTGACCCCCGCATCTCCTACCTGGTTTGGAACGGGAGGTCCTCGACCCATCGGATATCGCTGGCTTGGACGCTGGTCGCCGTGCGCCTGGATCCGCGGCGCCTTGGTGGCGGAGGTGAGCGGAGACGCAGTGAAATCTTGGGCACTGTTTCCTATTGGTCCGGATCTTCCCTCCCACCGGTGCTGCGCGAGGGGCCTGGATTACGTCCTTTCGCTGTGCCGCTCACCTAGGACTCCAGCACCTGCAATCTCTCGGCGTCTGTGCTGATTTTTCCCCCTCTGCTGGGGGACTCATTTCAGGACTTCTCCTCTCCTTGCTTGCCCGAGGCTTCCCCTCCCACCGGTGCTGCGTGTAGGGGGAGCCCGGTCCTTCGGAGAGGATACCTGGGACGCCGTGTGCCTCTTGTCGGGAACCGGTAAAGTATGCAACAACTAAAGTGACTTAAGCATCTTTTCCCTTCAGTATTTTTTTCTTAAAAAAATAACATTACCAGCCTCCATATATGTTTATTACAACATCTACGCCTGTTTGATGTAATCTGACAGTTACCAGAACCTTCATCTGAACTTTTTTTGTTCTTTTTTCTTTTTCCTATTTTTCTCCAACAAAAACTCACATCAAGAGTGTTACCTAAAGATGGACTCTTTACATAACCCATGATAAAACCGTGGGCTAAAAGTAACTGAACTGATTCATGTTGTATCATATGCTTAACTTTTTTTCACTTATATAGCGGACTTTAACAAAACGATCAAAGAGTGCCTAGAATATGTTTATATAGGCATATGGTGTAAGGTCTTTTCTATTTTGGGGGCTTAGAAATGATTATATAGAAAATCGTAGAATTATTTCACTTACCCACGCTAACAAAGTGAGATATGAATGCCTCTTTCTGTATATAGAAATACTTATGACAGGTGTAAATGTACAAACTTTTTATGTGAAATAACGTACAGGCTGCAAAATCTATTGAGCAGCCAGATATAACTTCTCTATTTCCTTACTTACGATTAGATCAATACCCTTGCCTATAAGTGCCGGTAAAACATCTAACATGATCCTACCCTAAACACTTACCTGTAACCTCCAATAAAAGCGGGGCGACCCTAACTATAAAATATATTACGATTAAGATCTGAAAGCATTATCTTATAGAACACACTGATAATAACTTGATAATTTTTTTTTGCAGATATCTCTTCCCCAACCAAGATATCAGAGATATGTATAAAATATACTAAATGTAATAGTGCTACTTCAGTGGTACCAGGTAAACAAAACCTGAACAATATAACCATAATCTCACTCAGGTATAGCTCTGATACTTAAACTTGTGTGAATACTGTAAAAGCTTCTATTTTATTGGTCTCTAAGAAGGATTGTAACAGTGATTTTCTATATAATTACTATAGTAACATCGTACAGAAATATAAAAAGCTGCTTAAATAATATAGCAACATTAACCCCCTATTATTATACAGAGACACAAATATTGATATACCTTTATTTTTCTATTTTGAATAGACTAATCTCTATCAGGGGAGAGAAGGAAATAGGAAAAAAGGAAAGAACTCTGCTCCGATACTGAACTTAATAACATAGTAAAATTAGCTAAGACTGCTTTTATTAAACATTATCAAACATAAGCTAATTCAACAAGGACTAAATTATTTTTTGAATTAATAGTAATAACTCTCTTAACCATATCTCAAGAAGTGAAGAGCGCAGAGATCTAAAACTAAACTAAATATGATCATCCCAACCAAAGAATAAAAATATATAGCCCCCCTCGTACAAAAAAAAAAAAAAAAAAAAAAAATCCTTTTCTAGGGCATCAGAAAGGTTGTATCATAAAATCCGCTTCACTAGCTCATAGATTACAATTAGAAATATTTCTGCTTTCTAGAGTCTGTAAGTGAAAACTCCTGAGGGTTGTCTTTTTTTTTTTTTTTTTTTTTTTTTTCCTTCTGTGTGTGTCTTACCCCTGTTAGTTCAACAGGGGAAGTAGAACTAGGCTGCCTTGACCTAATTCTGCCATTGCTTGGTTGGAGAATTCGCAACCAATCACCTAAATAACTTACATCCTTTATAGGTCACCACTTTGTTTTTGTTTTTTTTTCACACATTACCACTGTTGGCACCCACACAATTTATAATATAAACTCACCTTTGTTAAATTCACTTTCCCTTCAAAAATTTTCATCTTTTTCTTTTCACTTTAACACCTAATCAAATACACCCCCTATATTGTTATACTGCACTCTTTTACATTAAACACAATTGCAACTTATAATTGACACTTGGGTCCATAACTCACAAGCTCACAATCACCCAGTCACACATTTTCATTTTATTTTATTTTTTTTTATTTTTTTTTCTCCTTCTCCACCTCTTTTATGGAAAGATTTTTAAACACTTCCCCTAGAATTATCTCTCCAAGCATGGCGGGCAGACACAAGGACAAAAAAACTAAAGGAGTTACAGAAAATGTAACAGATACTACCACAATTATCACCAATCCTGCTACAGAGACCTTAAATATTCAAAGTCTGGTCTCTAATATATCAGAGGCACTAACGCCTAAATTTGAAACATTAAGATCAGAGATAAAGCAGGATATAGCACAGCTCTCCCAGGAAATTAGGCAGTTCTCGGGTAGACTACAGGAGGCAGAACAGAGAATTTCGGACCTAGAGGACCTTACCATAACACACAGCTCCAGTATAGAGGAAACTAATTCCAAAATTCAAAAACTAATATTAAAAGTTGAGGATCTAGAAAACAGATCTCGTAGGAACAACATAAGGATTATAGGAATACCTGAGGTCAAAAAATATGAGGATCTTTCTCTGTTTGTTACTCAGACTCTAGGGCAACTCCTAGAAATGCCTACCTCTCATATAATAATAGAACGGGCCCACAGAATTGGCCCACCTCCGAGTGATAACAACACAAATAGGCCCAGGCCAGCAATTGTACGTTTCTTAAACTACCTCGATAAAATTAATATAATTCAACAATTTAAAAAGAAACAACCAATTAGCTTAGATGGTGCCAAAATTTTCTTATTTCAAGACTTCTCAGCTGAGACAGCCTCTAGGAGGCGAGAATTGGCACCAATATGCACAAAATTCATACAGAGAGGATATAAAGCAATACTATTATACCCACACAAACTCAGAATAACTGTCCGAGATAAAGTATATCTCTTTGAAAATGCTCGTGAAGCTGAGACTTTCTTCTCTAAAATAGAATCTACAGTACAAACAGAGTGTGGATAGACAGCAACAAATAGACAGCAATCAGACTAATAGGCCTTAGAACGACATGGGTTCTTCCAAAATAGAGCAGCCCTCAGAAGGGGTCTACTATTGGATTAAGAACTTAGTAGAGGAGAATTCTCTGCTGAGTATTGAATTGAGAAACTATGGGGTTCTAAATGAGTATTTGGAACTCCAATGTTCCCTCCCCTTCCCCTTTTTTTTTTTTTTTTTTTTTTTTTTCTCTTTTTCCCCCTTTTTTTTTTTTTTTTTCTCTCTCCTTTTTTTCTTCTTTTTATTCTCCTTCCCCCCTCCTCCCTCGCCCCCACTCCTACCCCTGTCACAACTGCCCTATTAATATTAACTGATGACTCAAAAATTAAATAGAGTTAAATTTATATCCTGGAATGTAGGTGGTATTTCGACTCCCATTAAAAGAAAAGCCATTGTCTCTCACTTAAGAAAAATGCAGGCAGATCTTGCCTTCCTGCAAGAAACACACTTAAATATAGACGAAATTAAAAAATTGAAAGGCTCTTGGGTAAAAGAGGTTGTTGCCTCTCCCAGTTTTGGGAGAAAAAGAGGGGTAGCCATATTGATTGGAAAAAGATTAAATTATGAACTAATTCACTCTGAAAGGGACCCTGAGGGGAGGTTTGTGTTGGTAAAAATTAAAATTCAAGACCAATTGTTTACTCTCTGTAATATATATGCACCCAACACGCTTGAGCACCAGTTTTGGGATATGCTACAATCCAAAATATTAATTTACTCAGAAGGCTATATGGTATTGGGAGGGGATTTTAATATGGCGCCGCAATCCCCGTTAGATAGATTCCGACAGACTAATAAACAATTAAAACAAAAAAGAGACAACCTTGAAACAAAAATATTTAAAACTCTAACTCAGAATTTAGCCATAAAAGACATCTGGAGGATTCAAAATCCTGATGTAAGAGAATATACTTGCCTCTCTAAGGCTCATAAAACTCTATCTCGAATAGATCTTTTTCTTATCGATGATAGATTATGTACAATGAAAACTATTGCAGGAATAACTCCTATAACTCTGTCGGATCATTCCCCTATCTTCTTGGAAATACAGCTAAATCGATCCATAGATCTCCCTCCAAGATTCAGATTCCCATATTATTTGGCCAATGACTCCAAATTTAAGAATCACTTGATCAATAAATTCAAGGAATACCTTCATTTTAACTCTGAGTATGCTGACCGCCCAGAAATCTTCTGGGGAGCGGCTAAAGCAGTCCTCAGAGGAGAAATAACGGCTTATGCTGCCATGATATCTAAAAAATTGAAAAAGAGAGAAAAAGAGGTCACAAACTCTGTTATTAATGCATATAATCGTTATCTGCTCCAAAATACGCCTTTCCACTGGGCTAAATATATAAAAGCTAAAAGCGAAAGAGACGCTATGGCATTATTAGTGGAAACACAGAGAGAATTGAAATTCCAGGCCAAACTCTACAGGTTCGGCAATAAATCAGGTAAAATGTTAGCAAGGCTAGTCAAGGGAGATAATAGGGCCCCTGTGATTGGAGGACTTCTTCACCGAGAAAAGCTACTGACAAAATCAGAAGACATCTTAGAGGCCTTTACAGAGTACTATAGAGATCTGTACTCTGCGGAAACTTCGGATAAATCTCAGTCTGAGCACTTTTGGGATCAGGTGAATTGTCCTTCAATCACAGCAGAAATGAACACTATGTTGAATAACCCGATATCAAATGAGGAAGTTAGCAAAACGATTTTTGAATCAGCAATGAATAAGCAGCAGGTCCCGACGGCCTTCCCAATGAGGTGTATAAGATCTTAATCCCAGAGATAGTTCCATATTTATGTAAAACATACAACAAATTCCTTATTGATGGCAATGTTATACCAGCTAGTTTTTCAGCCTCTTTCACAACCTTGATTCTGAAGGGAGGCAAGGATCCCAACCACAGGGAATCTTATCGACCGATAGCCCTCTTGAATTCGGATTATAAAATACTTACCTCAATCTTGGCACGTAGGCTCCAAGGCAGTCTCACATATATTACTCACAAAGATCAAGCAGGATTCATTCATGGCCGCAACTCCACCTCTAAGATCAGGGAGGTCCTTTTGACGATAGAATTCTTTCAAACTAGAGAGAGAGGGGCAGAGAGTGGGGAGGATCTTGCAATAGTCGCTATTGACGCGGCTAAGGCATTTGATTCAGTTTATTTTAGCCATTTGTTTGCCACCTTAGCTAAATTTGGATTTAGAGATAACTTTGCTAATTTTATTCATAATTTACACGCAAGCCCATCTACTAGGCTAATAGTAAACAACTCATTATCCTCAGACATTATAATCCAAAGGGGAACATGACAGGGGTGTCCTCTGTCCCCTCTCCTCTTCGATATTGCCATAGAGCCCCTTGCAATAAAGATCCGACAGAGTATTGAGGGCATTAATCTGGGTGGACATGTAATGAAGGCTGCACTCTATGCAGATGATATACTTCTTTATATCTCAAATACAAAGTCGAACATACCCAATTTGCTTAGCATCATTCAACAATTTGGCTCCTTCTCTGGGTACACGATCAATACCTCCAAATCAGAATTATTTTGGTTAAATAAAAATAGCGATTCAATTCAAGATAGTCCGTTTAAAGAGGTCTCGGAATCATTTAAATATCTGGGTATCATTATACCAGTAAGATTCACTGAGCTGTACAAAGTCAATATAACACCCATAGTAACAATGATCTGTGAGAGACTGAAATCTTGGCAAAATTTACCTATTTCGTTATCTGGGAGAATAGCTTTATACAAAATGATTCTTCTCCCAAAACTTTTGTATATAATACAAAACATCCCATTAATATTATATGGAAAGGATATTAGACTGCTTAATAGGGTAGTCGGGAAATTCCTCTGGCAGGGGAAAAAGTCGAGAATTTCTTTAACTAAACTAACTTCAGCAAAGGAATACGGGGGCTTAGCTTTGCCAGATATTAGGCAATACAACATGGCCTTTCTTGCACGAACAGTGACAGACTGGATCCTCTCCAAAGATTATGTTACAAATATTTCATTGGAAGCAAACATTAGTCACCCATATCATCTTGCCGGCCTGGTACATTGTGCACCTAAATTGCTACCCCCCGAAATTAAAAAGCTTAAAAGCATCTCAAATCCGATTAAAGCCTGGTGGAAAATAGGGACTGCCCTAAGATTGGATTGTGGTATATCCCAATACCTACCAATAAAAGGAAATCCTAGATTTCAGCCTGGTCTTGAGGGAGCTATATTCGATAGATGGTCCCATCTAGGGCTGGTAAAAGTTAAACAAATCTTTGAAAACGACTCAAATGTTATAAAAACATTTGAACACTTGAAAAATGAATTTAATCTATCACATAAGGAATTTTTTGCATACCTGCAACTTAGACACTATGGATCAAAAATTACTAGGAATACAGATTGGTCATGGACCCTAGGCAAATTGGAAAAATGGCTGACATTGATGAAAGCTGGACATATGTCAATTACCCCCTGCTATACACTCCTTAATGCCAACAAGGGTATTCCCGTGTTGGAACACATAGCAATGACTTGGTCCAGTTTAATCCCCTCAGAGCCGATAGAGCCAGACAATGTGCAGAGGTCAATAGACCGAGTGTCTCGGGCCACTCTTTCTGCTACATGGAGGGAAGCACACCTTAAAATTCTGCATAAAACATACTTTACTCCAGCCTTAGGCTACAAGATACATAATTTAGAATTCAAGGTCTGTCCAAAGTGTTCTCTTGCTGCTGCAGATCTGGTCCATATGCTATGGAACTGTCCAAAAATACGCCAGTTTTGGCACAGAGTTGAATTTTGGATAAATAAAAACTTGTTGGTTGCTCCTCTGACACTCACTTTAACACAGATTATTTTCTGTCTTCAACTGGGAGTACGGCAACAACCTCAGGAAAAATTAATTATTCTCACAATTTTAGCTGCCAGATACCTGATTCTCAAGTACTGGAAAGGCTCAAAGACCCCCTCAATCCTAGAGGTAAAAAACTGTTTGAAGAAACAATGTATGATCGAGCAAAGGGATACCAATATCGATAACGAGGGAGACATAAAAATTTTTTTCCTGAAATGGTCAGCCTTCATCAAAGGCTACCCAATTAATGAAATAGAAACAATAATCTTTCCGTTCAGGAACTCTGAACTGGTGTTGCTAAATCTTTGGTAGGAGATGGGGGTGAGGGCTGGGGGTCCTTCTTCTTCCCCTTTCCCCTTTTTTTTTTTTTTTTTTTTTTTTTTTTTTTCCTTTCCTTCCTCTCCCCTTCCTCTGCCTGGGGGTGGGGGGAAGGAGGGAAGAAGGGGTAGATAGATGGGGGAAGGGCAAGGGGAAAAAAAGGGAAAAACAGGAGGTGTAATACTAATAATATGAGTTAACAAACATAGGTAATACAATTTGACAATATGAGTTATTATTTATACAATGTGGTATATCAAGATATCTTTGTTTTTTCTATGCTGTAATAGACTCAAGCGAATTGTATCTAGAATGTTATTGCCATTTCTCAGACTTATTGTTTCTTTTCCTTATTTTGTACTGCTTATGTGTTATTTATTATACCTACCTCAATAAAAAAAGAAATTAAAAAAAAAAAAAAAATTGCATGATCTATCCGAATCATGAAAGTTAAATTTTGACTATCCCTTTAAGCAATGAGATCCCACAATCCTGTTTATGATTCTGATATCAGAGGGCTTAAAAGGGCAAACAGAAAAAGTTAAAGTTTACCAACAATATTGGGATCTAGCTGAATAAATCTAGTGACCCAATCACAAAAGACATATGTGGGCAGCAACCAATCACCAGGTAGCTCCCAGTAGTGCACTGCTGCTCCTGAACCTAGATAGGTATGCTTTTCAACAAAGGATACCAAGAGAAAAGAGAAATAAGAACATTTGATAAAATTATTAAATAAAAAAGTAGTTTAAAATTGCAAGTTGTATCTGTACCATAAAAGTTTAAGTTTTACTTTTATGTCAGTATAACTATGAGTAGTTGCAGTGTTTGGGGCTTATGAAATGAGCATTTTACTAGAAGAATGTTTGCTACTATATGAGCATTGCCAAAATTATTTTATGCAAGGGTGAAATGCATTCATGTGCATCTCAATTTTGAGTTGCACATCCTTTTAAATATATTAAACACAGTAGGAGGTATAATAAATAAATCATAAAAAATGTCATTTTTATAAAGCTAACAATGCTGTGAATCTCCTAACCCAAGAGCAACCTGCAGTGCTGAACTATGTAGTGCCTGAAAAATCTTTTCACAAGTCTATAAGCATCAAAAGCAAAGACAAGAAATAGTAATGTATTGAAGTTTTAATATGAAAACCCTTCTGTTTTTTTCCACTCCTTAGATTGTACAAAACTACCAAAAAGATCAACAAATGAAAAAGATCCTGAGGAATATAGACTTGTACATTCTGCCAGTCCTAAATATTGATGGATATATATACAGCTGGACAAGTGTAAGTGAAATAGTTTAACTTAATAATGTGTTGTTTGTGTTTCCAATCATGAAAAATAGTTTATTCCTAACAGGAATTTAAATGTTTTAAAAAGTCAATTTTATTTAGCTGGGATTAAAATACAAAAACAAAACAGCAAATTGTCGTTCTCCGCTTGAAGAACAGAACCTAATTGGCTGCTGTGTCTCCCAAAGCTATTCCAAATGTCCATGGTAGTGTTCCCTGAATTACATTGTGCTTTTTTACCCACAAGAACAGAGGTTTTTGTGACTCTTCAGAATATTATTGTTTGCTATATAACTTGTTGTTTGAACCCTCTAAAGCAATCTACTTATACATCCCTTACCTCACTTAAAGGGTCACTGAACCCACATTTTTTTCTTTCGTGATTCAGATAGAGAATGCAATTTTAAGCAACTTTCTGATTTACTCCTATTATCAACTTTTCTTCATTCTCTTGGTATCTTTTTTTTGAAATGCAAGAATGTAAGTTTATATGCCGGCCCATTTTTGTGAACAACCTGAGTTGTTCTTGCTGATTGGTGGATAAATTCACCCACCAATAAACAAGCGTTGTCCAGAGTCCTGAACCAAAAAAATAGCTTAGATCTTTTTCTAATAAAGATAGCAAGAGAACGAAGGAAAATTGATAATAGGAGTAAATAAGGAAGTTTCCTAAAATTGCATGCTCTATCTGAATCACCAAAGAAAAAAATTTGGATTCATTGTCCCTTTAACAGCTGGGACTTGATATACAGGGGTCTATTTATCAGAGTGTCAATCTCAGTGCATTTGCCGGAATCAAAACTCTCGCCAGACATTGCTGACACGGATCTGAATACGATACACTTATTTATAAAAAAAGCCGTCAAAAACACGTGCGTCAAGTACAGTGCGATGAGCATCGGACTGTTGTTAACTAAGTCATCGATGTTGTAGTTATTCGGGTTTTTCCCAACTTTATTTATACCATTTCATTACTGTTCATGAACAAGCACGATTCTCTCAAACATATTTACATATTGACTAGAGACATGTCCCTAAATTCCTTTTTTTGTTCTAAACAATGTTGTCTTTCATACCTCTGTGTTTATTTATATCACTATATGTATATAGTGTAGATTTATTATTATTCTGAGCAGGAATAATTGCAAATATAACATTTAATCAGAGTATCATATAAATTTATTTGCAATCAATGGATATTTTAAGAGGTGAGACAGTTTTCTCTCTGTACCTGTGCAACCCCTCCTGCTTGCAATCTAGTTTTAAAAACCACCCCTTCACATGTGTTATAAAATGGGCTGGCATATAAGATGACATTTCTTACTGAAAAAGAAATTGAAGAGAAGGAAGAAATACACTGAAAATTGCATGACAGTAAAGATATTTCTGCTGTATTAGAATCATGACAGTTTAATGTTTGGTGGGCTATCCCTTTGAGCTATCAATTTAAGATTATATTGAATCAAACATCAATTCAAATTTTAAAATCCTGGTCTAAAATATTACACTGTGTATCCAAATGTCAGCATCAATATTTATCTTTAGTTCTAACTTCACATAAACATACTTTCAAAGTATAATACACAATGTAACAAATGGCACAAGTTCTGATGAGTGATCAATGACACAAGTATCAAGCAATTTGATTAGTTAGTGATAGTTTAAAATGTATATTTGAATCAGATTAGCTGATGTCATAAATCATGTGATTATGCATATTCCAATCAAAAGTGGTTGAAAAATTCAATAGTGTTTGGGTTGTTTAGGAGTTTGCGTCATAATTGGTGCGAAAAGTGTTGAGTCAAAATTGGTGCGAAGTGGAGAGTGGGACTTGTATTACATGGCTTAAACATGGTGCACATAGATTTTTCACAAAAAATAAAAAGGAAGTTAGCTATATTATGTTGTGTCATTTATTTTTATCTCTATATCTATTAGTGCGACAAGTTTGGGGCAAAACTTTTCAACAAATTTGGAGAAATAATATTGTCCCCTTGCTTTGTAATGAGTGACAAATGTGTAGCATAATCCATAAGTAGTAATGTATAATATTGTTTGATTTAGAAAGGGTATACAATTTTAATAGAGTTTCTAATTTACTTTTATTATGTAATATACTTCATTCTCTTGAAGCATCGAACATAAGCTTTCTGTGTTTTCAGACTCCCATTGAGTTCTATAGCGTTTGCGACCTCAAAGGTAGAGGATTGAAAACTAGATATGCTGCGTCGGAAAAAAAAACGCGAGCGTACCTGTTAAATGTTGGATAAATTGGGAAAAGGGTCAAATAGAATCTGAATTTGAAACATCTGTAATGACGCAAGCAATAATCTGCATTGGATTGAGATCACAAGATCGTATATTACGTCACAAATTTCAACATTTGACGCTTTGATAACTATGGCGGATCATTCTCGTGACAAATACGACGCGGAATTCAAGTGTATTTTCAGTTGACGCATTGATAAACAGACCCCATAGACTTTTCCCTAAATGATGCATCCACTCCTGTATTTCGCAAACATTTGTATCATATTACTCTCTTCTTGATCAAATACCATTTTATTAGCCATTATAAAAATGGTTTCCTGAACTGTAAACTGTACTTAAAGAGATAGATTTTAAGTGTAGCGTAATTTATCATTCCCATTCGCAAGTTAACTTCGGTAGATGGAGCCTTTTGCACGTGTCGGGTAGTGCTCGTATTACAAGTTGAAAGTAAAAGATTTTTGCATGAGCGATAACCTGATGGGCGCTAAAAGCCGAACTTAAATATCGCGGACGCTTTAACTTATTTCCCCATAGACTTCAATGGAGCACAAAAAAGTGGAAAAAACCTAACACCCTTTACCTAACCCTAAAATTACTACACATTATATATCTGCAAGCATCTCCACTCTGTTGGAGAAAATGTGGAGACATAGGCAATCTATCGCACATATGGTGGACTTGCCCTCTTATCCAACAATATTGGAATGAGGTATCCAGATGCATTAATGACATATTAGAGATAAACATAGAACTTACTCCAGCAATGATCCTAATTAATGATCTCCCAAAAATACTGTGCCAAGTTAGACGAAAACTCTTCCAATACAGGTTGAATTGTGCCAAACGGCCAATCCCAAGATTGTGGAAAACTACACAAATCCCTACACATGTATTAGAAAATGCATTATACATTTATCAGAAAAACAAGACTACATATTAGACATCACCTTCATATGAGAACAAAAACCCCAAGACTAAAGTACAAACTATCTTACTGAGCTTCCATCTGATATCACACCCACATCTCGATACATTAGGAGAACACAAAACTGCCTTTATCATTACGTACAATACTTAGATTGACTGATTCCAAGATAGACAAAATATATCGTGGAGTACACTATACTCACTAGTAATTTGCATAAAGAGAGAGAACAGCACTCCATGAGATAGAACAAAAGCTAGAATAATTTCCATGCCTGTTCATTTTTATTGCAACTCCTCAGGGTGCACGTTCTTTTAGCATACTATGCCCCTTCACAGAGAAAAAATATCCTGTAGCATATCAGTCTGACCCTGCCCAATGACAGTCCAGTTTCAAAATACCAGGCAATTCCTCTCTGAACAAGGGAAGCAACAACCCCAAACGATCGTGCTGTTCTCTCTCTTTTGATTTTTATGCTAATTGCTCTTGGGTCACCCTAAGAGTAATAGGGAAACCAGACGTGGACTCCTTGCACACTTGCCCTTAGAGAGATACAGCTGCACCTCACTGACGAGGCCCATAGGAGGCCAAAACGATTGTCTGGGGTTGTTGCGTCCCTTGTTCAGAGAAGAATTGCCTGGTATTTCGGTGCTGGACTGTCATTGGGCAGGGTCAGACTGATATGCTACAGGATATTTTTTCTCTGTGAAGGAGCATAGTGTGCTAAAAGAGTGTGCACCCTGAGGAGTTACAATAAAAATAAACAGGCATGGAAGTTATTCTAGCTTTTGTTCTATCTCATGGAGTGCTGTTCTCTCTCTTTTGATTTTTATGCTAATTGATCTTGGGTCACCCTAAGAGTAATGGGGAAACCAGACGTGGACTCCATGCACACTTGCCCTTAGAGAGATACAACTGCACCTCACTGACAAAGCCCAAAGTAGGCCAAAATGAACATCTGGGGTTGTTGCTCCCCTTGTTCAGAGAAGAATTGCCTGGTATTTCGGCACTGGATGTCATTGGGCAGGGTCAGACTGATATGCTACAGGATATTTTTTCTCTGTGAAGGGGCATAGTGTGCAAAAAGAACGTGCACCCTGAGGAGTTGCAATAAAAATGAACAGGCATGGAAGTTATTCTAGCTTTTGTTCTAGCTCATGGAGTGCTGTTCTCTCTCTTTTGATTTTTATACACTATACTCACTACCTCCTCTCCCTATAATCCTCCACTCCCCCCTTCCTTCCCCTTTACCTCACCTCCCCACTTTACTCCCCTTTTTTCTTTCTTTTATGTTCCTCAGGTATTAACAGAGGGCGAAATTGAAATGACTTGATATGTAATAAAGCCGTAATAATAATCAACATTGTTACCATGAATGTATACATTGTCACACTGCACATATGCCCTTTATGCCAATGTTGTTATTGTTATATGCAAAAAAAACCAATAAAACTATTTAATGAAAACATAACACCCTTAGTTGCGTGCAAATCTGATCGGGTTTTCTCAAGTGCGCTAACCCAACATGAAATATGAATATTTCAAATTCAATGTTCTTCACATAAAAGAATATATTCTATTTATTCTTAAATACACATTTCTATATATATGTAATGTTTTTATTTGGTAAAATATATATCTATACCTATATCATATACTGTATATATGAGTATATATAGGTATTGATATATACAGACATATATAAGAATATCTATTTTAAACTATTTAGAACATATTCCCTTATGTGAGGAACATTGGAATGTAAATATTTACAGTAAATACAAAGTTAAATAATGTAGTAAAAATTAATATTGCATATATATGATTTTACATGTTTTCACCGACTTGACTGCAAAAGTCTTCAATGCACTTATATATATATATATATATATATATATATATATATATATATATATATATGTACAGTATGTCTATATATGTATTCATATGTACTTACGTGTTTATATGTCTATATATTTCTGTAAATACATATATACCCATATAAATACATAATAAATACATCTGTACACTCATATATACACATATATACATATACTGTATATATATGTATGTCTATGTTAAAGCCTTTTGCATGCCTTTTTTTCTAACACCAGAGACTTCATATATTTGAGCCCTTATAAATTTTTAATGCAATATTTTTTTTTAATAATTTTTATCACTCAATGGCCTAGATTACGAGTTTTGTGTTAGAGTCTGTGCGGTGCTAACGAGCAGTTTTCCCGCACCGCTCACTTACCTACAGCGCTGGTATTACGAGTTTTCAGAAACCCGTCGTTAAAAGACAAGAAATGAGCGTTGAGCAAAATTTTGCTCATTACCGCACTCCAATACCAGTGCTGCTTAAGTCAGCGGTGAGCTGGTAGTACGTGCTCATGCACAATTTCCCCATAGGAATCAACGGGGAGAGCCGGCTGAAAAAAAGTCTAACACCTGCAAAAAAGCAGCGTAAAACTCACTAACGCAGCCCCATTGATTCCTATTGGGAAATAAAATTTATGTCTACACCTAACATGAACCCCGAGTCTAAACACACCTAATCCTACACTTTTTAACACCTAATCTGCCGCCCCTGACATTGCCGACACCTGCATTATATTATTAACTCCTAATCTGCTGCTCCGGACACCGCCGCCACCTACATTATACTTATGAACCCCTAATCTGCTGCCCCCAACATCGCCAACACCTACATTATATTTATTAATCCCTAATCTGCCGCCCACAATGTCGTCGCAACCTACCTACACTATAATAAACATATTAACCCCTAAACCGCTGCACTCCCGACACGGAGCATCCTCTTCATCCGACGACTAAAGCTGAATGAAGGTACCTAAAGTAATGTCATTCAAGATGGCGTCCCTTAGATTCTTCTTGGCTGATAGAATTCTATCAGCCAATCGGAATTAAGGTAGAAAAAATCCTATTGGCTGAGGCAATCAGCCAATAGGATTGAGCTTGCATTCTATTGGCTGATTGGAACAGCCAATAGAATGCAAGCTCAATCCTATTGGCTGATTGGATCCTGCAAAAGAGCTAACTGCCCTTTTAAGGGCAATGCGCATCCAAATGCCATTTTCAGGGCAATGTGGAGCTTATGTTTTTTAAGATAGTATTTTATTTAGGGGGTTGGTTGTGTGGGTGGTGGGTTTTACTGTTGGGGGGGTGTTTGTATTTTTTTTACAGGTAAAAGAGCTGATTACTTTGGGGCAATGCCCCGCAAAAGGCCCTTTTAAGGGCTATTGGTAGTTAAATAAATTCAAACTTGCCTGTAAAATACAAATAAACCCTAAGATAGCTACAATGTAACTATTAGTTATATTGTAGCTAGCTTAGGGTTTATCTTATAGGTAAGTATTTAGTTTTAAATAGGAATAATTTAGTTAATGATAGGAATATTTATTTAGATTTTATTTAAATTATATTTAAGTTAGTGGGTGTTAGGTTTAGGGTTAGACTTAGATTTAGGGGTTAATAAGTTTAATACAGTGGTGGCGACGTTGGGGGCGGAAGATTAGAGGTTCATAAATGTAGGTAGGTAGCGGCAATGTTAGGGATGGCAGATTAAGGGTTAATAATATTTAACTAATGTTTGCGAGGCAGGAGTGCGGCGGTTTAGGGGTTAATATGTTTATTATTGTGGCGGCGACGTTGGGGGCAGCAAATTAGGGGTTAATAAGTGTAGGTAGGTTGCGGCGACATTAGTGGAGGCAGATTAGGGGTTAATAAATATAATGTAGGTGTCGGCGATGTTGGGGGCAGCAGATTAGGGGTTCATAAATATAATGTAGGTGGCGGCGGTGTCCAGAGCGGCAGATTAGGGGTTAATAATTTTATTATAGTATTAGTATAGTAGTTTATGGGTGTTTAGTGTACTTTTTAGCACTTTAGTTATGAGTTTTATGCTACGGCGTTGTACCATAAAACTCATAACTATTGACTTTTAAATGCGTTAGGGATCTTGACAGGGTAGAGTGTTCCGCTCACTTTTTGGCCTCCCAGGACAGACTCGTAATATCAGCGCTATGGAAGTCCCATAGAAAAAAGACTTTACGAAGTTTACGTAAGTCGTTTTGCGGTAAGGCCAAAGAAGTGTGCGGTGCCCCTAAACCTGCAAGACTAGTAATAGCAGCGGTAGGGAAAAAGCAGCTTTAGGACCTCTTAACACTGCTTTTTTACCCTAACGCACAACTCGTAATCTAGCCGAATGTTATTTTATGTGTTTTGTGCCACTTTTTTTTTAACTAGAGCTCTGAAGTTGCGCTAACCCGATGCGTGTTAAATTCAATTGTGCAAAGCTCACGAGTTTCTTTCAACTCATAATACACATGCTACTTCAGGTGTGCACTTTTTTTTCTTAAAGGGCCATTATAGTAAAAAAAAAATTCTCTAATGTGTTACAGCATCTAATTTTCATTTTATTATTGGACCCTTGCAGTAGTGTTGAGCTGGCCTTGACTGAAATACATAATGAGACTTATCAACAGCTTTATAGAAAGTTCAAAATTAAAGTGATAGAAAGGTCAAAATTAAAGTGATAGAAAGGCCAAAAATAAAATCTACATGGGCTCAATTCAATTTTAAATAGAAACATTGTTTAAAGATACTTCCATTATCAAAAATGCTTTTCATATCGTCTGTGGTCTACTGATGGCAAGAATTGTAAGATTGGCTGAGATTATCAGTGCTTTAATTTTGGATATTTTTACTTAGGACATTAGATAAGCTATGTTGGCTGTATCCTTCTAATTAGTTTGGACCAGAAAAAACAAAGAAAAAACCCAAATGTTTTTAGCCATTAACTCTTAGATTGCCTTGCGGTAAACTATGAAAAGCATGTTCTCAATCAAAAATCTAATGCAGAATGATAAATGGCAAAATAGGTTTTAAGTTACACAATATATAATACTTAACTTCAGTTATTTAGTTGAGGATGAATATGAGAAAGAGACAGTGTGAGAAGCCTCCACTGCATCACAGTTCAGATACTGTCAGTCTAGCAGCTTCTAAAATCTATACAATTCTACAATAGCTTGTGAGGCTGCACCCCCTGATCTCATAGAACCAATTGTCATTCAGATCTGATCAGAATAATTTCACACTGTCACCCTTGATGAGCAGAGAGGATATTAACTAGCATTTCAGGCCATTACACACGAGCCTGCAACATTCAAGCCCCAAATTTGCATTTGCAGATTCACAAATGGGGCCTATGAACAACATTACCTCCTTTCATGAGATGAGATTTTCACAAGGGGATTGACTTGGAACTCACAAACTATCAAATCAGTTGTTATGCTAATAATAAATAATGAAAGTTTATTTTACTGGAATATAGGGTACTTGACATTAGTAACCTTTGCCTTTCCACCCTCATAAGTAGCACTATCTTCAACTCCTTTAAAATAGTAGGCAGATAAACAAATTCTTTATTTACACTCATGAGCAATGTCTATTTGGATGTGTTGAAATTTAGCCTATTGTTATGGAGATAGCAATGGACTAGTAGATCGATATTTAGCATAAGACAGAGAGGGAGTTTAATTGGCTTACCATTCTCATATCTTGAAGTCTCTCACATAGGCCCTGATGATCAAAACTATCACAAGGCAGTGAGATATTCAAATGGGATCCACCAAAATGAAAAATGCAAAGTTGATGACATCATTGTTTAAAGGCAACATCCCAGAGAGGCGTTTTACTATAAATCTCAATGGGTGGTGATGCTGGCAATATATTCCAAAGAGCATCGCTACCTACATTGACAATGAAAAGTAAAGGATCCATTTTATATATATCACTTAACTTATTAAACATACCTATTAACCCCTAAACTGACAAAAACTCCCACTGCAATAAACCCTACACTACTTAATCCCTAAACCTCCAATACCCTACCACAATAAACTCCCTACTCTACTTAAATCCTAAATTGCCAATACTCCATCACAAACTACCCCTACACTACTTAACTCCCTAAAAGCTAACCCCCCCAAGACCCTAACCTTACACCCCCTAAGTTATGGAAAAAAAATACTAGCAATACAAAAAATAAAAAAATAAATTAGGATTAGCAAAAACAAACAAACGGTAAGGCCTATTCTAAACCTAAACTCCCCTTAAACAAAGGCCACCACAAAACAAAAATCCGTATTCGAACACTAAAACATACTGCATTTGTGGGGCAGTGCCCTAGTTGAAGTAAACAGTTCTTTTGTATTAAAAATACCTATACTAAAAACAAAGTAACCCCCCCCCCAAAAAGCATATCTTTAAAAAAAAAAACTTCACTAAAAATTGCCCTAAGAAGGGCTAAAGTGATGAGCTCTTTTACCTGTAAAAAAAAAATTAAGAAACCTATTCTAAAAAAAACACACCTAAAAACCCTAACGCTAAACCCCAAAGTTTCTATAGACCACACTTGAATCTGGCTCCAAGGTGGGCTGATGCTTCTCCAAAGTGGCGCTACTCTTCTGTCTTCTTTTTGGCGCCGCTCCACTGGGGCTGTCCTCTTCCATCCGATCCGTCTTCTTCCATCTGATGCTTCTTCTTTTCTTCTTATCTTCGTCAAATGTCCTCATCATTTGGTCACAATACTTAAAGAGTCTACACCAGAATTTGTATTGATTAAAAAGATAGATAATCACTTCATTACCCATTACCCAGTTTTGCATAACCAACACTGTTATAAAAATATATTTTTAGCTCTGTGATTACCTTGTATCTAAGCCACTACAGACTCCCCCTTATTTCAGTTCTTTTGACAGAATTACATTTTAGCCAATCAGTGCTGACTCATAAATAACTCCGCGGGAGTGAGCACAATGTTATCTATATGGCACACATGGACTAGCGCTTTGTATTCTGTAAAAAAAAATCAAAATGCACTGAAATAGTAGGCAGCCTTTGGTTTATCAACAAGGAATACCAAGAGAACAAAGCAAAATTGATGATAAAAGTAAATTGGAAGGTTGTTTAAAATTGCATGCCCTATCTGAATCATGAAAGTTCAATCTTGACTAGACTGTCACTTTAAAATAATATGCATTATACAAGAAATTGCATATAAATTAGACATTTTGTATACATTTAATGACATAGCTCTTCTAGTTATAATAGGAAGTGTTTTTTCTTGTCTTTAATAGTAAGGTAGATCGCAGACATGACATAGATGTAGGCGTTCTGTGGGAGTTAGCTTGGAGTAATCTGCATTTTAATGGGCTTCCAGAGCCAATAGTGCAATATATTCAAACCACTGCCCTGCCAGTTAGGTACAGGGTTTCAGCCTTATTTGTCTAACCACCTTTTCAGTGGCAAGATTTTCCAAAGCGAGGTAGGTAGTGTAGGTTTAGTTACAGGTAGGTTTGGTATGTAATTATTTTAAGTTTTCCTACACAGAAACCTCTTTTCGCTGATAGTGCAGAATGGTGCGAAGTCGAAGGAGTTTTGCAGAAGCCGCAATCCCTATTTTTTCCTATGTGAGACACATTACGACTCATCGGCACCTCTCCGTTTATCCCTTTTTTTAATTAAATGTTCAGACACGTGGGCTGTGAGCCTGGCGAACCCAAGCAGGTAGTTTCTCATCTATATTTTTGTGATGTTTTAAGGTAAACTATGTAAAGCATGTTCTTGGTGATAATGAATAGATAATCAAGAAGTGAAGTATAGCTGGGCTCAAAGCAAAAAGTCAGAGTGGGAAAAAATCATGGAAGTGAGTTCCTGAGTCTAAAATGACACAAAAAATATCATAGTACCAAGTGCAAACAAGGCTTAAATTAGATGAACTTGTAACCTAAAATGACACAAATAATACGCACCGAAAAGACTATACACCCAGGGTGAGATTACATATACGGTGCAGGAT
Source organism: Bombina bombina (assembly GCF_027579735.1). Lineage (NCBI taxonomy): Eukaryota > Metazoa > Chordata > Amphibia > Anura > Bombinatoridae > Bombina > Bombina bombina. Next base: position 534,091,624 of record NC_069499.1, read on the forward strand.
TCAGCGCAAGCGCTGAAATCAGTGCAGCCCGTAATTTCACCTTGCACATTGGGGTATTACATGTATGGCACCGTTAGATGCTAGACTGGCGTAATTAGGACAAACTGGCGATCTTCGGAAATGTGCGCAAATATACATTTCTGTCGTCGCAAGTAACTTACGCTAATATTATGTCCGCGTAAAGTGTCAATAAAGAGTAGTGTTATGCAAATGAGGGTAACACGTGTAAAAATGAAACCAGAATTAAACTTAAACTGCTACACGTAATTACGCTATTCAAAGTCATATATAAACCCATGCGCAGTTGCCATTTTCTTCAGTGTGTTTGGATTGTTTGTTGAGCTACAACACACGGCCCAGGAGTGGAGGATTAGTGAGAGTAGTGAGAGAGGCACAAACAGAATAAATAGTAAGTTAGGTTGCATTGGTGGATTGAGTACACTTACACATATTCTGACATATTGCACACATTGCATACATACATATACAAATACAACACACTTTTTTTTCTAACACCTCACATATTTTATTTTATTTTTACAGTGTGATAGGCTAAGTGTTTGATTGTGATTGTGTGTGACTGAACTGGGAGTGAGTGGGAGTGTGTGTAGTGTGATTAGTGTGAGGATGGCAGGGAGAGGTAGGGATGAGGGAAGGAGGGGAGAGGGGAGGAGGGGAGAGGAGTGGCAGGGAGAGGAGTATTGGAGAGGACAGGACGAGCAGTGGGCCCCCCGTCAGGGAGTAAGTGGAGTGAGGAGAGGGATAGCCAGAAGGGATGATGGGAGGAGAGATGCCAGAGAACCCCAGAGAGCAGACACATCCAGGAGAGGGACAGAGGGTGCACATGAGGACAGAAGGGGGGAGGAGGGAGAGGATAGGGAGGAACCCACACTGTCATGGACATCCCACGGAGGAAGCCAAGTGGTTACGGAGGATGAGAGGCTCAGATGTCCTAACTTCACATTTGACGAAATTGTTGCCCTAGTCCAGGCCATCATGGACAATTACAGTGACCTCTTTGGGCAGGAGAAAGGCAAAGGCAGTGCCAAAAAAAGAAAAACTGCATGGCTGGCGGTAGAGAATGTCGTCAACAGAGTGGTCCTGCAGAGGAGGACTGTAGAGGGCCTTAAATAGAGGTGGAACGACTGTAAGAGGCAAGTGAAAGAGAATATAGGGCAGGAAACTGTCCACCAGAATGGAACAGGCTGTGGGGCAGCCCTGGAAATGGAATACAACCGCTGGCAGGAGATGATACGCAGGTCCCTGAGTATCACAGCAGTCCATGGACTTTCAGGGGCTGGTGACTCAGAGGCTGCAACCACAGCACATCATGCTGGTGAGTAACATCCCACACACATGTGTTATATGTAGTTGTGATACAGCATCCTTTAATATCACCACATATTCATGTACATGATGAGAAGCATGGTATTTGGAGTACTAACAAAAACATCTACAATTATACTTGACATTACTGCTACATAACACAATGCAATTCATGATGTGAGGTGGATACTAACATGTCTCAAAGTAACACAGGCCACTAGCCACATGTTGAGTTTTCATTAAATGTACACTATAGCTATTCCAATACATGTAGCTCAATAAAGCAAGGTTCTGTGCCTAGATCAGGCTAAATTTAATTGTGTGATCATAGTGTCACTTAAAGAACACATTATTTCCTCATTGACATGTGCACATAATTATTGTATGAAACACATCCCTGGATACTGCTCATATTCAAATCCCTTATAGACCAACTCACAATGTGCACATGCATGTTATAGAGTTTGACATGTGAATCAGTATAGGCCCTAGCATGTATCAATGTACATTTTATGCCCACATGGACATATATCTGACTGTACTAATCCCTTAAATCCTTAAATCCTTTAACTCCTCCACAGAACCTCCTGTCACAAGGATGCAAACAGCCATGCCACCACCACCACCACCAGTCTTCAGGCAACCGCATGAACAGCGTGCTCCTAGGCATGAGCATGGTTGGATGGCTTCAGTTGAGGACCTGGGAGTGATGCCATTGCCATATGACCCCTGGCAAGATTCCTGGCCAGAGGAATATCCTTCCTTTGGTTTTGAGGGGGAGCCAAGACAGTCACAAAGGGTCCATGTATTTACACCTCCCACAACACAATCTCATGTCAGTCATGGATATTACCCACAGACTATGTCAAAAGATGTGCTGATTGTAGAGGCTGAGTGGTCACACACTGGTCATCAGTGGGACTACCAATCATCCATGAGAGCTCCACCATCCTCTTCCATGGGATGAGCTCCACCATCCTCTTCCATTGGACAAGCTCCACCATCCTCTTCCATGGGATGAGCTCCACCATCCTATTCAATGGAATGAGCTCCATTATCCTCTTCCATGGGATGAGCTCCACCATCCTCTTCCATGGGACTAGCTCCACCATCCTCGTCCATGGGACTAGCTCCAACATCCTCTTCCATGGGACTAGCTCCACCATCTTCTTCCATGGGACTAGCTCCACCATCCTCTTCCATGGGATGAGCTCCAACATCTGCAGATGGAAATACAGCAGAAACTACAGTTGCCCCTCAAGCAGCAGAAGATACAGCTGAACCTGCCCCTCAAGCAGCAGAAGATACAGCTGACCCTGCCCCTCAAGCACCAGAAGCTACAGCTGCATCTGCCCCTCAAGTAGCAGAAGATACAGCTGAACCTGCCCCTCAAGCAACTGCCAGCCCTGTTGCTCAAGAGCCTGTAGATGCATTGTATTCTCCCCTGGCCAGAGGAATATCCTTCCTTTGGTTTTGAGGGGGAGCCAAGACAGCCACAAAGGGTCCATGTATTTATACCCCCCACAACACAATCTCATGTCAGTCATGGATATCACCCACAGACTATGTCACAAGATGTGCTGATTGTAGAGGCTGAGTGGTCACACATTGGTCATCAGTGGGACTACCAATCATCCATGAGAGCGCCACCATCCTCTTCCATGGGACGAGCTCCACCATCCTCTTCCATGGGACGAGCTCCACCAACCTTTTTCATGGGAAAAGCTCTACCATCCTCTTCCATGGGACTAGCACCACCATCCTCTTCCATGGGACTAGCTCCAACATCCTCCTCCATGGGACTAGCTCCATTAGAACATTTTTGGACCAAGCTCCTTAAGAATAAAGAGAACATTACAACAAGACTTTGCTATTGTTTTAGTTGATGCTGAGAAAGCCTTCAATTCAATCATTTGGGACCATCTATATTATTCTTTAATCAATTTCGGCTTGTCAGGAAATTTAGTAGCCTTTATTAAGGCTATTTACAATTCCCCTATATCCTCTATCTTAGTTAATGGTAGCTGTACACCTTTTTTTAAATTTAACAAAGGAACAAAGCAGGACTGTCCCCTTTCCCCTCTCCTTTTTAATATTGCTATAGAACCTTTAGCAATCCTCCTTAGACAAGAATTGCAGGAAATTAGTTTAGGGAGTCAGACATTTGTCCTATCACTATCCGCAGATGATTTACTAATATACTTTAAAAATACCAAAAAAAATATCCCAACAGCTTTTCAGATTCTTAAAGGGACAGTCTACACCAGAATTTTTATTGTTTTAAAAGATAGATAATCCCTTTATTACCCATTCCCCAGTTTTGCATAACCAACACAGTTATAATAATATACTTTTAACCTCTGTGATTATCTTGTATCTAAGCCTCAGCAAACTGCCCCTTTATTTCAGTTCTTTTGACAGACTTGCAGTTTAGCCAATCAGTGCCTGCTCCAAGATAACTTCACGTGCACGAGCACAGTGTTATCTATATGAAATACGTGAACTAACACCCGCTAGTGGTGAAAAACTGTTAAAATGCATTCTGAAAAGAGGTGGCCTTCAAGGTCTAAGAAATTAGCATATGAACCTCCTAGGTTAAGCTTTCAACTAAGAATACTAAGAGAACAAAGCAAAATTGTTGATAAAAGTAAATTGGAAAATTTTTAAAATGATATGCTCTATCTGAATCATGAAAGTTTATTTTGGCCTAGACTGTCCCTTTAATCTCTTCAGTTCATTTTCTGGTTATAAGTTTAACACCAAGAAAACAGAAGTAGTTTGGCTACACAAAAATAAGGATGGTTATACTCAACATAACTTCACAGAAGTAGAAAGGTTCAGATATCTGGGAATTAATTTCCATAAAGATCCCAATATGTGGTACAGACTTAATTATATGTTTCTTTTCTAATATAATTTCTGAATTACACAGATGGAGTCTCTTCCCCCTTTCATTATCAGCTAAAGTCATGATTATCAAAACTATCCTTTTTCCGCAGCTATTATATATCATGAATAACATACCCTTGTTTATCCTAAATAGGTATGTTAAGAGCTTTAACAAGGAATGTGCTAACTTTCTTTGCAAATAAAAAAGGCACATCTTATCTATATCTCGACTCTCTCAGTTGATGGAATTCGGTGGTCTTGCATTCCCGGATATTAGATCCTATAATATTTCAATACTCGCAAGACATGCAGTGGATTGGCTCTTGTCTTCTGACTACTTGACCAATATAACTATGGAAGAAAAGCTAATACATCCTTTCTCCCTTAAAGCTATCTTGCACTGTCCACACACACAACTTCCTGAAGCTATTAAAACGGTGTTCAGTATATGTAATGTGGTCAACGCCTTGCAACAATTTTGCACAACATTGATGATTAACTTTCACATATCGGCTTTTTTGCCTACTAAAGGAGATCCCAAATTTCTTCCCGGGAGCCAGTCTGAGATATTTAATAAATGGGCTATATATAAATAAATATATATATATATATATATATATATATATATATATATATATATATATATATATAAAAAGAAATACATAAAAAAGAATCCCTAATAAACCTAGGGTACAGAGATTAGTCAATTCAATATGACTAGGGCATCCAATTTAGTCTAAACCATCAACCTATAGTCATGAAAAGCACATAAAACATTAACTAGATATAGTATAATCTATAATACCATATAACACTGAATACTGTCAGCCATATAGAATCAGTCCAGGATAAGGCCCAATTGCAAGAGTGATAATAGATACACATGCTAGCACACTGAGAAAAACCCAGGACGTGACCCACTCAGAAAAGAAAAAGTTAGTATGTGGAAAAAAAGAAAAACTGAGTACTCACAAATATTGCAGGATCACGGGAAAGAATACTTGATGAGGGAATTGAAAAAATCAATGTCCTGTTGCTTTAAAACTGACTGAGTATAGTCCATAAGAATGGCCAAGGAAAGCAGAGCTCTGTAACACTTTATAGCAAGCAGGGGTTAATCCATTTAGATTGGTCAGGCAAAGCAGAGGTCAAAGTCACTTTAAGGCAGGCAGAGGGTATACCAATAGAGAGGTCAAGCAAAGCAGAGATCAGTAACACTTTTAGGCAGGCAGAGGATATTCCAATAGAGAGGTCAGGCAAAGCAGAGGTCAGTATCACTTTTAGGCAGGCAGGAGATATTGCAATAGAGAGATCAGGCAAAGCAGAGGCCAGTATCACTTTAAGGCAGGAAGAGGATATTCCAATAGAGAGGTCAGGCAAAGCAGAGGTCAGTATCACTTTAAGGCAGGCAGAGGATATTCCAATAGAGAGGTCAGGCAAAGCAGAAGTCGGCAACAGAATACAGCAGGCAGAATAATGAGAAAACTCCCAGACGCTGAAAGGAGCCAGCAGCAGGAAGACAATCCAACAAACGGGCACGAGGAAAAGTCCCACTGGGGATTTAAAGGCCGGTGACGTCATCAAGGAGTGCCAGAGAGAGACAGAAGAGGAAGACAGTTTCAGGAGCCGCAGTGACACGGCAATGATAGGAATCATGGGGGTGTTCTCAAGGACCCCTCTGGGGGATAGGACCGGGCATGGAAGGATGGGCCTTATGAAAAGCCTTGATCAAAGCAGGAGCATGAACCTGGCGGGCTGGCTCCCAAGAACGGTCCATGAAAGGATAGCCTTTCCAGTGAATAAGAAAGTATAAAATCTTGCCACGAAGTTTGGAATCAATGATATGACTGACTTCAAACTCAGGTTGTCCATCGACTAGAAGAGGTAGTGGAATGGTCTTTAATTTGGAATGTTTATTGTGGATGACCGGCTTAAGTAGAGAGACGTGGACTTTGAGAGTCTTAGGTAGAGCTATATGATAAGCATTGGAGCACACTTGACTCATGACACGGAAAGGACCCACATAGCGGGGACCCAGTTTAGTTGAAGGTTGTTTGAGACGAAGATGACGTGTGGAAATCCACACTTTGTTTCCACAACGGTACTTAAGGGCCTTCTTCCGTTTGCGAACAGCATAGTTTTTATATTTTTTAGAAGCTTTGAAGAGGAGAAGACGGATATTCCGCCAATGACGACAGAGTCTGCCGACAGAAAGATCAGCAGCGGGTACTTCAGAGGATGAGGTGATAAGAGGAAATACTCTAGGTTGGAATCCATAAGCTGCTTTGAAGAGAGAGGTCTTCAGAGAAGCATTGCAGCAAGCATTATGAGCCAATTCAGCAAGAGGCAAGAAGTGGGTCCAATTAGATTGGTGGTGATTTACATAATGTCTAAGATAAGTTTCCACGCACTATTGACCCTCTCAGTTTGGCCATTAGACAGTGGGTGATGAGATGTAGATAACAAAATAGTAGTGACAAATTGTTTACAAAGAGACCTCCAAAACTGAGAAACAAACTGTACCCCTTTGTCAGAGATGATATCAAGTAGAAAACCATGAATAAAAAGTTTGGAAAGAGATTTGGCAGAGGGTAACCCAGACAAAGGAACACAATGGGCAGTTTATGTGAATCTATCACCTATTACCCAAACAGTGTTGTTTCTGGCTGAGAAAGGGAGGTCAGTGATGAAATCCATGGACAAATGGGTCCAAGGTTGGTGAGGAATGGGCAGAGGTTGAATAAAACCAGAAGGAAGGTGATGTGGTGTCTTAGATGCACATACAATGCAAGCAGAAACATAATCTTTGACGTCTTGTTCCAAAGAGGGCAACCAGACATATTGCTTAAGTTTCCATGAAGTATTGCTAATCCCAGGATGTCCAAAAAGGAGATTGTCATGGGCCCATTGTAATAATTTAGAGTGGAGGTGCTCAGGAACAAAAAATATGCCAGCTGGAGGTTTGCAGATGGAAGGAATATTTTCTTGAGCAGCTCGTAAATCTTGCAAAGTAGTGACTGACAATTGAGCTATGATATCATGAGGATGGAGGATATTACCAAACTCTTGAAGAAGAGAATTAGTAGATTGAAACTGTCTTGACAGAGCATCTGCTTTGATATTTTTTGTGCCGGGTATGTAGGATAGAACATAGTGGAAAGATGAAAAATACAATGACCACCGAGCCTGATGGGAATTTAAGCGTTTGGCAGTTTGGAGGTAGAGAAGGTTCTTATGATTGGTAAGAATAGAGGAGGGTTAAGTAATACTCTCCAACCAATGTCTCTTTTCGTCCAAGGCCATTTTAATAGCCAACAACTCTTTGCTGCCCACATCGTACTTTAATTCAGAAGAGGTGAACTTCTTGGAGAAGAAGCCTACGGGGTGAATCTTGCCAGACTCTAGAATATGATGGGAAAGGACTGTTCTAGCAGCTACTGAGGAAGCATCCACTTCCAGGATAAACTGGAGTTCAGGATTAGGATGACGAAGAATGGAGGCAGAAGAAAAAGCAATTTTATGAACTTCAAAAGCCTGAATAGCATCCGTAGACCACTGTTTGCAATTCTGTCCCTTTTTAGTCAGGGAAGTAAGAGGTGCTGTAATGATGGCAAAACCTTTGATGAACTTCCTGTAATAACTAGCGAACCCCAGGAAACGTTGGAGAGCTTTAAGGGTGTTAGGTCTTGGCCATTCGATAATGGCCGATAGTTTAGTAGGATCCATTTCAAAGCCTATCTTGGTTATTATGTATCCCAAGAAGGGAACTGTATCCTGGTGAAAATAACATTTTTCAATCTTGGCAAAAAGATGATTATGTCTAAGACGTTGTAGTACCTTCCTGACATGGGATACATGGTCTTGGTAAGTTTGAAAAAAGATGAGGATATCATCAAGAAAGATGATTACAAAAAAAGTTCAAATAATCTCAAAAAATTTCATTCACAAAGAGTTGGAACACTGTGGGGGCATTGCAAAGTCCAAAAGGCATAACCTGATATTCATAGTGCCAAAAACGAGTATTAAAAGCCATCTTCCATTCATCCCCATTTGCACATTCGTATGAGGTTGTATGCGCCTCGAAGATCCAATTTGGTAAAAATAGTAGCACCTTGCAGGTAAGTAAATGGTTTGGGGATAAGTGGTAGAGGATAACTGTTCTTAATAGAAATTGGATTTAGACCTCTATAATCTATACAGGGTCAAAGATCTCTGTCCTTTTTTTGCAGAAAAAAAGAAGCCAGCCCCCACTGGTGAAGAAAAAGGTCTTATTAAACCTCTAGCCAGGTTGTCCTTGATATATTCCTCCAGGGCGAGGTTTTCGGGTCTGGACAATGGATAGGTCTTGCCATAGGGTAAAGGAGCTCCAGGGAGGAGGTCAATTGGACAATCAAAGACACAATAAAGTGGAAGGCATTCTGCCTCTTTTTTGGAAAAGACACCCAGAAAGTCCAAATAAGTTGATGGTAAGGAATTAGGAGTTTCCATGGCAAGTGCTATAGTGATGGGAGGTTTGGCAGGATTTTGTAAACAGATGTGAAAACATGTAGAACCCCAAGAAGCGAGTTCACTTTGAGCCCAGGAAAATGGCAGGTTGTGTAACTGAAGCCAGATAAGACCCAAAATTATGGGAAATTGAGGAGTCAGAATGATGTCAAAATGGATTACTTCAGAGTGTAGAACTCCTACAGAAAAGTGAAAAGGTTACGTTTAATACTGAATAAGTCCAGAGCCCAGCGGATCACCGCTGACAGTGGAGACCTTGACAGAATAATCCTATGATCGTAGAGGAATCTTGTGTGTGGATACAAAGGTAGAATCCATGAACACCCCTCAAGCACCGGAATCAATAAGGCCTTGGGAATAGATCATGCGTTCTCCTAGGTGAAGAGTCACCGGTACAAAGAGCTTGTTGTTGAGGGAAGAAAATTCAATTTGGTTTAACTCAGTCCCTCAAACAAGAGTTAAGCCCTGGCTTTTACTGGTCTTGTGGGGCATTCTCTCAATAAGTGTCCCTTAAGGCGACAGTATGGGCTATACCTAGCGTCAAGTCTGATACAAAGATTGATAAGATCTTCAAGGGATTCTGAGAGATCCCGAAATACAAGTTTGACTTGGAGACGTTCAGAGAGTCCCTTGCGAAATGCTGCTCTTAGGGCTCCATGATTCCAAGAGGTCTCTGCTGCAAGAGTGCGGAATTCAATAGCATACTGAGCTACTGACTGGGTTCCCTGATGTAAATCCAAAAGGCTGGCCCCTGCAGCCGAGGATCTCCCAGGCTTTTCAAAAACAGAAGAAAATATAGACACTAAAGAATCCACATCTTGGAGTATAGGATCATTCTTTTCCAAAAGAGGAGATACCCAGGCCAGGGCTTTTCCTTTCATCAAACAAAAATGTTATCCTAGAGGAAGGTGTAGTAAACAGTGCAGCGCTGTTACGAAAATGAAGGCGGCACTAATTCAAAAACCTAGGAGAGTCCTCGGGGTTGCCATCATATTTATTGGGAAGTGGTATCCTGGGGCTTACATGACCTTGTGAAAGGGTGGCTGGAATGGTAGGGGTGTAGGAAGCCAGTGAGGTAGGGTTGGTCTGTATTGGCATAACCAGACTTGTAGTAAAGCAGCAATTTGATCCAGGGATTGCAAATGTATGGCATGAGATCCCAACAATTGTCCCTGGTGGGTCACGGCTCTGGATAGCTCAGCAGGGTCCATATTAGGGCCTGTTTGTTCTGTCAGCCATATAGAATCAGTCCAGGATCAGGCCCAATTGCTAGAGTGATAATAGATACACACGCTAGCACACTGAGAAAAACCCAGGACATGACCAACTAAGAAAAGAAAAAGTTTGTATGTGGAAAAAAGAAAAACTGAGTACTCACAAATATTGCAGGATCACTGGAAAGAATACTTGATGAGGAGATTGAAAAAATCAATGTCCTGTTGCTTTAAAACTGACTGAGTATAGTTTGTAAGAATGGCCAAGGAAAGCAGAGCTCTGTATCACTTTATAGCAGGCAGGGGTTAATCCGTTTAGATTGGTCAGGCAAAGCAGAGGTCAAAGTCACTTTAAGGCAGGCAGAGGATATTCCAATAGAGAGGTCAGGCAAAGCAGAGGTCAGTATCACTTTAAGGCAGGCAGAGGATATTTCAATAGAGAGGTCAGGCAAAGCAGAGGTCAGTATCACTTTAAGGCAGGCAAAGGATATTCCAATAGAGAGGTCAGGCAAAGCAGAAGTAGGCAGCAGAATACAGCAGGCAGAATAAAGAGAAAACTCGCAGATGCTGAAAGGAGCCAGCAGCAGGAAGAGGATTCAACAAACTGGCACAGAGGAAAAGTCCCACTGGGGATTTAAAGGCCGGTGATGTCATCGAGGAGTGCCAGAGAGAGACCACGTCACGTTACTAGGCAACATGATGTGGCAGAAGAGGAAGACTGTTCCGGTAGCCGCAGCAACACAGCAATGATCGGAATCATGACAAATACATAGAGAAAGTTGGCATCTAAAGGGATATTGGTAGCGTAATATATCACAGTTTGAACATTTCTAATATAAATGGAATCACATCTATACCGGCTAGTAGAGTATATAGCTATAGACCATTGTCACTGAGTATGAGGTTTATCCTACCACAACTACTTGTGCAGTCCAGACAACAGTCTCAGGACCTTTCCCCTGTATAGGGAGATGCGATAGATTCTTTGACTAACTAAAAAAAGATATACAGCTTATACCCCAAGCTGCATCTGCAGGATAGAGTGTGTTGAGTGTTGTTTTCAGGACCTGGTTTGTCCTTTCAGCTGAGGTGTTCACTAGGCCCTTGTAGTCTGCTGTTCCATATATCCCCGGAATTGTCTCATCACCTCTCAGTGTCCAATCCGCGATCTGCGTAAGTAAACGTTCATATTCCGTAGTTACTGCTCCGGCAATTGACTTTAAGATTGTGGTGTCTCTTTGAGGTCTATGTACTGCCCCATTAACTGAATCCAGCTCAGAAGCCTCGTCCAGCACTAGCAAGGGGCATAGGTATGGGTCTCGTTGGTTCTTCAACTCCGGTTGCCTGTTGTTATATGTAGCTCCCATCTTTAGACTGACTTGTTGCTCATTAGTGGGATGTTGAGAAGGAGCATGGCTTATTATAATATGGAGCTCTCTCTTCATGTCCGTAAGTGCTGTATGCACCATGTTGTAAAGCTCATCCATGACGGTAACTGTAGAGACCCTAGAATACTTTGTAGCAATATGGAGAGAAGTAGAGTGACTGGCCACACTTTAGAGTTATTTTGAGATTCTGAGCAGACAGTAGAAGAAGCTTTAGCTATTAGGGCTACAGTGTGCCACAAGGTCAGGAAAATGGCAGTTTCTTAGCAGTTTCTGCAGCAGATATCTCGCCGATAAAGTACTCAGTTTGGCTGTATCAGAATCTTCTGATCTCTGCACAAGTAGCTGGGTCCAATCTCCCCAAGCTTCTGTCTCACTTTTGGGAAATTAGTCGTTTAGTCAATTGGTCATTTAGGTATATAAAGATAAAATTGTTGTGGAGCTGTGGTAATGTGCGACCACTTGGTTGCTAAGCTGCCCCCCCCCTGGTTTTTTATTTCTTAAACCATAACAATTAAATGTAATTGATAGACATGTGCGATTAGTTTTGGATCGATTCGGAAATTCTGAAAATTCGGAGATTCGGATCGATTCGAATTTCCGAATTAAAATCCTGCCGAATCTACCGAATAAATCCGAATCGAATACATCCGAATCGATTCGGATGTATTCGGTAGATTTGGATGGCCGTGTATTACACTAGTATTGTACAGTATATTAGGTTTTATCACTCTGCTATGGGTTAAACCTAATATACAGTACATAATACTAGTGTAATACACAGCACATCCCACCTAACACTTACTAAAATTCCGAATTTCCGAATTGATTCGAACCGAATCGAATTGATCCGAATCAAACCGAATTTTTTCAGAATCGGAAAGAATCCGAAATGAATTCATTCGAATTTTCCCGAATTCGAATAGATCTGAACCGAAATTCGAATCGATCCGAACTGAAACAAATTTTTCGAAGCTGCACAAGTCTAGTAATTGAGTCCATACATAAGCAAATTTGTCTAGGAGGAATAATATATGTTTTATAAATTATATTTAAAGGGACAGTCAAGTCCAAAAAAAACTTTCATGATTCAAATAGGGAATGTAATTTTAAATAACTTTCCAATTTACTTGTACAGTATCACCAATTTTGCTTTGTTCTCTTGGTATTCTTAGTTGAAAGCTAAACCTAGGAGGTACATATGCTAATTTCTTGAAGGCCGCCTCTGCATTTGACAGTTTTTCACCACTAGAGAGCATTAGTTCATGTGTTTCATATAGATAACATTGAGCTCAGGCACAGGAATTTACCCAGGAGTGAGCACTGATTGGCTAAAATGCAAGTCTGTCAAAAGTACTGGAATAAGGGGGCAGTCTGCAGAGGCTTAGCTACAAGGTAATTACAGAGGTAAAACGTGCATTATTGTAACTTAACTGTGTTGATTATGCAAAACTGGGGAATGGGTAATTAACCCCTTAACGACCGAGGACGTGCAGGGTACGTCCTCAAAAAAAGGCAGTTAATGCCTGAGAACGTACCCTGCACGTCCTCGGTTTGGAAAGCAGCTGGAAGCGATCCTGCTCGCTTCCAGCTGCTTTCCGGTTATTGCAGTGATGCCTCGATATGGAGGCATCCTGCAATAACCTTTGGTAGCCATCCGGTGCAGAGAGAGCCACTCTGTGGCCCTCTCTGCACCGGAGATCGGTGGCTACCTGCGTTGGTGGGTGGGAGCCGGACCGGGAGGCGGGTGGCGGCCATCGATGGCCCTGGTTATGTGCAGGGGGGGCGGGATCGTGGGCGGGGACGAGCAGGGGCGCGCACGGACGCGCGCGCGTGCACGGGAGGGCGGGGGCGGGCGCGTGCACGGGGAGGGAGCGGGTGGGAACCGCTACACTACAGAAAATGATTTAATAAAAAATGTATAAATTTCGAAAAATTTAAAAAAAAAAAGATCAGCAAGGTGGTGGGGGTTTGTCTGTGTGGGGGGGGGGGGGAAGCTACACTACAGAAAAAAGCCCCAAAAAAATAAAAAAAGCACTTTTTTTTGCAAACTGGGTACTGGCAGACAGCTGCCAGTACCCAAGATGGCCCCCAATGAGGCAGAGGGGAGGGTTAGAGAGCGGTTTTGGGGGGGATCAGGGAGGTTGGGGGCTAAGGGGGGGATCCTACACCCTAGCATATGTAAATATGCTAAAAAAATTTTTTATTTTTTTTAAAAAACCCTTTTATTTTAGTACTGGCAGACTTTCTGCCAGTACTTAAGATGGCGGGGACAATTGTGGGGTGGGGGAGGGAAGGGAGCTGTTTGGGAGGGATCAGGGGGTGGGATGTGTCAGGTGGGAGGCTGATCTCTACACTAAAGCTAAAATTAACCCTGCAAGCTCCCTACAAACTCCCTAATTAACCCCTTCACTGCTAGCCATAATACACGTGTGAGGCGCAGCAGGATTTAGCGGCCTTCTAATTACCAGAAAGCAACGCCAAAGTCATATATGTCTGCTATTTCTGAACAAAGGGGATCCCAGACAAGTATTTACAACCATTTGTGCCATAATTGCACAAGCTGTTTGTAAATTATTTCAGTGAGAAACCTAAAATTGTGAAAAATTTAACTTTTTTTTCAATTTGATCGCATTTGGCGGTGAAATGGTGGCATGAAATATACCAAAATGTGCCTAGATCAATACTTGGGGTTGTCTACTATACTACACTAAAGCTAAAATTAACCCTACAAGCTCCCTAAAAGCTCCCTAATTAACCCCTTAACTGCTGGGCATAATACACTTGTGGTGCGCAGTGGCATTTAGCGGCCTTCTAATTACCAAAAAGCAACGCCAAAGCCATATATGTCTGCTATTTCTGAACAAAGGGGATCCCAGAGAAGAATTTACAACCATGTATGCCATAATTGCACAAGTTGTTTGTAAATAATTTCAGTGAGAAACCAAAAGTTTGTGAAAAAATTTGTGAAAAAGTGAACGATTTTTTGTATTTGATCGCATTTGGCGGTGAAATGGTGGTATGAAATATACCAAAATTGTCCTAGATCAATACTTTGGGATGTCTACTAAAAAAAAATATATACATGTCAAGGGATATTCAGGGATTCCTGAAAGATATTAGTGTTCTAATGTAACTAGCGCTAATTTTGGAAAAAAGTGGTTTGGAAATAGCAAAGTGCTACTTGTATTTATGGCCCTATAACTTGCACAAAAAGCAAAGAACATGTAAACATTGGGTATTTCTAAACTCAGGACAAAATTTTGAAACTATTTAGCATGGGTGTTTTTTGGTGGTTGTAGATATGTAACAGATTTTGGGGGTCAAAGTTAGAAAAAGTGTGTTTTTTTCAATTTTTCCTCATATTTTATATTTTTTTTTATAGTAAATTATAAGATATGATGAAAATAATGGTATCTTTAGAAAGTCCATTTAGTGGCGAGAAAAACGGTATATAATATGTGTGGGTACAGTAAATGAGTAAGAAGAAAATTACAGCTAAACACAAACACCGCAAAAATGTAAAAATAGCCTTGGTCCCAAACGGACAGAAAATGGAAAAGTGCTGTGGTCATTAAGGGGTTAAGGGATTATCTATCTTTTAAAACAACAAAAATTCTGGTGTTGACTGTCCCTTTAAATGTGACTCTCTTCACCAGAGAAGGATTAGCCTGGCTTACATCACTCTAGCGCAACCTATACTTCCAATGGAGATTGCGACCGTGCTAAATAGCACTCGGATTACAAATTGAAAGTTATAGGTTGGGCTTGAGCGTAAGTCGAAACTGTGCAAAAATATTTAGGGTGACTTAAGACCTGAAGTAAAGTGTAAGGGTTTAAAAAATCACAAACCACATCCAAAACATATTAAACTAAAGTATTATACCCATATATACACTTCATAATAAAACCGAGGATATGATATATGGTAAGGTGATTGACTTTGGAGCCCTTCCCAGTCAAATACCTTGAAACATATAGGGCTAGATTACAAGTGACACAGTATTTTTTCTGGCAATCGCAAAAACTCCGCTAGAGGTATGCTTTTTGCGCTAGTCGGGTTGCGTTCATATTACAAGTTCCCAAAAAAACTTATTTTGCACAAGCGATAAACCAAATAGCGCAAAAATCCTAACTTAAGTTTTCTCTTTCACATAGAAATCAATGGAAAAACAAAAAACAAAAAAAATCTAGAAGTCCCCATTCCCCATAGAAGTCAATGGAGAGAGAAAAAATATTAGCATACTAGCATTAGCAAATATTAAATATTTACAGTAAATACATTGTTAACATTTTTATTAAATATGAATATTGCATAAATATGTTTTTACATATTTTCATCTACTTAATGGCAAAGGGCTCTAATGCACATATATATGTCTATATATATATTTATGTATTTATATGTTTATATATGCCTGTCAAATACATAAATACACATATAAATACATTAAAGGGCCATAATACCCAAATGTTTAAACACTTGAAAGTGATGCAGCATTGCTGTAAAAAGCTGACTAGAAAATATCTCCTGAACATCTCTATGTAAAAAAGAAAGATATTTTACCTCAAAAGTTCCTCAGTAGCCACCTCCCATTGTAAAGGATTTCTAAGCAGCATTTTAGTGTGTCTGTCCTGGGACATCTTAGGGGATGAGCCTCGTGAACTCTCATATTATTTCACCAATCAGGTAAAGGAAGCTTACTATGAAATCTCATGAGAGTTAAGTCAAATCTCATGAAATCACAGTAAGAGTTCATGACCTCAGCACTGCTGATGCTGATTGGCTGGTTCATTTCTTCATTTTTTTTTATTTTTTATCTGCAGCTGGGAGCAGGTGAAGTATAACTTTTTACACAGAACTTACTCTGCTGAGCTGAGAAGATTGTGAGGTAAAATATCTTCCTTTTTTACATAGAGATGTTCAGGTGATATTTTCCTGTCAGCTTTTTACAGTTATACTGCATCAGTTTCAAGTGATTTAGCATATGAGTATTATGTCCCTTTAATATATATGTACACATATATAGACATATCTACTGTATATACATACAATTTCATCTTTAGACATGTATCTATGTATCTCTGTTAAAGTACTTTTTCTTTTATGTGCTTTTTTTAAAATCATTTTTATTAGACAGTGTTAATATTAGTGTAACTCTTTGTAGTGTATTTTGAAGTATTTTGTGCAACTTTTTTGTTTCAGAGAACAGTTAACCACAGCTCTGAGATTGCGTGAAGATTGAAATATAAATGGCGATTGTGCTAGTATGTATGGAGCAGTGTCGGGGAAAGCACACAAGGGATAACTAATACTTTTTTTTAGTGCGCCCCATAGAAGTCTATAGGGAGAGGAATTTAGTCCTAAAGTTTGCTTGCTTAGGCCTAGATTTAGAGTTGGGCGGTAGCCGTGAAAACCAGCGTTAGAGGCTCCTAACACTGGTTTTGGGCTACCGCCGGTATTTATAGTCAGTCAGGAAAGGGTCTAACGCTCACTTTCCAGCCGCAACTTTTCCATACCGCAGATCCCCTTACGTCATTTGCGTATCCTATCTTTTCAATGGGATCTTTCTAACGCCGATATTTAGAGTCGTGGCTGAAGTGAGCGTTAGAAATCTAACGACAAAACTCCAGCCGCAGATAAAAGTCAGTAGTTAAGAGCTTTCTGGGCTAACGCCGGTTCATAAAGCTCTTAACTACTGTGCTCTAAAGTACACTAACACCCATAAACTACCTATGTACCCCTAAATCGAGGTCCCCCCACATCGCCGCCACTCGATTACATTTTTTTAACCCCTAATCTGCCGACCGCCACCTACGTTATCCTTATGTACCCCTAATCTGCTGCCCCTAACACCGCCGACCCCTATATTATATTTATTAACCCCTAATCTGCCCCCCACAACGTCGCCGCCAGCTACCTACAATAATTAACCCCTAATCTGCCGACCTCAAAACGCCGCCACCTACGTTATCCTTATGTACCCCTAATCTGCTGCCCCTAACACCGCCGACCCCTATATTATATTTATTAACCCCTAATCTGCCCCCCACAACGTCGCCGCCAGCTACCTACAATAATTAACCCCTAATCTGCCGACCTCAAAACGCCGCCACCTACGTTATCCTTATGTACCCCTAATCTGCTGCCCCTAACACCGCCGACCCCTATATTATATTTATTAACCCCTAATCTGCCCCCCTCAACGTCGCCTCCACCTGCCTACACTTATTAACCCCTAATCTGCCGAGCGGACCGCACCGCTACTATAATAAAGTTATTAACCCCTAATCCACCTCACTCCCGCCTCAATAACCCTATAATAAATAGTATTAACCCCTAATCTGCCCTCCCTAACATCGCCGACACCTAACTTCAATTATTAACCCCAATCTGCCGACCGAATCTCGCCGCTACTTTAATAAATGGATTAACCCCCAAAGCTAAGTCTAACCCTAACACTAACACCCCCCTAAGTTAAATATAATTTAAATCTAACGAAATAAATTAACTCATTAAATAAATTATTCCTATTTAAAGCTAAATATTTACCTGCAAAATAAACCCTAATATAGCTACAATATAAATTATAATTATAGTGTAGCTATTTTAGGATTTATATTTATTTTACAGGCAACTTTGTAATTATTTTAACCAGGTACAATAGCTATTAAATAGTTAAGAACTATTTAATAGCTAAAATAGTTAAAATAATTACAAAATTACCTGTAAAATAAATCCTAACCTAAGTTACAATTAAACCTAACACTACACTATCAATAAATTAATTAAATAAAATACCTACAATTATCTACAATTAAACCTAACACTACACTATCAATAAATTAATTAAATACAATATCTACAAATAAATACAATTACATAAACTAACTAAAGTACAAAAAATAAAAAAGAACTAAGTTACAAAAAATAAAAAAATATTTACACACATTAGAAAAATATTACAACAATTTTAAACTAATTACATCTACTCTAAGCCCCCTAATAAAATAACAAAGACCCCCAAAATAAAAAAATGCCCTACCCTATTCTAAATTACAAAAGTTCAAAGCTCTTTTACCTTAACAGCCCTTAAAAGGGCCCTTTGCGGGGCATGCCCCAAAGAATTCAGCTCTTTTGCCTGTAAAAAAAAACATACAATACCCCCCCCCAACATTACAACCCACCACCCACATACCCCTAATCTAACCCAAACCCCCCTTAAATAAACCTAACACTAAGCCCCTGAAGATCTTCCTACCTTGTCTTCACCTCACCGGGTTCACCGATCGGTCCAGAAGAGGATCCAAGCCCAAGCGGGGGGCTGAAGAGTGACGTCCATCCTTGGGCTGAAGTCTGGATCCAAGCGGCAAATGAAGAAGTCCATCTTCGGGAAGAAATCTTCATCCTATCCGGGCAGAAGAGGACATCCGGATCGGCAAACATCTTCATCCAAGCCGCATCTTCTATGTTGTTCCATCGGATGACGAGCGGCTGATCTTGAAGACCTCCGGCGTGGATCCATCCTCTTTGTTCGACGTCCAACTGAAGAATGAAGGTTCCTTTAAGGGACGTCATCCAAGATGGCGTCCCTCGAATTCCGATTGGCTGATAGGATTCTATCAGCCAATCGTAATTAAGGTAGGAAAATTCTGATTGGCTGATGGAATCAGCCAATCAGAATCAAGTTCAATCCGAACTTGTTAAGGTAAAAGAGCTTTGAACTTTTGTAATTTAGAATAGGGTAGGGCATTTTTTTTATTTTGGGGGTCTTTGTTATTTTATTAGGGGGCTTAGAGTAGGTGTAATTAGTTTAAAATTGTTGTAATATTTTTCTAATGTTTGTAAATATTTTTTTATTTTTTGTAACAGTTCTTTTTTATTTTTTGTACTTTAGTTAGTTTATTTCATTGTATTTATTTCTAGGAATTGTATTTAATTTATTTATTGATAGTGTAGTGTTAGGTTTAATTGTAGATAATTGTAGGTATTGTATTTAATTAATTTATTGATAGTGTAGTGTTAGGTTTAATTGTAACTTAGGTTAGGATTTATTTTACAGGTAATTTTGTAATTATTTTAACTAGGTAACTATTAAATAGTTCTTAACTATTTAATAGCTATTGCACCTGGTTAAAATAATTACAAAGTTGCCTGTAAAATAAATATTAATCCTAAAATAGCTACAATATAATTATAATTTATATTGTAGCTATATTAGGGTTTATTTTACAGGTAAGTATTTAGCTTTAAATAGGAATAATTTATTTAATAAGAGTTAATTTATTTCGTTAGATTTTAATTATATTTAATTTAGGGGGGTGTTAGGGTTAAAGTTAGACTTAGCTTTAGGGGTTAATACATTTATTAGAGTAGCGGTGAGCTCCTGTTGGCAGATTAGGGGTTAATACTTGAAGTTAGGTGTCGGCAATGTTAGGGAGGGCAGATTAGGGGTTAATACTATTTATTATAGGGTTATTGAGGCGGGAGTGAGGCGGATTAGGGGTTAATACATTTATTATAGTAGCGCTCAGGTCCGGTCGGCAGATTAGGGGTTAATAAGTGTAGTTAGGTGGAGGCGACGTTGGGGGCGGCAGATTAGGGGTTAATAAATATAATATAGGGGTCGGCGATGTTAGGGCAGCATATTAGGGGTAAATAGGGATAATGTAGGTGGCGGGGGTGTACGGAGCGGCAGATTAGGGGTTAAAAATAATATGCAGGGGTCAGCGATAGCGGGGGCGGCAGATTAGGGGTTAATAAGTGTAAGGTTAGGGGTGTTTAGACTCGGGGTACATGTTAGAGTGTTAGGTGCAGACGTAGGAAGTGTTTCCCCATAGGAAACAATGGGGCTGCGTTAGGAGCTGAACGCGGCTTTTTTGCAGGTGTTAGGTTTTTTTCAGCTCAAACAGCCCCATTGTTTTCTATGGGGGAATCGTGCATGAGCACGTTTTTGAAGCTGGCCGCGTCCGTAAGCACCGCTGGTATCGAGAGTTGAAGTTGCGGTAAATATGCTATACACTCCTTTTTTGGAGCCTAACACAGCCATTCTGTGAACTCTAAATACCAGCGGTATTTAAAAGGTGTGGCCAGAAAAAAGCACGCGTAGCTAACGCACCCCTTTAACCCCAAAACTCTAAATCTAGGCGATATTTTTTAATTTTAATTTGAAATAACAGCGCTAATGCAGTAAGTGCGCTAGCAAAAAAAACTATTTAGAGTGCTACTTGTAATCTGGTTCATATTGCCTAGCTTGTAGATATGCAAAGAAATCCTTATTTGAAAGATTATAAAGGTTGGCCCATTTTATTAAGATTTCTGAGCATAAGCCTTTCATAAAATTTTGGTTCCTAATAAGTGTAAGTTGATCTAAAACTTGATATTTAATTTTTAAAGGTTTACAATTTTTTTGCTATGCTAATATTCGATTTCAAAGGCAAACATTTGCCTACATTGGACCTCAATGCTATGGTACCATAATGTACCTTTAAAAAATGTGAAAATTTGGCTTTTTAAGGGTACTGTCCCAGTGAAAAGCCCTTTGTACCTCATGATGGCAAATTTACAGTTTTTCTGCAATGCTAATATTCAATTTTTGAATACTTTTAATCTTTTATTTTCCACAGGCAGTTTTTCAGATGGAATATGAGTTAAATTCTTAAAAAGGAAATGGCATTTCCTTCTCTAATCCCAGAGCAGTAAAAAAATGCTTTCTGTCATTCAATCTATTATTATTTCCACCAAACTAATCTATTTATAGAATTCTAAGTAAGGGAAAGCAAGACCTCCAAAACACTGTGGTAAACTAAGTTTTCTAAAAGCAGTTCTAGTTTTGTTTTTCTTTTCCAAATATATTTGACAAATAAAGACTATAAATATGTATTATCTTTCCTTAGAAAAAAAAAGAAAATGTACATTTTGCATAATGTATAATAATTTAGGAAAGATTATCATCTTAATTAAGTTAACTTTTCAAGACAGATGCATTGGTAGCAATGCCCTTTTCTTTAGATAAATCTTTGCTTTAAAAAAAAAAAAAAAAGACACAATTCGTTATACAGTTTTTCTTGCATAAAGAAACATTAATACCTAAGTAATTAAAGGACTCATTAACTTCATTCAATGGAAGACCTATTGGCAAAATCACACTTTTAAATAGCCAAAGAATGTCTGATTTATGTGAATTATTACTATAAACAGAAAAAGAGCCAACTCTCTGCATCAAATCATTAAATATAGGATAATTCCTACTTTTCCTGTACCCAATTGGTTCCTATTCAAATATACCAGATTGCACATCTTACTATTATCTTGGGGATTCCCCAAAACGGGATTGAGAACTTTGACCACCTGGAAGAAGACCTGGAGATCGGAGTCCATATTACTCAGAGCTCGCTCCTGGCATTATGGTATGATAATTTCATCCATGGGCCAGATAAGCTTTGGCAGATCAAAGCTTGGGAACGTGATTTTGCACTGTCTATTTCAGTTATAGAGATCTATAAGGCCATTACCCTCACAAAAAAACCTTACACTGCGTTAACTCTTTGGAATTATGCACGAAGGTCTTGTTGAGGTGGCATTATAACCCTATCTGACTTTCTTGATTCTACTCTACTCAGACAGATATTCCACCTTTACGAAAAGCTGGGTATCAATCTCAAATTTAAACCAGAAATGGCCTTATTTAATATATTTCCCACTAAAACATCAAAACCACTATCATGCCTGACGGTCTTTATATTTGCTGCTATGAAAATTTGCATAGCAAGTAGCTGGAAACGCCATACTTCCCCTGATGTCTCCATGATCACTGACTCTGTCTACTTTTTTGCCAAGATGGAAAAAGGTTTCTAACAAAGCCTAAACAAAGAAGACACATATTGTAACATCTGGGAGCCTTGGTTTGCCTATTGCAATAGCCAGTAAGGGTAGGACGCCACTAGTGGAGTCCCCTTCCATGTGTTCTCGTTTGCCCCTTTCTTCTTCCTCCTCTCCCCCTCCCTCCCTCCCTCTCTCTCCTTGAAGGATGAAGGCTTTATTATTACTATTGCAAAAAGTTTTTTTTTCTCTCTCCCCTTTCTCATACCCTCCAAGCCCCCCCCCACACCCACACCTGGATTCCAACCTTACAGCCAATCTCCTGTTAGGCCTGTCGACTTGGTCGCACAATTTAGCATGACACAAGCGGTCTAATGTGCCTACTCACAATCCTAAATGCACTAGCCCACCTCTCCTAATTCTTATCTAAGCTTGACTGTTTGGAGAAAATGGTATGTTTACGTATATTATTTGTTTGAAATACCTACTTGTCTGTTTATTATTCAGTTCCTTAACATACTTCTGTATTGATTAATTTTGGTTTCTGTTTTATATACTGATTCGACCTGGGCTTTAATTTAACAATATACATTCTGATTTATCCATTCTAACTTCCCAGAGACATTATACACAGTGGAAGGTCATCTTTATCCGATGGGGTCTGGAATCTACATAAAGACTCAAGGGGAATTATAGAGTCCAGATTCTTTTAATTCATTATATGGTGCATTGAACTATTAACATGTGATATTTTTGTTTGCTATTTTCTTGTTCATGCTGAAGCACAAAACTTAATAAAGAAAAATGTTAAATAAAAAAAAATAAACAAATAAAAATAGGGTAATTATTAAGTTTCCAAGCCAATCCTTTTAAATATAGGATAATTCTTTTTCAAGTTTCCCATAAATAATAATAAATCATCCACATAAATAGGTCTAATTTGTTGTTTGTCTAATTATATTCCTTCTTTTTCCCCCCTTATATCTATTGCAAATGGCTCAATAGTCAGTGGACAACTCCGACAAGTTCCTCTTAATAATTTTATTTCATCCGATATTAATCCATTAACTATTAGAGCAGTGACTGGTTTATTATAAATACATTGTTCATAGTTTAAACAAACCTGAAAAACTAAATTTTCAATCAATGAAAATAGAAAGTCCCAAAGGAGCAACAAGTGTTAAAAACTAGCACTAATATAATGTTATATAACTCTGCACTATTTGCAGAATTATATAACATTATTTTTTAGGTTTACTGGCACTTTAAACTATTTGGCCCAGAATAGTCTTATAATACTTCAAATAATCAACCAGAGATTTAACTTCAATAATAAATGCAATTTTTTAAAAATATATCACAGTAACTCAATCAAATTTATAAATATTAATGCCTGACACGTTTTTCAATAATAAATTTACTTAACACTAATATATTTAATCTATGAAATACACTGGTCTATTTAATACTAGCATTGCAACCTCTTTAAATATCAGCTTCAATTAAACTAAAACATTGAAAGTATAACAACATCAAATCGCTTAATACATTACCAGATAACCAATATGAGAGTTCAATATCCAGATATTTCTATTGTCATATGTGGGCAAAATATTGCACCAATTTTGGAAGAGAAATAAACCCAATAATAAAGAGGATTCCAACAGGTTTTTCTTACAAAGACTGTACGGCAAGGATCAGTTAGTAAGTCACTAAACGAAGCAGCAAGGGCCCTTCTCTCCCTGTGCAATGAGTTTTTGTCCAAGACCAAATTCCTCCCCATTTCTTGAATCATTCAATAGAATTTGTGTACGCACTTGACTCCTCATTGGCTTACTGGTAATGCCACTTTGTAATCCAACCCTCATGGTTGAATATCTCTGGCTGTATTACCTCATATCGGACACTGGGGGCAACAGGCAACAGAATGTAGTTTCATTAGTAAATACTACAGAAAAATATGTTTTCTTATATATTTTTAAAGTGTTCATTTAATATACTTATATTTTCTAGCTCAATAAACTATTTGGGCAATTTGACATGGTATTATTTAATTTGACTGAGCATGTGTATCTCAATACCAAACATGATTATATTGATTTAGTATGTATTCATATACATTTAAATATTAGACCCATGCATAATATCTATCTATACTATACATATAATATATACTTCCTATTGATAATGTCTTAAGAGATGTACTTAAAAGTCATGTTTTCTATAAGGGAACTTAAAAGGATTTTAATTCATAATTTCAGTATGAGATTAATTGCTATTTCAGTATTAAATTAATAAGTACTTCTGTCATCTGTATTTGATAGTATATTTTGATTTTATTACATTTTCCAGTCATTCCCATATTATATACATACATGAAATTCGAAGCCTGTAATAGGAATACATTGCCTATCTGTGGATGCCCCTTTAATATTGAGTGCATAAAACTATACGATACAATTCATAGCACAAACTACACAGACATTGTCTATTTCAGAATATAGAACTTTTTAAACATCCTAAATATAATTTGTCAATCATTTAAATATCTCCAATACAGTTATTTATTTAATATAGCAGACATTTATTCCATATGGTATATTTCTAAAGGTAATCTCATATGTTGGTATTCTTTCATAAAGTATTGGTATATTAAATATTTCTGTAAATTATAGACGATGTATACATTAAAATGAACTTTAAGGTCACAATATTATCACATGCCTGTAAGTGAATTTTGGCATATGTTTCTTCTAGACAAGAATGTGTATTTAAAATCTCCAAAAGACTTTGAGATCTTCCGTTTGATTACCATATAAGTGTTAATTTACTATCTTCCTGAGGTTCTGCTAGCTTATCTGAACTAAACAGAATTATGTCTCTGTGACCTCAGGTGGCATCCTGATCTAGGTAACACATTTAAGAATCTTTTGATGCTTTTACTTTCTAGTTGGAGAAAAATATGTTCTCTTTGTAGTATTGGGACATCCTGTCTGTGAAGTGTAACTTACTCAGTAAGGGGGGTTTGGGTCAGAACTTAAGGAAAATATGTGACATTGTAGTAAGGAGTTCATATTAATGTAGATAATATAAATTAAATATTAATTTGTACATCACATCAAAGTTACTCACCTTATACATGACATAGCCCCCTTTCCATTCCAGGATATGTGGCACGCATGTATTGGAATTGACTGAAAATCCATGTAATAGGTAAGGTTATTTACGGAATGAACTGTAGACATTCTTAATAAGAAGAGAGTCCGTTATTTTTGAATCCTCATATTTATGCTCTTTGGTTAGACATGTTATTCATCTATTAAACTACAACACTTCATTAGTGTGTTTGGGGAAGTGACATTTCATTCTCCTTCTATGACTTGTAGTTGGGACCTAGGATGACACGCTCACAGGTGATTAATATGGACCCATTTATCCATAAAAGTATCATTTTTAGGGATCTTAATTTTATAGGCAACTGGAGATATTTTGCCAGTAATGACAAAAGGCCCCTTCCATGATGGAAGAAATGTATTCTCCTTAACTTGATCTCTTCCATAGTTATAAAGATATGCGTTATCATTTATTTCATATTCCTTTTTGGAATTCTTGAGGTAATAATACATTTTAGCAGCAGTTGTGGCCTTCTCTATGTTCCTTTGAGCAAATGCAAAAGCATATTGCAGATGCTTCCTTAAGTTTTCCACTTATTGATGTGTAGTAGCACCATTTATTAAGTTCCAGTCTGATGTACGGTACATTAAATGTTGTGGTAGAACCATTCTTCTACCAGTCATCAATTCAAAAGGTGACATTTTAGTAGCACTACTTGGTGTTGCTCTTAATGCCATTAGAACTACAGGTAATTTTACATCCCAGTCCTTACCTGTTTCACTCACAAACTTTTTGAGTATTTTCACAATGAACTGGTTGTAACGCTCTACACCACCACTAGAGGCAGCTCTATAAGCTTTCTTTTAACCCCAAGTAGTTTCTACATTTTTGTCATCACTTTGCTAGTGAAGTGGGTCCCCCGATCGGATTCGATTTAATGGGGTAAACCAAATCTGGAAAACACTTGGTTGATGAGCGATGCTGCGCATGTTTCAGAACTATTATTAGGCGCACTGATTCACTCTACCCATTTAGTAAACAGGCAGGCAGGCTACTGTCAACATGTATCTGTTACCTCTAGATAATCTAGTTACTGGACCAATAAAATCAATTTGTATGTCTGACCATGGCATTACCAGACCCCTTTTCTGAAAAGGGGCTCTATGCGTTGGCGCAGTGGGTTGGAACTGTGTACAGATTAAACAACCTTGACAATAGGTTTGAACATCCTTCAACATATGCGGCTAAAAGGTGTAGTCACACAATATTTCATATGTTAATTTGGCACCACGATGGATACCTGTTTTGGAGGTTCTAATTAATAAACCATCCTGTAACTTGAATTGTTATTTGGACGTCATTGAGATCCTAAGATCTTCCTTACCAATACAGTCATCTTTTAAGATGCGGTTGTTTTCAGGATTTTCTATATGTGTATAGAAAATACCTATAATGGGGTCTTCTTTTTGACTAGTGATCAGGTCCTCACTAGGAGAATCCTGACTCCATTGTACCGGGTTAGGCTCATTTTGTTGTTTAGCCTTGTTTCTGGTAATGGCTTCCACATGAATTGCACCCATTAAGTGGTATCAATTTCACAGAACAATTTTCACAGAAGAACTTACCATGTTTGACTGGTTTGCTGTTAGTTTTCTGCATGCCATTTCTTTTCCAAGTTGGCAGGTATTCAACAAAACTGTCACGCACATAATTTGAGTCAGTGATTATCACAAATTCATGAATACCTTGATCAATAGCCATTTCAATGTTTTTTAAAATAGCAGTGAGTTCTGATACTTGACTGGATCTTGGTCCAATGTTGAATCCTACAGAAATATTTGGGAATCCATTTATCCAAGCTATACCAATGCCAGTGACTAATCTGTGCTCATTATCAATAGAGGCATGGTAAGAACAACCATCAACATATACCCAGAGTAAGCTTTGACAATGGTCCTTATTGTATACTTTATATGGGTAAAGCAATTGTTCCTCCAGGAAATCATCTTCTATTAATTTTTCCCATGATCTTTAGCAGCACAGTCATGGAGCTCAGCAAGCCCCTGTGCGACTGGATTCCTTTTGTTTTGCTTATAGCGAATTTCTAAAGGCCAGCCTTGCAAGGAAAGAGTCCAAGCTGTTATGCAGCTATTGGACAGGTTCCCATCTCTTATTTTCTCACTTTGCAAATATAGCAAAGGCTGGTGGGCCATTTCTACAATAATTTTCTCACCTTGTATGTAGCTGCGGAAATTTTGTAGAGCCCATACAGTAGATAAGAGGGCTTTTTCACAATCACTAAATTTTATTTCCACTGGGGATAAAGTTTTGCTCACATAAGCAATGACCTTGCTTAAATTATCATGTTTTTTATATAAAACAGCACTCATGCTTACATCAGTGTAACCTGTTTCTTAGTTGAAAGGTTTACCACCTTTAGGGTAAACTAAGCAGGTTGCTTGAGTTTTCTCTTAAGCTTTCTTATGGCTGTTCCTTGAGCCTAACTTCAGTGCCATACTGCATCCTTCTTTAGAAGATGTAGCAGTGGTTTAGCTAATTCTGCATAATTATCAATACATTTGCAAGAGTAATTTGTCATACCCAGGAATGATCTTAATTCCTTTAAATTAGTGGGGTTCTTAGAATTTATTGTGGATTCAACCTTTTTCTTCTGAGGATTTAACCCTTCAGAAATAACCTCATGTCCCAAGAAGTTGACACGAGTGCGGCACTATTGGGCTTTTTGTAGGGATAATTTGACACCTGCCCTTTTAAGTTGGCTGAGGACATGTTTAAGCTCTGTGCTTTTGATTAACACATCATCAACATAAGATAATGTCCCCCTTTCTAGTGCATCAGGCATAGCCTTATGCATGAATATAGCAAATTCATGTCCTGCATTTATGTATGCAAAAGGAAGTCTTTGGAATGCGTATTGGACCTTCTGGAAGGAAACCGCTAGCTTATACTAGTCTTCCTCATGTACCTTTATGGTCCAATATCCCTGCGCACAATCAATGGCAGTGAATATCTTAGATCCCTGCATCTGCGCTAGGCACTGGTCAATATATGGCACCGGCCAGCCAGTCATGTAGACTTGTTTGTTTAGCTGTCTTAAGTCAGCACACAAATGCCAATTTCCACTGGGTTTAAGAATACCCCTTTCTTCCAAGTTCCTTATGATTTGTGCAAGTGAATCATATGAGGCTAAAGGGAGTCTGTATTGTTTAACAAATACAGGTGGTGCAATGGGATCAGTTTGGATTCTTGCAATGTGTAGGTCTGTATTCCCACAGTCATAAGAATCCCTAGCAAAAATAGCCTTGTACTCCTTCAGGAGTTCTCGTAGCTGTTGGCGTTCATCATTACTAGAACAGCCAGTAGCTAAGGAGATTTGCTCTTCAACTATTTGCTGAAATCCAGGAAAATTTCAGGCTGTTCTATCTCATAGGCTTCTTCAAGCCTAGATGTGAGGTCCCCTTGATTATAATTTACATTACCCCCATGACCCTGGATATTGGGGTATTCTTGCTCTATGATAGGTTGATCAAATACCAGGGAGGCTTCTTCAATTTTACAGATGCCTTCCTCTGAGCTGAAAGGGTAAATAGACTGAATTGTGAATAATCCTTCTGGCATGGATGTAAAGGATGACATCCTGTGGTGTTATGTTATGCACAATAACGTATTGGAATAGTTCCAATATTTACCATAGGAGTATGGGTCATTGTTAAACCCATATTTTGCACTCTCTGGGAGATGCAAATTAGCGCTTCAGAAGTTTTTAACTTCTGACCCCTTTTTACCTGTAAGGGTAAGAGAAATTTATCAGCCCCAGCAGGGATTCAAATATCACTAGACACCTGCATATTCACAGCATATGGCATTTGCTGGTTTGATTTCAAGGCTGCATTTTCATCCTGAGATACCTCGGGGTCCCCCTTTAACCTGCTCCAGAGGCAAAGGTTAATCAAATCTATTTGTTTGGCATATTTACGCAAGAGATCATTGCCAATATATATTTTATTATGGGGATGATTCAAAACTAAAATCAGGTGTTTTGCTGATTTATTACCTATGGAAATAGATAATAAACACTTAGCTATAATGCTATATCTTTCATAGTTATAATCTAGGTTGTGGACCCAGTGATCTTGGGTAGAAAGATATTTAATTACTTGAGGTTCAGTTATCTGCACCAAAAAGCCTTCACTTACGGCTAGATTTAGAGTTTTGTCAGTAAGGACCCGCGTAGCTAACGCTGGCTTTTTTCTGGCCGCACCTTTAAAATAACTCTGGTATTGAGAGTCCATATAATGTCAGCGTTAGGCTCCAAAAAAGGAGCGTAGAGCATATTTAACGCAGCTTCAACTCTCGATACCAGAGTTGCTTACGGACGCGGCCAGCCTCAAAAACGTGCTCGTGCACGATTCCCCCATAGGAAACAATGGGGCTGTTTGAGCTGAAAAAAAACCTAACACCTGCAAAAAAGCCGCGTTCAGCTCCTAACGCAACCCCATTGTTTACTATGGGGAAACACTTCCTACGTCTGCACCTAACACTCTAACATGTACCCCGAGTCTAAACACCCCTAACCTTACACTTATTAACCCCTATTCTGCCGCCCCCGCTATCGCTGACCCCTGTATATTATTTTTAACCCCTAATCTGCCGCTCCGTAAACTGCCGCTACTTACATTATCCCTATGTACCCCTAATCTGCTGCCCCTAACACCGCCGACCCCTATATTATATTTATTAACCCCTAATCTGCCCCACACAACGTCGCCTCCACCTGCCTACACTTATTAACCCCTAATCTGCCGACCGGACCTGAGCGCTACTATAATAAAGTTATTTACCCCTAATCCGCCTCACTAACCCTATAATAAATAGTATTAACCCCTAATCTGCCCTCCCTAACATCGCTGACACCTAACTTCAATTATTAACCCCTAATCTGCCGACCGGAGCTCACCGCTATTCTAATAAATGTATTAACCCCTAAGCTAAGTCTAACCCTAACACTAACACCCCCCTAACTTAAATATAATTTACATCTAACGAAATTAATTAACTCTTATTAAATAAATTATTCCTATTTAAAGCTAAATACTTACCTGTAAAATAAATCCTAATATAGCTACAATATAAATTATAATTATATTATAGCTATTTTAGGATTAATATTTATTTTACAGGTAACTTTGTATTTATTTTAACCAGGTACAATAGCTATTAAATAGTTAAGAACTATTTAATAGCTAAAATAGTTAAAATAATTACAAAATTACCTGTAAAATAAATCCTAACCTAAGTTACAATTAAACCTAACACTATACTATCATTAAATTAATTAAATAAAATACCTACAATTACCTACAATTAAACCTAACACTACACTATCAATACATTAATTAAATACAATACCTAGAAATAACTACAATGAAATAAACTAACTAAAATACAAAAAATAAAAAAGAACTAAGTTACAAAAAATAAAAAAATATTTACAAACATAAGAAAAATATTACAACAATTTTAAACTAATTACACCTACTCTAAGCCCCCTAATAAAATAACAAAGACCCCCAAAATAAAAAATGCCCTACCCTATTCTAAATTACTAAAGTTCAAAGCTCTTTTACCTTACCAGCCCTGAACAGGGCCCTTTGCGGGACATGCCCCAAGAAGTTCAGCTCTTTTGCCTGTAAAAAAAAACATACAATACCCCCCCCCCCCAACATTACAACCCACCACCCACATACCCCTAATCTAACCCAAACCCCCCTTAAATAAACCTAACACTAAGCCCCTGAAGATCATCCTACCTTGTCTTCACCTCACCGGGTATCACCGATCGGTCCTGGCTCCAAAATCTTCATCCTTGGCTGAAGAGGTCCAGAAGAGGCTCCAAAGTCTTCATCCTATCCGGGAAGAAGAGTAGATCCGGACCGGCAACCATCATCTTCCAAGCGGCATCTTCTATCTTCATCCGATGAGGACCGGCTCCATCCTGAAGACCTCCACCGCGGACCCATCTTCATCCGGCGACGTCCAACTGAAGAATGACGGTTCCTTTAAGGGACGTCATCCAAGATGGCGTCTCTCAAATTCCAATTGGCTGATAGGATTCTATCAGCCAATCGGAATTAAGGTAGGAATATTCTGATTGGCTGATGGAATCAGCCAATCAGAATCAAGATCAATCTGATTGGCTGATCCAATCAGCCAATCAGATTGAGCTTGCATTCTATTGGCTGATCGGAACAGACAATAGAATGTGAGCTCAATCTGATTGGCTGATTGGATCAGCCAATCGGATTGAACTTGATTCTGATTGGCTGATTCCATCAGCCAATCAGAATATTCCTACCTTAATTCCGATTGGCTGATAGAATCCTATCAGCCAATCGGAATTCTAGGGACGCCATCTTGGATGACGTCCCTTAAAGGAACCGTCATTCTTCAGTTGGACGTCGCCGGATGAAGATGGGTCCGCGGTGGAGGTCTTCAGGATGGAGCCGGTCCTCATCGGATGAAGATAGAAGATGCCGCTTGGAAGATGTTGGTTGCCGGTCTGGATCTACTCTTCTTCCCGGATAGGATGAAGACTTTGGAGCCTCTTCTGGACCTCTTCAGCCACCGGATGATGGATCGCCAGCCCCCGCTTGGGTTGGATGAAGATTTTGGAGCCAGGACCGATCGGTGATACCCGGTGAGGTGAAGACAGGGTAGGATGATCTTCAGGGGCTTAGTGTTAGGTTTATTTAAGGGGGGTTTGGGTTAGATTAGGGGTATGTGGGTGGTGGGTTGTAATGTTGGGGGGGGGTATTGTATGTGTTTTTTTACAGGCAAAAGAGCTGAACTTCTTGGGGCATGCCCCGCAAAGGGCCCTGTTCAGGGCTGGTAAGGTAAAAGAGCTTTGAACTTTAGTAATTTAGAATAGGGTAGGGCATTTTTTTATTTTGGGGGTCTTTGTTATTTTATTAGGGGGCTTAGAGTAGGTGTAATTAGTTTAAAATTGTTGTAATATTTTTCTTATGTTTGTAAATATTTTTTTATTTTTTGTAACTTAGTTCTTTTTTATTTTTTGTACTTTAGTTAGTTTATTTAATTGTAGTTATTTGTAGGTATTGTATTTAATTAATGTATTGATAGTGTAGTGTTAGGTTTAATTGTAGGTAATTGTAGGTATTTTATTTAATTAATTTAATGATAGTATAGTGTTAGGTTTAATTGTAACTTAGGTTAGGATTTATTTTACAGGTAATTTTGTAATTATTTTAACTATTTTAGCTATTAAATAGTTCTTAACTATTTAATAGCTATTGTACCTGGTTAAAATAAATACAAAGTTACCTGTAAAATAAATATTAATCCTAAAATAGCTATAATATAATTATAATTTATATTGTAGCTATATTAGGATTTATTTTACAGGTAAGTATTTAGCTTTAAATAGGAATAATTTATTTAATAAGAGTTAATTTATTTAGTTAGATTTAAATTATATTTAACTTAGGGGGTGTTAGTGTTAGGGTTAGACTTAGCTTTAGGGGTTAATACATTTATTAGAATAGCGGTGAGCTCCGGTCGGCAGATTAGGGGTTAATAATTGAAGTTAGGTGTCGGCGATGTTAGGGAGGGCAGATTAGGGGTTAATACTATTTATTATAGGGTTAGTGAGGCGGATTAGGGGTTAATAACTTTATTATAGTAGCGGTGCGGTCCGCTCGGCAGATTAGGGGTTAATAAGTGTAGGCAGGTGGAGGCGACGTTGAGGGGGGCAGATTAGGGGTTAATAAATATAATATAGGGGTCGGCGGTGTTAGGGGCAGCAGATTAGGGGTACATAGCTATAATGTAGGTGGCGGCGCTTTGCGGTCGGCAGATTAGGGGTTAATTATTGTAGGTAGCTGGCGGCGACGTTGTGGGGGGCAGGTTAGGGATTAATAAATATAATATAGGGGTCGGCGGTGTTAGGGGCAGCAGATTAGGGGTACATAAGTATAACGTAGGTGGCAGTCGGCAGATTAGGGGTTAAAAAAATGTAATCGAGTGTCGGCGATGTGGGGGGGCCTCGGTTTAGGGGTACATAGGTAGTTTATGGGTGTTAGTGTACTTTAGAGCACAGTAGTTAAGAGCTTTATGAACCGGCGTTAGCCCAGAAAGCTCTTAACTACTGACTTTTTTCTGCGGCTAGAGTTTTGTCGTTAGATTTCTAACGCTCACTTCAGCCACGACTCTAAATACCGGAGTTAGAAAGATCCCATTGAAAAGATAGGATACGCAATTGAAGTAAGGGGATCTGCGGTATGGAAAAGTCGCGGCTGAAAAGTGAGCGTTAGACCCTTTTTTGAGTGACTCCAAATACCGGAGGTAGCCTAAAACCAGCGTTAGGAGCCTCTAACGCTGGTTTTCACGGCTACCGCCAAACTCCAAATCTAGGCCTTATATAGCTAGCTGCCTGTTTTAAGTTTAATTTAGCATACTTGGTTTTTCCAAGGTCATGCACTTGTATAGGGATAAATAAATCATCCTTAATTTTCTCAATTTCTGCAAGGAATTGATAGTGATCGCCCCCTTTAGGGGATTTAGGATCTCCTTTGTGTAGAGATATGGTTAATACATCACCGTCTAGGGAAATATTGTCTATTTTCCCAGGCAAAATTTTAATGGTATGACCATCAGAGCCACTTAGGGGAGTATGATCAACTATTTGTAGGACAGTTATTTCAGGTACAGAGCTATTCCTGAAATGAATTTTGACAGCATCTGGCTTCTCTTCCACCACATAACAGTTATGTCTGGTGTGAGGTATGCTGGACTGTTCCTAATTAATAGGTCTTTTGACTTGTGACCAAATAATATTATTTATGCAATCAATTACGGTACTTAATTATTTAAGAATGTCAATACCAATTATTTAAGAATCATTTGGCAGATCCACTATAATGACAGGGTGTCTTATTACCCTGTTTGCCAGTTTTAGTTTTAACCATGCAGTGCCCCAGACTTTAAGAGAGTCACCCCCAACACCTATTAATGAGCCATTAAATTCCCTGAGTTTAGGCTTGTGGGGCATTAGCTCAATTAGTTGTGTGTAGCACCTGAGGGATAAAATTGATGCCTGAGATCCAGTGTCAATGAATCCCATGATACGGTTTGTAACTGAATACTGGATCTCAGCTAATGCATAATATCTCCCCTCAGTTTCTACCATTTCCCACATAAAATTAGCATGTTTGCATATTTGTTGGCTTCACCACAATTCCCCAGAATCAACCACTTTACCTGATGCAGAAGAATTTTCATTCTTATCAGTCGCTTCCTTTATAATAGGGGAAGACCGGTTTCCTCTGGCCACTTCCGCATACATTTTCTTTTTGGATTCAAAATTGAGGGAGCTAGGTGACACCTTAGTTTCTGACACAATTTTAGGGTTGGGCCTTTTTTCTCTTTTAACCCCTGTTCACTGGACTGCTGAATGGAGTATAACTTTGTACTCTCTCTGATCAGCCAATCCAATAAACAGTTATCATCAAAGTCTCTAGCCAGATTTACTTTGCTGTGTAAGGGCAAGGCTTCATAAAATAAATTTACAAACTCTGATCTTTCACATTTGGGCTTGTTATCTGACATACTATAAGCTCCTTTTAGTGTAGAAAGTAATTCGATTGGGCTTTGATTGCGCCGCATTTTAAATTGTTTACAGCCGCTTTTCCCACGGTGGTGGTTCGATGCTGCCCAAACTCCCTTTTACATTGTTGCTTTGTTTCACTCCAATAATTAATATTCATTTGTGATTCTTACCTTCAAATACCCATGGCAGAAATTCAATTTTAGACTGCTCACTATGAACATTTAATATAGATTAAGCATTTTCCTAGGCCTCTAAGTGGTCGATTATAGAAATGGTCCCCCTTTTGGAGAATACAGGTACTGCACTGTATATTATCTTATTGGTGTCATACACCTTATTAGGTACATCTTGGGTTCTCCTAGGGACCTTATTGTTAGGGCTGGAGCACCCCCTATCAGTCCTATTTTTACCATGGGGAGATCCCTTCTGAGTATTATATTTAGAATGGCTTTCTGGCTCTGCCCTCTGACTCACTAGAATAACTGCCCTCTCCCTCTGAAGTGTAGAAATTCCCTGAATTTAAAACATTTGGGAAGTTTATTTCTAAGCCAATCTGGGTCCTATGTATAAATTCTTCCCTAATGCTTTGTAGTTCACCTCTCATAAATTCTTTTAGGGTTTTCATAATCTCATTATTATTCCCACTATTTTCATCACTGATGGAGGGGGTAATTATTGCTGAGTTGCTCATTTAAGCTTAACATTTTAGCGAGTACTTTTTGGTTATGTTTATCTAAGGCGGCCATGTCTTGCTTAAGTGTAACAATTTCATTTTGGTCTGTTTCTAAATTTTCTTTGCATTTGCGTGATGAGCGAATTTTATCTCTTAGCTGCTGTAATTGCCATTCCTTTTCTATAAGGTGAGTGGACAGTCATTAATGCATATTATAAACGGCCAAGATTGAATTATTTCCTTATCCTGTATTTTAGAACACTTGCATTGATTAATTTTTAATAAATCTTGAAAAAATTCACTTGTTTCTTTCCACATTCTATTATCAATAGCAATATTTTTGGACTTAGTGGTAAGCATATCAATATATTCATTTAATTCCCCTGAAATATTAAATATTTTTTTCATGTGGCCGATAGCGTCCATTCTAAGGGAGTCTGCCTTAGAAAGGGGCAAATTTTGGGGACACATTTCAATACTGTGTATAGATTCATTTGATTCACTTCTTGTAATAGACATTGTAATTTTAGCTTAGTACTTAGTTAATTTAAAACGCTAATACAATTTTAACAAACTAAATTTTTTTTTTATATATATATATTCCAGTGCGATGGATATATATAAATTATAATAAAACGACATAAATAAAAACTTTAGGTCTTACAACAGCTTAAAGTGTTTAAAAAGTTTTGTTGTTGTTTTTTTTTTATTCACAGAATAAAGACCTAAGAAAATGAACTAACATCTTGTTACCATTTACATTATAATTATTATATAAAGCTTTTAAAGTTGGAATATTTTCTCCAATAATCTTTTAATATTCTACCAGTAAACATTCTCATCCAGGAGCCTCATAAAGAGAAGCCTGAATTGCTGTTATAATTTCTTCTTCTGATATGGTTATTATTTTCCACTTGTAATTTGAGGTTAAAGGGACACTACACCCAAAATTTTACTTTCATGATTCAGATAGAGAATCCAAATTTAAACAACATTCCAATTTACTTCTATTATTTATTTTGCTTATTTTATTAGATATCCTTTGATGAAGAAATAGCAATGCACTTGGGTGAGCCAATCAATCACAAGGCTTCTATGTGCAGCAACCAATCAGCGGCTACTGAGCCTATCTAGATATGCTTTTCAGCAAAGATTATCAAGAGAATAAAACAAATTAGATAATAGAGGCAAATTAGAAAGTTGTTTAAAAATGCATGCTATTTCTAAATCAAGAAAGAAAAAATGTGGGTTTCATGTCCCTTTAAGGTAAATTCTGTCAAAAATCCTTATAAGTCAAGTTGATATTTTCTTCACACATAACTTCTGAAAATACTTAGTATAATCTTGTGAAAAGATTTACTTATTTCCTTCTAATTTTAAAGCAGCAATATTATTCAATATCGTAGACTCTTTAACTAGTCTAGCTAAAATTGTTCCTATCTTGCTATCAAGGAATTTAGTTTTCTATCTGAGATCAGTTTGAATAAATGTTTGTGTTACAAACACATCTCTTTCTCCTTTGGTGGCAATATATCTCCTCCAATTTTCTGTAGATGGGGAATCTAAATATGCGTTACATGCATGTGTTATATGATTAATTACCTAATTCTCTATCATCTTTAATTTTTTAGCTTTTGCTGAAAAGAAAAACTTTAATGTCCCCATGTAAAACTTCCTTAGAGGATTCACAAAATATCTCAGGTTTTGACTCTTTATTATATATTTCATATGCTCTCCATTTGTCAAGAATTTACTTTACAAATTCATAGCAAGATATTGAAAAAAGAAACATTGTTTAGTTTTAGGTTGGCTGTACAGTCTTATTGGAACAATTATAGTAATTTAGTAAATGTTTGCTTGTGACCCAATTGCTAATATATTTACACTAATTAAAAATCTATAAATTATGGAATATGTTTTGTCTGCAATGATGTCTTTGTATTCCTATAGTAGATAGATTAAATGTATCTTGATCATTAATACTTTTTGCAATAACTGGCGTAATTTTTTTAAAATCCACCTCTCAAACTGGAATTCTTAATCTATGGACTCCTTCTATTAGAATGGGAGGGGATTAAAGAGTAATTTCATGCATTTTAGGAAGAACATGTGAAACAATTTTAATTAGATCTTCAAAATCTGAAAATTCAGGAAATTAAATAATTCTATTATTCCTACATGAATGATTCCCAAGATCTTCTATTTTGCTTTGTAACATATCAATACTCTTTAATTATCCTTTAATTTAGGGCAACAAGCATTATGGTATCTTCTGAATCTGCTCTATATTTGTGAGCCTACATGCAAACTGTCTAACCTCAGTTGTTAAAGTAACAATTCAGATTATTATAGCCTATGGTGAATAAATAATCTTGATTTTATTAAAGACAGGAGGCGAATATTTTGCATCAAATCTTTACTGAATCCAAACAGCAGCAAAGAAAACATACAGAAAAAAAAATAATAATAGAATAGTAACAAGACTGCACCAATCAGCACATAGCAGCCTAATAAACTGTAATGAACAAGTCCAGCACTTCCTCTTTTCTTGATTATAAGACAGCGGAACCAATCATGAAGAAAACAAACTCCAAAATATCCATCCTAGACCAAAATGGAACAGCGATACCCTGGAACGGAGAAACAACAGATGACCTGGTCCGTAGATAAGGGAGAACATAAAATCCACAGAGTCACTGAAAAGAGAAAAAAGTAACAACAATCCCAGTAAAGGAAAATCAACAGCAATAACATCATTTAGATAAAATTTCCTCAAAACAAAATCATTAACATCATTTAGATAAAATTTCCACAAAACAAAATCTTATTAATATATATTGGGAGGGAAAAGAGGGGTGGGAAAATATTCGCCTCCTGTCTTTAATAAAATCAAAATTATTTATTCACGAATCACCATAGGCTATAATAATCTGAATTTTATGGCAAGACAGGAGGCTTCATAGTTTGCATTTTTAAAGCACTTACATAAAAAAAATTTTTAAAAAATGAACAATTTCAAAAAACTTTTAGAGTCGAAGCTCTGATGTCCCTCTTGAAAACCCTGGGGAAGGAGGGTTCTTTAAACCCCATTTTACCTCTGGGGAGGAGGTTCTATCACCCCTATGTGAAAAGCCCGGGGAAGGGGCTAACAGCCTTCGAGCTGGAGTTATGCCTCTATGTGAGACTGGGAGATATAGGGTCTTCCCAAACCAATTGCGAGGATACAAGAGATTCTGATATTGAGCTACAGAGTTTAGAACAAGTCTCATAGGAATTAAGGGATACCTCTGAAAAGGGCTTAAGGATGATTTAATGTGTTGGCCATGGCTGATACAAACTTTCAAAGGCAAAAAAATACTTAGAAGAAGGAAGAGTATAGAAAAGAGAAATACACAAGGAAAATCCATTTTCAAAGGAAGAATAAAACTAGGAAAGTAAAGTAAATAAAACCACAATGAGAAACCAGTGTCGCGCTGAGCAGCAGCTCGCATGACCGACCGGAGCTAGTCACTGGTCAGGCACGCGTCCGCATGGACTCTCAGCACAGCACCGGAGGAGATAGACAAAATACATTAAAGAGATAGTATAGCCAAAACCAATACAATATTCACCTTCGACTAGACTATCCCTCCAAGGGAAAGAATAGGTAAAAGGATTAGAGGAGTACTAATAAAAAAGCTGGTTAGTACAGAACAAATTAAACAATACTCCTAAGTGAGATGCCCAGGAGAGGGGCGTGAGGCCTTCCAAAGTCGCTTGAGGGCGAAAGTGACATCGATACTGTGCTGAAAGAGACTGAAGTATGGGAGACAGTTCTGGAGTGTGTTAAGAGGGTTTATGATCCACATCAAAAGAAGGGGAAAGGATTTACTTATGGGGCAACAGCAAAGGTAAAAAAATGTAAGCAAAAAAGACCTCTTCGGAAGAAGGAAAAGTTTAACAGGCTAAAATTTGAATTTCGAATGGCCTAAATGCAGGCTAAATAAAGTTATATTTAATAGAGCCTTAATACAGGCTTAAAATAGTTACAGAATATAGCCTTAATAGATTAATTAATAGAGCCTTATTTTTATTATTATTATCGGATATTTAAATAGCGTCAACAGATACCGCAGCACAAATTAATACAGGCTTAATATAGCTAGATTTAAAATAGCCTAAAACAGGCTTAAAATATAGTTATAAAGAAAAGCCTAAGAAGGGATAATATTTATATTTGAAAACCTAATACAGACTATTATATCATAGCGCTGCGGAATCTGTTGGCGCTCTACAAATAACCGATAAGAATAATAATAATAATAGCTTAAAGGGACATTAAACACTACATAAATGCTAAATAAAATTATGCATTCATAGAAAATATTAGTCTGAGAATAACATGTAGATGTATTTTTAAAACTTTAAATAGATGTTTTAATGCCTATAAAACAATGGAAGCTGCCATGTTGTAACTTAGGTTACCTTCTCTGCTGTGCCCAATCAGGGACAGTTTTAAATAGGTCACTAGAGTGTGCAGCCAATGACGGTGTGGAATATAACAGTGTTCTGCACTTCCAATTCTAACAGGAACTGAAAAACTCAGAATTTCAGAATGGAATTACAGGAAAGGGGGACAAAATAAACAATGAAAGTATATAGCAAACTTTTTTATTTATAAATGATTTATCATTTTATATTATTTCAAAGTGTTCAATGTCCCTTTAAAGGGACGGAGCTGCGCCTGCAATTGATTCACAAAGTAATCCTGATTTCCAAACCCACTGTGGGTACCTGATCACCTAGCCCTATCTTGCATGAGAACCCAGGTACCGATATGGCAGACATTATCCGCTATGTGCCTGCGCAAGGTTTTGACACGTCAGAGAATACGTCACCTTGTGTTTCTCTGTATTGTAATAGCAGAGCGGGTGACGGAGCTGCGCTAATAATGTGAGTGCTGTTCGCATATAGAATCTCCCTAAAATTAATGAGCAACTTATCATTGTGTGGGCATAAGAAAGAAATAATTTTTTATAGCTTGGATCAGATTGCTTATGCGCGAGATGCCGACTAAACATTTTAATTCGATTCATAAAAGCTGAATATTATTGGTTGAATATACGGACGTTTGTACAGCCCATATTTGTGAGCTGTCTCTTAGCCTACGTCATTAGAAGATTTTAAAAGAAAATTTTATAAATATTAAGAAGGATCATTTGAAACTGCAAGTAGGTGCTAATTATTTATTTCAACATTATAACCCGATTTATATCATTGTTATATATGCCAAGAATAAAACTACAGTAATCCTTTAATAAAGGTCAAAATACTAAAAAACAAAATAACATAATACCGGTTAAAATACTCATATTTAATAAACCTTAAAGGGATAGTCTAATCAAAATTAAACTTTCATAATTCAGATAGGGCATGACATTTTGAACAACTTTCCAATTGACTTTAGTCATTACATATGCTTTGTTCCCTTGGTGGTATTTTTGAAAAGCTAAACCTAGGTAGGCTCAAACTGATTTCTAAACCGTTGAAAACCGCCTCTTAGCTCAGAGCATTTTGAAAAGTTGTTTTTTTTTTTCACAGTTAGACAGTACTAGTTCACGTGTTTAATATAGATAACATTGTGCTCACTCCCGTGGAGTTATTTAGGAGTCTGCACTAATTGGCTAAACTGCTAAAAAGTAAATTATAATGCAGACTTTGCAGGTGTTTTCACTGGTTTACAACATAATCATAACTTTCATATATAGAGACAGCAAAGTTTCTTGCTGAAACTTCTTTTTTCTCTAGTTTCCCCTTTCTTCCCCTTTCTCTTTCCTTCTTCCCCCCTTCTTCTCCTTCCTTTTTTCCGCCCTTTTTCTCTTCCCTCTTTTTCTTTAAAAAAAATCTGTTTCCGTTAAATTTTAAGCTATACACATAGGACAACCTCTTATAGGAGCCTTCACTGGTTTATAGTAAGGCTATAGTATTCCTTATAATAAAAAGCTATACACATAGGACAACCTCTTATAGGAGCCTTCACTGGTTTATAGTAAGGCTATAGTCTTCCTTATAATAAAAAGCTATACACATAGGACAACCTCTTATAGGAGCCTTCACTGGTTTATAGTAAGGCTATAGTCTTCCTTATAATAAAAAGCTATACACATAGCACAACCTCTTATAGGAGCCTTCACTGGTTTATAGTAAGGCTATAGTCTTCCTTATAATAAAAAGCTATACACATAGGACAACCTCTTATAGGAGCCTTCACTGGTTTATAGTAAGGCTATAGTCTTCCTTATAATAAAAAGCTATACACATAGGACAACCTCTTATAGGAGCCTTCACTGGTTTATAGTAAGGCTATAGTCTTCCTTATAATAAAAAGCTATACACATAGGACAACCTCTTATAGGAGCCTTCACTGGTTTATAGTAAGGCTATAGTATTCCTTATAATAAAAAGCTATACACATAGGACAACCTCTTATAGGAGCCTTCACTGGTTTATAGTAAGGCTATAGTCTTCCTTATAATAAAAAGCTATACACATAGGACAACCTCTTACAGGAGCCTTCACTGGTTTATAGTAAGGCTATAGTCTTCCTTATAATAAAAAGCTATACACATAGGACAACCTCTTATAGGAGCCTTCACTGGTTTATAGTAAGGCTATAGTCTTCCTTATAATAAAAAGCTGCAGTCCTCAAGCAAATATATACACCATACTGGTAGCCATAAAAGGGCTGTTTAAAGGGACAGTTCATTGTAACATAGTTTTTCCCTGAATGTGTTCCCCATAACTTATTATACCATCTGCAGCATATAAAATGTATGAGAACTTGCTCATTTATGCTTCTTTTTGCAAAATAAATAGCTGGATTTGCTCTTTAAAACCACAGCCATCTAAATTGGCTAAGCTTGAAGTGCGATCAGAATTCATTATCTTATCACTCAAATGCTTCCCTTTCTTATTATCTCTGTACAATACTTAGAAAGATCAATTGAAGATAAACATTTTAGAGCTTTATCTTTTCCACCTCCCAATGTGCACTGTCAGAATTATTTTTGCAAAAAATGTACATTTAGGGGTACAACAGCTTGTCACTGGGGTAGTACCCTCAAAGGTACACCCACTATACCCTTTAACATGGTAACATGTTGGTGCCCTTGCA
The DNA here is from genome assembly GCF_027579735.1 of Bombina bombina. Taxonomy (NCBI): domain Eukaryota; kingdom Metazoa; phylum Chordata; class Amphibia; order Anura; family Bombinatoridae; genus Bombina; species Bombina bombina. Next base: position 534,134,352 of record NC_069499.1, read on the forward strand.
GATTGTAACTTTCAAAAGCAAATATGTACCTTTTAATACGTAAGGCAAATTTGGCCTTTTAAGGGTACTGTCCAAGTGAAAAGCCCTTTGTACCTCATTATGGCAAATTTACAGTCTGGATAAATAAAACAATGTATTAATAAATATGAATGCAAACGCGTTAAGGAGAAGGAGGAGGAGGAGGGTCAAAACCCCCTCTGCCTAGAACTTGGAGAGGTCTTGATTCATAAAATGATATACTGATGAGGGCTTTGAAAAATGTCCCTCTTACTCATTATATAACCTATTCTAAAAGTGGAAAGTTATAAAGTATACATTTCTAACAAAGAAGAAACATTTGAGATTAACATCTATTTTTAAAAAAAGCACAAAAAAACCTAAGAGATTATAATGAGTTAGACTGAGATAATTAGGATTAATGTTGCTCTTTTCATCATAAGTGAATCCAGGATTGACTGACTTGTCACTTTGATATATTTTTATTCTTAAATAAATGTTCAGAATTAGTTGTTAACATTTTTTTCTAGGATCGTTTGTGGAGAAAATCTCGCTCTCAGCATGAAAATGGCACATGTTATGGCGTGGATCTTAATCGCAATTTTGATGCAAAGTGGTGCGGTAAGGACATCAGAGATATCACAAAATATGAACTTTCAGTCATAAAAAGTACAAAAACAGCACAACACGACTTATTAAATACAATCTGTAAAAGTTTACATTGTCATATAGTATTTATGTATTTACAGACATATATACACATATAAACACATAATTATATATGTATACATTTATAAATATATTTATAAGTGCATTGGATCCCTTTGGATTTAAGTAGATGAAAATATGTAAAAGCATATTTATCCAATATTGCAATTTATAAATGTTTTACTGTGTATTTACTGTAAATATATATTTTGCACATAGCATAATATGTTTTAAGTATTTTTAAATATATATATATATATATATAAATATATACATATATATATATATATATATATATATATATATATATATTCATCTATATACTGTATGTATATATATAGTATGTTGTACCAAAAACCATCAGATATATATTTAGAAATATGTATTTATGAATAAATAGAACATATTCTTGTATGTGAAGAACATTGGAATGGGAAATATTCATTTTTTCATGTCAAATTAGCACCCATGAGAATATGTGATTGGGTTTGTGCGAGAGTAAGATGTACATAATATTCTAATTTTGGCTTTTTGCGCTGATCAGGTTAGCACGAGAGTTAAAACAGTTTACTTTCAAGTCATAATACGAGCACTAAAACCTTACTTCTAGCCATGATCTGGACTATATAGCAATTGAGGGCAGAACTTGGCCCTTATTATTTTTACGAAACTAATCTATTTATAGAATTCTAAGTAAACAAAAGGGCTCAAAGATATAAGGTCACAGGTGTCTCAAGCAGACGGCTTTAACATAGACATCAAAAGGGATAACCCACTCATGTAGGTAAAAGAAATGCCTCTAGGCACAATTTGAGAAATAAAGATACTCTAGTATTTTTAAAAAGTAACTTTTGGGGGCAGAGCCTGGAGGAGCTGAGTAATGGACGCCTGAGAGTAGCGCTGGGTGCAGTAAGCTAGAACTAAAGGCGATAATGACATAAAAGAGGCAGAGATTAAGGTGCATAAAAGATCCCACAATCATCTGTACACTCGGATACAACATTGACAGCTCCAGAGTGGAAATGAAGCTGCTACAGAGGGTGTTTAAGAAGGGCCCTGTGGAGAAGCGGGTCAGATGCCATTCCTCCAGCCCACATGGCGCAACAGGAGGAGATCGATAGAGCCCATATAGTAATCACTGGAGGTGAGAAGCTGAGGGTACATACACTCTAGAGGTGAGAAGTTGGGCACTGGCAGGGAGACTGAGGAGATAATGCTGGCTGGAGAAAGCGGGATGTTAAATAGCGGACTATTGCAGCTCCTAAGCTACGGCTCAACAAGTGAGTCTTAATAGTACTGGCAGCCAGGTCTGCACAAAAATTGTCAGGCGCATTGTAATCAAATGGGTATAAATAAGGAGGTGGTTTACTTATTATGATCTTTTTGTGGCTCACCATGGTAAGTTGCCGTTATTAGTGACTGTGAAGCTGGGAACCCGGACCTGAGAAAATACAGGGGAAGGGAAATGCTGGGTAAAATTCTTTGAAAACCGATATGAACACACCGAGGTTGTGTGTATAACGATACCTTAGAGCATGAGATAAGGATTATGGCTTCTGAATTCTAGCGATTGCATACTATCATTATAAATAGATTCCTAGCACTGGAGACATAAACTGCTTGCTGGAAGTTGTCTTTTTATTTGTCTCTCTTCAAATTGTATTATCTGTTATGGAGGTGGGGCGGAAGGCACTGCCTGGAGGGGTATTTACCTACACCATTCCATTACTCTCTCAGGCATTGGTTGCAGACTGTTATAAATTGATTAAAGATCCAATTCAGGGAGGAAGCAGTGGATTACAATTATGGCTGCCAAAAAGAATGCAACGGATATGCCACTGAGTAAACAGTCTCCTGACAACCTTTTTTTTAAATCTGCAAAATGGTAAAAACTACCTGAACAACAAATACATCTAGCAGAGGAGGAAGAAGAACCGGATGCAGGTTCCCAGGCTATGGCATGGGATTTAATACCAATAACAAAAGCTGATCTGGAGCATTTGGTCTCAAAGCAAGACATCAATGCAAACTTTGAGAAGCTTCTAGAAAACATAGAAATTTTACAAAATACTGTGACAAGTAGCCTAGTGGATCTAAAGCAAGAAGTTGTGGAGTTGGGAACAAGAGTAAACTCTTTGGAAGAAAGTGGTGATTCCATGGTAGAGGGATTAAATGAAGTGCCGTCTCAGGTCTCTTCTCAGCGACATGATATAGAGGATATATATATGATAAGCTGGAAGATTTGGAGAATCGGAGCCGTCACTGCAACTTGCGACTAAAAGGTGTCCCAGAATCAGTAAACCCTAAAGATTTAACTACATATCTCCTCCACCTCTTCCATAGTATTACAGGATCTGTGGGAGACGAGAAGTTTCAGATGGAAAGGGCGCATCGGGCTCTTAGGCCTAAGCCTAAATGGGATGAACCCCCAAGAGATGTTATCATCAAGATGCTTAGATTCCAGGAGAAAGAAGAAATTCTGGCAGCAGCACAGAAAAATCCTACATTCAGGAATCAGGGTAACATTGTTTAATTTTTTCAGGATTTATGTTTGAGGATACTACAGAGGAGGAGTGCCCTTCGACCTATTACACTTCTCCTGAGGAAAAATCAAGTGCCATATAGATGGGGCTTTCCTTTTGCACTACATAAAATGTAGGAGAACAGGACATTCACCATTAAAGAGCCCCAGGAGTTACCAGTAGATTGAAGCTAGAACCCCCAGTATTCATGCAACACAGGGAACCCACAGAAAACATTACCCAAGCGAGGAAATCTCTCCAGAAGAAGTGGTCCAAGATTCCAGAAAAGAAGCGAAAGACCTGAGTCATCGGGAAGAATTTTCCGAAAGCAGAGATTTAGGTGACTATTATTTCACCTAATGATGCCTGCCTGAGGAAGGGGTACTACTTGTGAGTACTCATGGACTACCAAGTCACCGGACCAGTTGGCAGATGAGTATAACAGTGTGTTAGTTATGTTTTTTTTTTCACTTTAGTCAGAGTGAAAAAGTTGAACATTTATAAGGAACATGAACTGTGGCATCAAGCCGAGATCGTAGTTATACTGACTGTTACGAAGTCTTTCCAATTTTAACATGAAAGAAAGTTTGCTCTCTGTTGTAGATATTTTATTATTACAGAAATGTTATTCCTATTACTGAATCTTTTAAGATTGTACCATAAGAGACTAGGTACCAAGAATTCTATGCAATCATTATATAAAAATCGTCATAAAAAATACAATATCTAGAAGATGTTATGAAACTGCACTTTGGTATATAATGTTGTGTGGTCCTAAAAGGACTAAAGAAGTTTTTGTTTATGTTTCTTGTTGTTATTTACTGTTTTTTTTTTTTTTTTTAAACCAGGTATTATCTTTTGTGTATGTAATTAAGGAACAGGAGAGAGGGAGAGGAGAGTGGGAGGCAAAGGTATTACGGAAAATCGAGGTACAATGTCTTTATCATTATGTGTATACTACCCCCAGAGAGGCTGGGGATTGGGGGAAGAGGAGAGATAGGCAGATAAGAAATTATGATAAATAAATTAAAATTAGTTTCCCACAGTCTAAGGGATCTAAATAAGGATAATAAAAGGTGCACAGCCATGACACATAGGGGGGTAGTTATCAAGCCGTCTACTTTCCTGCCTTCGCCGGCCCAATACGCCCGCCTAAGCTCGCCTACCTTCGCCGCCGCGGACCTGAAAAAATACGCCTAAGTTATCAAATAAAGCTGTCAAAAAGCCGCGGGGCGATGAGCAGCGGACTGTGACAGTTATCACTCATCCGATCTCGCTGCTCTTCGGCTTTTTCACAGCTTTATTGCTAGCCTGTCACTAAGCACTCACACTAAACTACACTGTTCTACCCCCTATACCGGCGCCCCCGGAGCCTCCCGCAACTAAATAAAGTTACTAACCCCTAAACCGCCGCTCCTAGACCCCGCCGCAAGTCTCATAAATGTATTAACCCCTAAACCGCCGCTCCTAGACCCCGCCGCAAGTCTCATAAATGTATTAACCCCTAAACCGCCGCTCCTAGACCCTGCCGCAACTCTTATAAATGTATTAACCCCTAAACCGCCGCTCCCGGACACCGCTGCCACCTACATTATACCTAGTAACCCCTATCCTGCCCCCCTATACCGTCGCCCTCTATTATAAAATTATTAACCCCTATCCTGCTGATCCCGCACCTCTCCGCAACTAAATAAATAGTTTAACCCCTAAACCGCCGCTCCATGAACCCGCCGCAACCTATATTAAACCTATTAACCCCTATCCTGCCCCCCCTACACCGTCGCCACCTATAATAAATTTATTAACCCATATCCTGCCCCCCACTACGCCGCCGCCACTGTAATAAAATTATTAACCCCTAAACCTAAGTCTAAACCTAACCCTAACGCCCCCCTAACTTAAATATTAATTAAATAAATCTAAATAAATTAACTCTTATTAACTAAATGAATCCTATTTAAAACTAAATACTTACCTTTAAAATAAACCCTAATATAGCTACAATATAAATAATAATTATATTCTAGCTATCTTAGGATTTATTTTTATTTTACAGGTACCTTTCAATTTATTTTAACTAGGTACAATAGCTATTAAATAGTTATTAACTATTTAATAGCTTACCTAGCTAAAATAAAGAGATATGTACCTGTGAAATAAATCCTAACCTAAGTTACAATTACACCTAACACTACACTATACTTTAATAAATTATTCCTATTTAAAAATAAATACTTACCTGTAAAATAAACCCTAAGATAGCTACAATATAATTAATAATTATATTATAGCTATCTTAGGATTTATATTTATTTTACAGGTAACTTTGTATTTATTTTAGCTAGTTAGAATAGTTATTAAATAGTTATTAACTATTTAATAACTACCTAGCTAAAAGAAATACAAAATTACCTGTAAAATAAATCCTAACTTAAGTTACAATTAAACCTAATACTACACTATCATTAAATTAATTAAATAAACTACCTACAAATAACTACAATTAAATACAATTACATAAACTAACTAAAGTACAAAAAATAAAAAAAGCTAAGTTACAAAAAATAAAAAAATAAGTTACAAACATGTTAAAAATATTACAACAATTTTAAGCTACTTACACCTAATCTAAGCCCCCTAATAAAATAACAAACCCCCCCAAAATAAAAAAATGCCCTACCCTATTCTAAATTAAATAAATTTCAAAGCTCTTTTACCATACCAGCCCTTAAAAGGGCCATTTGTGGGGGCATGCCCCAAAGAAAACAGCTCTTTTGCCTGTAAAAGAAAAATACAACCCCCCCAACATTAAAACCCACCACCCACATACCCCTAATCTAACCCAAACCCCCCTTACAAAAACCTAACACTAATCCCCTGAAGATCATCCTATCTTGAGTCGTCTTCACTCAGCCGAGCCACCGATGGAACTGAAGAGGACATCCGGAGCGGAAGAAGTTAATCCTCCAAGCGGCGCTGAAGAAATCTTCCATCCGATGAAGTCATCATCCAGGCGGCGCTGAAGAAAAGTCTTCGATCCGGCCGATGTCATCTTCAAAGAGGCGCTGAAGAGGTCTTCTATCCAGGCGAAGTCATCTTCCAAGCCGGGTCTTGAATCTTCCTTCCGCCGACGCGGAACCACCTTCTTCACCGACGGACTACGACGAATGACTTCTCCTTTAAGGGACGTCATCCGAGATGGCGTCCCCTCAATTCCGATTGGCTGATAGGATTCTATCAGCCAATCGGAATTAAGGTAGGAAAATCTGATTGGCTGATGTAATCAGCCAATCAGATTCAAGTTCAATCCGATTGGCTGATCCAATCAGCCAATCAGATTGAGCTTGCATTCTATTGGCTGATCGGAACAGCCAATAGAATACGAGCTCAATCTGATTGGCTGATTCCATCAGCCAATCAGATTTTTCCTACCTTAATTCCGATTGGCTGATAGAATCCTATCAGCCAATCGGAATTGAGGGGACGCCATCTTGGATGACGTCCCTTAAAGGAGCCGTCATTCGTCGTAGTCCGTCGGTGAAGAAGGTGGTTCCGCGTCGGCGGAAGGAAGATTCAAGACCCGGCTTGGAAGATGACTTCGCCCGGATAGAAGACCTCTTCAGCGCCTCTTTGAAGATGACATCGGCCGGATCGAAGACTTTTCTTCAGCGCCGCCTGGATGATGACTTCATCGGATGGAAGATTTCTTCAGCGCCGCTTGGAGGATTAACTTCTTCCGCTCCGGATGTCCTCTTCAGTTCCATCGGTGGCTCGGCTGAGTGAAGACGACTCAAGGTAGGATGATCTTCAGGGGATTAGTGTTAGGTTTTTGTAAGGGGGGTTTGGGTTAGATTAGGGGTATGTGGGTGGTGGGTTTTAATGTTGGGGGGGGTTGTATTTTTCTTTTACAGGCAAAAGAGCTGTTTTCTTTGGGGCATGCCCCCACAAATGGCCCTTTTAAGGGCTGGTAAGGTAAAAGAGCTTTGAAATTTATTTAATTTAGAATAGGGTAGGGCATTTTTTTATTTTGGGGGGGTTTGTTATTTTATTAGGGGGCTTAGATTAGGTGTAAGTAGCTTAAAATTGTTGTAATATTTTTAACATGTTTGTAACTTATTTTTTTATTTTTTGTAACTTAGCTTTTTTTATTTTTTGTACTTTAGTTAGTTTATGTAATTGTATTTAATTGTAGTTATTTGTAGGTAGTTTATTTAATTAATTTAATGATAGTGTAGTATTAGGTTTAATTGTAACTTAAGTTAGGATTTATTTTACAGGTAATTTTGTATTTCTTTTAGCTAGGTAGTTATTAAATAGTTAATAACTATTTAATAACTATTCTAACTAGCTAAAATAAATACAAAGTTACCTGTAAAATAAATATAAATCCTAAGATAGCTATAATATAATTATTAATTATATTGTAGCTATCTTAGGGTTTATTTTACAGGTAAGTATTTATTTTTAAATAGGAATAATTTATTAAAGTATAGTGTAGTGTTAGGTGTAATTGTAACTTAGGTTAGGATTTATTTCACAGGTACATTTCTCTTTATTTTAGCTAGGTAAGCTATTAAATAGTTAATAACTATTTAATAGTTATTGTACATGGTTAAAATAAATTGAAAGTTACCTGTAAAATAAATATAAATCCTAAGATAGCTAGAATATAATTATTATTTATATTGTAGCTATATTAGGGTTTATTTTAAAGGTAAGTATTTAGTTTTAAATAGGATTCATTTAGTTAATAAGAGTTAATTTATTTAGATTTATTTAATTAATATTTAAGTTAGGGGGGCGTTAGGGTTAGTGTTAGACTTAGGTTTAGTGGTTAATAATTTTATTACAGTGGCGGCGGCGTAGTGTGGGGCAGGATAGGGGTTAATAAATTTATTATAGGTGGCGACGGTGTAGGGGGGGCAGATTAGGGGTTAATAAATTTATTATAGGTGGCGACGGTGTAGGGGGGGCAGGATAAGGGTTAATACATTTAATATAGGTTGCGGCGGGTTCAGGGAGCGGCGGTTTAGGGGTTAATACATTTATTATAGTTGCGGTGGGCTCCGGGAGCGGCGGTTTAGGGGGTAATATGTATAGAGTAGCTTGCGGTGGGCTCCGGGAGCGGCGGTTTAGGGGGTAATAACTTTATTTAGTTGCGGCGGTGTAGGGGGGGCAGATTAGAGGTGTTTAGACTCGGGGTACATGTTAGGGTGTTAGGTGCAGACAGCTCCCATAGAAATCAATGGGATGTCTGTCAGCAGTGAACTTGTACTTTCGCTATGGTCAGACTCCCATTGATTCCTATGGGATCCGCCGCCTCCAGGGGTGGCGGATTGAAAACCAGGTACGCTGGGCCGTAAAAGTGCCGAGCGTACCTGCTAGTTTTTTGATAGCTAGCAAAAGTAGTGAGAATGTGCCGCACTTGTGTGCGGAACATCTGGAGTGACGTAAGAATCGATCTGTGTCGGACTGAGTCCGGCGGATCGATGCTTACGTCACAAAATTCTACTTTTGCCGGTCTCGAGCCTTTGATAACTAAGGCGAATCAGCCTCGGAATTCCAGCGTATTTGAGGTTGACGGCTTGATAACTAGGCCCCATTATTTGAAGCTGAAAGCAATTGTTATATTTCTACAGGAGACACATTTCGTGACCCAGACAATACCGAAGTATTGGACACAACAATTTCCCCAACACTTTCATTCCACAACGGACTCTAAAAAAAGGGGGGGGTGACAATTTTACTACCTTAGTCCTTAGACTTTGTCACTGAAAAAAGTGATTAGGGATAAAGAGGGTAGATACGTGATTGCTCAGGGAATGATTCAAGATACAAAAATCACACTGTGTAATATATACGCCCCTAATGAGGCACAAAATGCCTTCTTCCAGCAGATATTGCATCTACTTACACAGTGGTCTCAGAATAGAATAATTTTGGCAGGGGATTTCAATGTATCTATCACTTCTTTCTCAGATGAGGCAACCTCAAAAATGACCAATAAACAACACAGACATAACACTATAGTTAAGTCAATTAGAGATTCATTGGAGGTACATAATCTTATTGATTCTTGGGAGGGGGTAGGTAACTCTAAACACGACTACACATACTTCTCATCGGCACATAAGTTGTACTCCACTTTAGATTATATTTATGTCAGCCAAATATTAGCCCCCAATCTGGTGACTTCAAGCACACAAGTGTTTGTTTGGTCGGACCATTCCTTGGGGATTTTAGAGCTTTCAGGGATATTGAATTTCTCCAGACACAGATCATGGACATATATTCCCACACTGCTTAAGAATCCAGAGATACCTGGGAGAATAATGAAAGCAGTCCAGGAATACTGGAAGATAAATGTGGGGTCCACTAGAAATCCATTAGTAACTTGGGTCACTCATAAACCTTTCCTGAGAGGTCTTCTCATTAAAAAGAAATCGATACTTATTAAAAAAATCGACACAGTTAGTAGGCGATCTGCAGAAGGAAGTTGAAAGGCTTGAAAAAGACCATCAGCGCACCTTATCGACTGGGGTATATAAGAATCTTCTGTCCAAAAGACAGGAGTTAGCCAAAATACTCAATGAGTCATATACTGTATCAGAGCGACTCTGAGATTAAAAGCCCACTATTATGTCTACGTGAACAAGCCGGATAAATACCTGGCATTCAAATTATGGGAAAGAAACACATTTTTTTCTATACCCACAATACAAAAAAAATGGGGCACCCACCTCAAATCCTCAGGAATTTACTGAAAGTTTTGCTCAATATTATGAGCTACTATATGATGGGAAGAAGGTGTCCCCGGGGATCTTACTTTACAAAAAAATAGACTTCTAAAAAAAGGCAAAGTTGAATATAATTAAGGTCTCAGATCTCACAAATCTTAATTCACGAAGATACTGACAGTAATTAAAGACCTTAAGGCAGGAAAAGCAGCGGGTCCAGACGGCCTTACAGGAGAATATTACAAACTCTTTAAGAAGGAGCTAATACCTAATTTGCTAGCCTTTTGCAATGGGATCTTGGAGGGGTGGGAGTTACCTCAAGAGATGTTACAAGCAAAGATTGTGTTAATATCAAAGGCAGGAAAGAACATAACATTTTGCCAAAATTATAGGCCGATATCCCTGATAAATCTAGATATTAAAATTTTTACAAAAATTATGGCGAATCGTTTGAAAATAATACTGCCCTCACTGATCCATCGAAATCAGGTGGTTTTTGTTAGAGAACAGGAAGCCCCTGATAATATTAGGAGAATATTGACTTTAGTAGACTATTTAGTCACAACTGAAAAAACAGCCTTACCCCTATTACTAGACGCAGAAAGGGCGTTTGATAGGGTAGACTGGAATTTCATGTTTCAGGTGCTGGACACCATAGGATTCAAGGGCGCCTTTATCCGGGCACTTTGAACTATATATTCTCGGCCGATGGCTATGGTGGGAGCGGCAGGGTACTTGTCGAGGTACATTGATGTTTTAAATGGGACCCATTAGGGATGCCCGCTCTCGTCATTGCTGTTTTCCATTTGCATAGAACTGCTGGCCTCGCTTATTAGACAGTCAGGAGACATTTCGGGAATCCAACTAACACATTCTGAACATAAACTTACACTATTTAGTGACGATTTCTTGTTGACCTTAACTAGACCTCTGATCTCTTTGCCTAACCTCTATAGTATCCTACGGGAGTTTTCAGAGATATCGGGGTACAAGATTAATTTGGACAAATGTGAGGTCCTTCCAATTTGTCTCCCGCTTTATACCAAGAAAATTATAGAAACAAATTTTGAGTTCACGTGGGTGAAAAGCCATATAACATACCTGGGGGTCAAATTAAATAATACATTTTCAGATCTATATAAGTTAAACTATGTCCCTATTTATAAAAATATTAGGAAAGACTTAGATAAATGTAGAAGGGGTCATTTTCCGTGGTACAGGAGATTATAAATTATAAAAATGAATGTTCTCCCTAGATTATTGTATCTTTTTTGGGCTTTACCAATCGCGATCCCCCTGGCAGATAGGAATGTTATGCAGGCAACATTTTCTGATTGGAGATAGGAGGGCGAGAATTGCATCACATTTATTGAAGCAACATAGACAGGTGGAGGGGGGCTACCAAACCTGGTGGAATATTACCTCCAGGATGGCACAAACTATCATTTTGGGGAAAAACGGGATATTACTTGGCCAATGATAGAAGCGGAAATTGCTGGATGTGACAGTCCTGCTGATATTTTATGGGACCCCACTTTAACAGCATATTCACTACAATACCGATCTCCAGTTACGCTGAAGGCAGTTCGGATGTGGAATAGGATAACCCAAAAACTGAAGTTATGCTCACCTCAATCCTTGTTTTTGCCCATGACATTTTTGATACCCCTAGAGCTTAGAAATACAGTTGGGAAATGGGAAAATAAGGGATTATATAGGGTAGCGGACTTTCTAAATAAATCTCGAGTGCTTACTTTCAACCAGATTCAAGACAAAATTCAACCATATCAATTACACTGGTTTTTTTATACTGCGGATATCATCGGCTATCACTAAATACATAGCAAATAGACCTGACCAACCACCTACTACCTTGGAAAGAATTTGTAGGGCGCCCTCTAGGGGGAAACATGTGATCTCTCAAATTTATCTACTGATCCAGGATGCAAAATATAATTCCAAATCTCCCTTGGGGGAGAGACATAGGAGAAGTACTAGAGAAAAAGGTGTGGGATAAAATTCTGCTAAACTCTAGTAAAGGAATGTTAAGTGCAGATATGAGGGAAAATTGTATGAAAGTGTCTTTCAGGTGGTACCTTACGCCTGAGAGGACAGCACACTTCACATCACATTTACGGGGGACCTGCTATAGGGGATGTAAGGAGAAGGGGACATATAGACATATGTGGTGGGACCGCTCAAATGTACAGTCACTATGGAGGATGCTATCAGAGTTAATAGGTGGTTTGCTGGATGAAAATATCACATTAACAATCTCACAAGCACTGTTGAATGATAGGGTAAGACCATTCATCTCGGCAGTAAATACATTTATCAAAATACTCGGCACATGTTTGAGAATTTGCATAGCCAGGCACTGGAAGGAGGGAGCACCCACATGGTCAGAGGTAATAGACAAAATCAAAGATATTTATACAATGTCATAATTAGCAGCATGGTCACAGGGGTCTATGGATCATTTCCAAAAAGTGTGGTTTTATTGGATAATGAGGGAGGACACTTGAATGCGCCTTCTCCGGGGATAAAACGAGAGAAAGGATTTATTAAGATTGCTTTGGAGCTCAGGAGGTGGCCAGGAGGTGGCTTTAAAGGCTCTAAAACACTTGCTGTTTAATTAATTAGATAAAGAATATCTCATTAGCAACTTCAAAAACATAATTGGTAATAGCACCCACTTTCCGTTGGAGGTTACGGAAATGCCTGGTAGGGGGGGAGGGGTTAAAGTTTATCGTTTAGTGGGTACTGTTTTCCCTTTTACTGGTTTACATGGGGTGATGGACATCTCGGATTGAACAGGGAATGTGCTCCTCTATCAACTGTGTCACGGGAGGATATGTCCTGCTGATACAGGCCATTGCATCAGCTTCTGACGTGAAGCAATATAAAGGGAGAAAATGTAATACCTAACAAATGGTATCTGGGAATAAAATGTGAAATACATATCAGATATGACTTATTAATAAGGAGATGGAGTACCAAACAGTAGAGAATGAGGGAAGGGGAGAAGTCCAGCAGACGTCCTTTGCTCCCGAAATGTGTTACATTGCGGTTGGCTCCATACAACAAATTTGAGATGAAGATACATTTGTTGCGGAGGAACTAGCGAATGTTAATAACTGTTTTTGTTCTGATCTGTCTATACAAATTACTGTTATGTCTTGAGATGTTAATGAATGTAAAATCAATAAAAACCATTTCAATGAAAAAGTAACTTTAATTAATATTGATTATAAAAACAAACAGCTTAGAAATGTGCTGCCCTGCTACAATTTAAAACACTACAATACTGGTCATGAGAGTAGATCAAGTAAAATTCAAACTTTATCCGTTTATTATTAGAGGTAACTGGGGTCATACGCTCTTAAAAAGATATGTGAGCTAGACAATCTTATATTTTGGGTTGCTGTAATCTTTCCAGGCTTAGATTATGAACACATAATATTGCTGCGAATAATGCTGTTGGTTGCTGACTGCGTTAGAAAGAGTAATACTTATAGGAATAATATTGTGCAGTGAAATCCCATTATGAAATTTGAACTGCAATATTGTTAAAGCCAAAAGGTGATACTGAAGTTGCAAATTTAAAGATTTAAACTTAAGGTTACATTAAAGAGTGGCTAGTAGAGAACCTGACAGTTACACTACAGAGTCTAACTGCCGCCCTGGCTTTGCGCCAGCAATGCGGTAGTTTAAATTCTATCAAAAATATATGTGTAAAGTTGAATGCAATAAATAATCTTAGTTAACCAGTAAAGAGCAACTTTAAAAAATTGGAGGTCCCCTGACGCGGTCGAATTTAACTTGTGCTTCCTCTGATATAATACAATGTTATAGCAAGAGAACGAAGAAAAATTGATAATAGGAGTAAATTAGAAAGTTGCTTAAAAATGCATGCTCTATCTGAATTATAAAAGAAAAAATGTGGGTTCAGTGTCCCTTTAAAGTTACCAGCGACCTACTTACAGCAAAATCAAAAGGCTACTTCTCTCTGTTATACTCCTTGATCTGGCCGCAGCTTTTTATACTATTGACCAGCCCCTTTTACTCTAAACTCTCCAATCCTTCGGCATTTGTGACACAGCCCTTTCAAAGTTCTCTTCCTACCTGTCTAACCGTACCTTTAATGTAGCCTTCTCTGGGGCTTCCTCTGCCCCATCACCACTTTCTGTTGGGGTACCGCAAGGCTCCGTCCTCGGTCCCCTTCTCTAATCAATCTACACGTCATCAATAGGTTCCCTATTAAAGTCCTACTGGTTCCAAAATCATTTGTATGCCGACAACACCCAAATCTACTTCTCTGCACCAGACCTATCTCCTTCCTTGCTAACCCGTGTCACTAACTGTCTTTCTCACATCTCTTCCTGGATGTCCTCTCACTACCTCAAGCTAAATCTCTCCAAAACTGAGCTCCTTATTTTCCCCCATCTTCCAAAATCTCCACCCCTAATCTCTCTATAACTGTCAACAACTCCATCATTACCCCTAACCCGCATGCCCACTGTCTTGGGGTCACACTTGACTTAGATCTTTCTTTTACTCCTCACATTTAGTCCTTGGCTAAATTGTGCTGCTTCCACCTTAAAAAGACATCTCTAAAATTAGACATTTCCTTACACAAGACACAACTAAGATTTTAATTCACTCTCTCATCCTTTCCCGCCTCAACTTCTGCAATTCTGTCCTCTCTGGTCTCCCTAGCTGCCGCCTAGCTCCTTTACAATCCATAATGAATGCCTCCGCCAGGCTCATCTTCCTAACACGTTGCTTTTCATCTACTGCACCTCTCTGCCAATACGTTCACTGGCCTCCTCTTGCCTCCTTGATTCTCTGGAACTCTCTGCCTGGCTCCACAAGTCTCTCCCCTAGTTTTGAAAGCTTCAAGGGCTCCTTAAAGACTCTACTGTTCAGGGATGCATACAACCTACACTAACTTTCTTTATACCAGTTCCTCTTCTCCACTTAAAGGGATACTGAACCCATTTTTTTTATTTCATGATTCAGAGCATGCAATTTTAAACTTTCTAATTTACTCCTATTATCAATTTTTCTTTTTTCTCGTACTATCTTTATTTGAAAAAGAAGGCATCTAAGCTAAGGAGCCAGCCAATTTTTGGTTTTGAAAGCTTCAAGGGCTCCCTAAAGACTCTACTGTTCAGGGATGCATACAACCTACACTAACCTTTCTTTATACCAGTTCCTCTCCTCCATTGCTATCCCCTTGAACCCCCTTAGCATGTAAGCCTAAGAGTCCAGCTGTTTGTAGATCACCTTTTTAAGAGCAGTGCAACTCTTGGCAGGGCCCTCTACCTGTTTGATCCCTATAAATGTTTTCTTATATACCGCCTATGTTTATAGCGCTGCAGAATCTATTGGTGCTCTACTAATATTCAATAATAATAATAATAATAAATAATGAGAGCATGCTTTCCATAGACTCCAATGGGAGCCTTGTTCTGATGCAGTCAGAGATGGCATCAGAACCTAAGCGCAGCAAAGAAGGTAAGTAGCGCAGCAATACATACAAAGAGAAAGATGTAACATTGATTATACAAAATAAATTGAAGACTTAAAGGGATACTGAACCCATTTTTTTTTTTCCTTTCATGATTCAGATAGAGCATGCCATTTTAAACAACTTTCTAATTTACTCCTATTATCAATTTTTATTTATATGCTATCTTTATTTGAAAAAGAAGGCCTCTGAGCCCGCCACTTTTTGGATCAGACACTGGACAGCACTTGCTTATTGGCAGGTGAATTTATCCACCAATCAGCAAGAACAACCCAGGTTGTAAACAAAAAATTTGCAGGCTTCTTAACTTACATTCTTGCTTTTCAAATAAAGATACCAAGAGAATGAAGAAACATTGATAATAGGAGTAAATTAGAAAGTTGCTTAAAATTGCATGCTCTATCTGATTCATGAAAGAAAAAATTTGGTCCAGTGTCCCTTTAAAGCTGCATGCTCTATCTGAATTATAAAAGTTTAGTTTTGACTTTCATGTCCTTTTTTTGTTTGTTTAAACTTTAAACAATTTTTTTTTTATATACTTGTTATGGAACATGAATGTTTGTTTCTAATTCATTTTGCAACTCTTCTTAAAAATATTTGTTAAAGGGATACTGAACCCAAATTTTTTCTTTCATGATTCATATAGAGCATGTAATGGTAAGCAACTTTCTAATGTACTCCTATTATCAATATTTCTTTGTTCTCTTGCTATCTTTATTTGAAAAAGAAGGCATCTAAGCTAAGGAGCCAGCAAAGTTTTGATTCAGAACCATGGACAGCACTTTTTTATTGATGCTGTCCAATCAGCAAAGACAACCCAGGTTGTTTATCAAAATGGGCCGGCATCTAAACTTACATTCTTGCTTTTCAAATAAACATACCAAGAGAATAAAGAAAATTTGATAATAGGAGTTAATTAGAAAGTTGCTTAAAATTGCTATCTGAATCACGAAATAAAAAAATTGGTTTCAGTGTCCCTTTAAGTCTAATGTTAAGGGACATTAAACACTAAATAAATGCTACATACAATTATGCATTCAATGAAAAGATTAGTCTGAGAATAACATGTACATTTATGTTTTTTTAAAGTTTCATTAGTTGTTTACATATTAACAAAATAAGGGCAATGTTTAAGTGTCTATAAATTAATGGGAGCTGCCATGTTGTAATTTAGGTTACTTTCTCTGCTGTGGCCAATTAGCGATAGTTATAATATAAATAGGTCACTAGAGTGTGCAGCCAATGGCTGTGTGGAATATAATGGTGTTTTACACTTTCAATTCTAACAGGAACTGAAAAGATCACAGTTTCAGAATGGAATTACAGGAAAAGAAGACAAAATAAATAATGAAAGTATAGTGCCTAGTTTTATATATAAATAAATATATATATGTGTGTGTGTGTGTATGTGTGTGTGTGATTTATTTTATATTACCACCTCAAAGTGTTTAATGCCCCTTTAAGTACTCAGTTTAATGTTACAATGTATCTCATATTTCTAAAGATGTTGGATCTTCAAAAAACTGCAGTGCCAATTCATTCTGTGGAAATTCACCTGCATCTGAACCAGAGACAAGGGCAGTGGTTAATTTTATGGAAAGCAGGAAGTCGGACATTATTTGCTACCTAACGATTCATTCATACAGCCAGTTCATCCTTACAGCTTATGGATACACTACAGAACTGCCAAAGAGTTACAATGAAACGGTAACTGCAATGTAATATTTAAAGGAACATACGTTTCTAGTATTGCAATTCAAATTCATTTTTTTTATCTAGTAGAGTAACTTAGTTATATCACTGGCTGTGAAAATAAAAGTGCATTTATGCTATTCATGTCTTTTCCCTAAATTCTGAACTATTATGTTTCTGTCTTAAGTTGAGATAATAGAGATATATGGTTTAATCACATGTAATTCACCTTGTCTATCCATAGAATCTTTTAAGGAACAAATATTTGTCACATGAATAATAGTGTGAATCCTTCATAAGATCCACTCCTACGTTTTGAAGATTCACAGAAGGGATCAAAAACTATATCAGATCTGGAACAGGGATGATACTCTTTCACTTTAAATCTGACATTGAATAACTTAATTCATAGGGGGGATTTAAAAATGAGCAGCAGAGGCTGCTTTCTTCACGCGTAGTTTCTATTGATCCGGAAACGACTGCAATCATGATTCACACCACCTGAATGTGCAGGGAGCGGCATTGCACAAGCACAAGAAATTATTTTAAAGCATATTAAAAAAATAAAATAAAAATAACAGAACAAAAACAGATGAACCTATGAGAAGTATATAGTAGAATATCCTTAATTCCAGAGGCATCAGATTCCCCCAGAGGTTTTTGTAACTATAGGGTCGCTGCTGACAAGCTTGCTGCACTTTTTTTTGTAGGTAATGAAGTAAGATGATATTATGAGTGTGTTATCCAGCCATCACAATCCCAAAATGCTTATGTGGTTTAATACCAGTGAAGATGGAAATCATTGCCTTCCAAATAAGAATGAAGTTATTTGCAACATTAATCTTGGGATTTAGTAATTCAAAAACCAAATGCGCACAATAAAAAGCATTCAAAATGTCATTATCAGGGGTTTAGCGATTATATCACAGGTTGTATGTCAATTGATCCCTTTTAATAACGTGTAGTGATGCTAGGTGACGTGTTATTAAAGGGACATTGTACACTAGATTTTTCTTTGCATAAATGTTTTGTAGATAATCCATTTATATAGCCAATCTGGGAGTGTTTTTGTAACAATGTTTAGTTTTGCTTATTTTTTTTATTAACATTGTGCTGATTTTCAGACACCTAACCAAGCCCCAAAGTTTTAGATGTATACTGATATATACAGACTCCTGCTTGCTCCTGTTTCTGTAAAGGGTATTTTCATATGCAGGGGAGGGTCTGATCTTTATGCTTTCCCAGCCCCTTTCAGTGGGGGTCCCAGCCTAACCCCACCAACAGTGCTAAACTGGGAGCTTCTAAGTACATTTTTAAAAGGTTTATACTGGATTTTTATATCAGTAGCTGTGCATATTCTTCTTTATAATAGTGTCTATTACATGCAGTTATATGAATATTGGTGTATACTGTCCCTTTAACCTTTTATGCTACAAAATGATAGAGATGTGTGTATGTCTCTTTAAGGGCATTGAGTAGAGGCATTATCGGCAGAGTGGGAATACAGTATGTGTTTGTTTTGTTATGGATTTTGCTCATTATAATTTGTACTTTAAGTGATGGATTAGTAATACTTGGTAACAATTCAGAAAGTGTTGTCTGAGTTTTAGTCCTTTTAGCTGCGGAATTTAAAAAGGTGAAAAATGGCCCTGTAAATGTGTCTTTCAGTATTTGATCAGAATAATGGACTGGCTAATTTAAAAAAGTGTTGCCAATAAACAATGAAAATGGCTGATAATGGTCATGTGGATATAGAAAACAGCGAATAAGCAGTTTTTAAAGGGACAGTATACACAAATTTTCATTTAAAGGGACAGTCAAGTCCGCAAAAAACTTTCATGTTTCAAATAGGGCATGTAATTTTAAACAACTTTCCAATTTACTTTTATCACCAATTTTGCTTTGTTCTCTTCTTAGTTGAAAGCTAAACCTAGGAGGTTCATATGCTAATTTCTTAGACCTTGAAGGCCACCTCTAATCTAAATGCATTTTGATAGTTTTTCACCACTAGAGGGCATTATTTCAGGTGTTTCATATAGATAACATTGAGCTCATGCACATGAATTTACCATGGAGACAGCTCTGATTGGCTGTACTTGATACAAGGTAATTAAAACGTGTATAATTATAACTGTGTTGGTTGTGCAAAACTGGGAAATTGGTAATTAAGGGATTATCTATCTTTTAAAACAACAAAAATTCTGGTGTTGACTGTCCCTTTAACTGCATGTAATAGACACTACTATAAAGAATAATATGCACAGATACTGATCTAAAAATGCAGTATAAAACCGTTTAAAATGTACTTAGAAGCTCTCAGTTTAGCACTGTTAAAAAAGGTAGCTGAAACAACCAATGAAAGTGGTTCTATAGCAAAAAAGCAGACACTCCCCCTCCCTCTGCATATGAAAAGACTCTTTACACAAGCAGGTGCAAGCTGGAGTGGGTATACATCAGTATTCTCCTAAAACTTTGGGGCTTGGTTAGGAGTCTAAAAATCAGTGCAGTGTTATTTAAAAATAAGCAAAACTATACATTTAAAAATTCAGGAAGTAAACATTAGACAGATGTAACTTATGTAAACAAATTGCTGTGGAGCGGTTAGTTTGCATGTTCAGAGTATTAACAGGTGGTATTAGAGTTATACAGAGGGGATTCTGACCTAAAATGCAGCGTAATGCTCAGGGCCAAGATCTGCGCCTTGTTAATGAATCAGTAATAACAATATATATTTTTGGTTAATGTATTGCCTTTTACTAAAGAGACTTTGGGGCCGATTTAAGAAAGTGCGAGCAGACATGATGTGATGTAACGTATTATATCCACCGCACTTCAATAAATGCCGACAGAATACGCTCTCGGCATTTATCATTGCACAAGCAGTTCTTGTGAACTGCTTGTGCAATGCCGCCCCCTGCAGATTCGCGGCCAATCGGCCTCTAGCAGGGGGTGTCAATCAGCCCAATCGTATAGGATCGGGCTGATTGATGTCCGCAGTCTCAGAGCAGGTGGATCAGTTACGGGGCAGCAGTCTTAGACCGCTGCTTCATAACTGCTGTTTCTGGCGAGCCTGAAGTCTCGCGCGGAAACAAGGGGCATCAAGCTCCATTCAGAGCTTGATAATTCACCCCCTTTGGCCTTTCATTTGGTCTGTTGTGATCATTGACACCAATCGTTTTTTTTTATTTTACAACAGTTCAAAGTGGCAAAGATGGCGGCATCAGCATTGAAGAAAAAGCACGGCACAGATTATAGTGTGGGAACGTTTGCCGATCTCCTGTGTAAGTACAGAATGTTCTCATTACACTAACATGACTGGAATTATCTCGAAGATAACAAGACAACCAACCTATGCTGCTCCACTGTAATGTGTTTTTGTATAAAAGTGTATAAATAGGAATATTCTATAAATAGAGCAATCTGTTCTCAATACAAATGTTTTTACTGTATATTTTATCTACATTTCTGTGCTATTCTGTGGGCAGTATGTATTGTATTCACAGTCTATGAGCACCTTTAAGAGTTTTTCATATTGATACTTTGTGAGTGCGTGACTATCTGCATGTGATGGGGATATGATGAAGGAAGCTGGTACCTGAGAAATCTGTAAGAACCAAATATGAAAATCTATTGTGGCATAAATTATAATAAGTGCAATATCAAGTTAAAGGGGCAGTCTACTTGAAAATTGTTATTGTTTAAAAAGATAGATAATCGCTTTGTTACCAATATCCCCAGTTTTGCATGACTAACGCAGTTGTATTAATACTCTTTTTGCCTCTATGATTAACTGTATCCAACCACTGCAGATTGTCTCTTACCTTGGTGCTTTTTTTTAGCTCTTTACATTCTTGCATTTTAGCCAATCAGTGCTGGTTCTTGTATAACATCCTTATTCTCCACAGGAGTGAGCCAATGTATCTATATGGCACACAGGAACTAGCACTGTTTGGCTGTAATGCAAGAAAGTAAAAAAAAGAGCACTGAGATATAAGGGTTGGTCAACAGGGGCTTAGAAACAGACAAACTTAGAGGTTATAAAGTATATTAAAGTGATGGTAAATGTTGATCCAAATAATAATAAAATGTTATTTGGTGTTAATACGTGTTTGATCACTATGGCCTAGATTTGGAGTTTGGCGGTAGATGGGCTGTTAACGCTCCGCGGGCTTTTTTCTGGCCGCAGCATAAAATTAACTCTGGTATCGAGAGTTCAAAAAAATGCTGCGTTAGGCTCCAAAAAATTAGCGTAGAGCATTTTTACCGCAAATGCAACTCTCGATACCAGAGTTGCTTACGGACGCGGCCAGCCTCAAAAACGTGCTCGTGCACGATTCTCCCATAGGAAACAATGGGGCTGTTTGAGCTGTAAAAAAACCTAACACCTGCAAAAAAGCAGCGTTCAGCTCCTAACGCAGCCCCATTGTTTCCTATGGGGAAACACTTCCTACGTCTGCACCTAACACTCTAACATGTACCCCGAGTCTAAACACCCCTAACCTTACACTTATTAACCCCTAATCTGCCGCCCCCGCTATCGCTGACCCCTGCATATTTTTTTTAACCCCTAATCTTCCGCTCCGTACACCGCCGCAACCTACGTTATCCCTATGTACCCCTAATCTGCTGCCCCTAACACAGCCGACCCCTATATTATATTTATTAACCCCTAACCTGCCCCCCACAACGTCGCCGCCAGCTACCTACAATAATTAACCCCTAATCTGCCGACCGCAAAGCACCGCCACCTACGTTATCCTTATGTACCCCTAATCTGCTGCCCCTAACACCGCCGACCCCTATATTATATTGATTAACCCCTAATCTGCCCCCCACAACGTCGCCGACACCTGCCTACACTTATTAACCCCTAATCTGCCGAGCGGACCTGAGCGCTACTATAATAAAGTTATTAACCCCTAATACGCCTCACTAACCCTATCATAAATAGTATTAACCCCTAATCTGCCCTCCCTAACATCGCCGACACCTAACTTCAATTATTAACCCCTAATCTGACGACCGGAGCTCACCGCTACTATAATAAATGGATTAACCCCTAAAGCTAAGTCTAACCCTAACACTAACACCCCCCTAAGTTAAATATAATTTAAATCTAACAAAATTAATTAACTCT
Organism: Bombina bombina; assembly: GCF_027579735.1. Classification (NCBI taxonomy): domain Eukaryota; kingdom Metazoa; phylum Chordata; class Amphibia; order Anura; family Bombinatoridae; genus Bombina; species Bombina bombina. Next base: position 534,156,678 of record NC_069499.1, read on the forward strand.
TATTAAATAAATTATTCCTATTTAAAGCTAAATACTTACCTGTAAAATACATCCTAATATAGCTACAATATAAATTATAATTATATTGTAGCTATTTTAGGATTAATATTTATTTTACAGGCAACTTGGTAATTATTTTAACCAGGTACAATAGCTATTAAATAGTTAAGAACTATTTAATAGTTACCTAGTTAAAATAATAACAAAATTACCTGTAAAATAAATCCTAACCTAAGTTATAATTAAACCTAACACTACCCTATCAATAAATTAATTAAATAAAATACCTACAATTACCTACAATTAACCTAACACTACACTATCAATAAATAAATTAAATACAATTTCTACAAATAACTACAATTACATAAACTAACTAAAGTACAAAAAATAAAAAAGAACTAAGTTAAAAAAAATAAAAAAATATTTACAAACATAAGAAAAATATTACAACAAGTTTAAACTAATTCCACCTACTCTAAGCCCCCTAATAAAATAACAAAGACCCCCAAAATAAAAAATTCCCTACCCTATTCTAAATTAATAAATGTAAAAGCTCTTTTACCTTACCAGCCCTGAACAGGGCCCTTTGCGGGGCATGCCCCAAGAAAATCAGCTCTTTTGCCTGTAAAAAAAAACATACAATACCCCCCCCCCAACATTACAACCCACCACCCACATACCCCTAATCTAACCCAAACCCCCCTTAAATAAACCTAACACTAAGCCCCTGAAGATCTTCCTACCTTGTCTTCACCATCCAGGTATCACCGATCCGTCCTGGCATCCGGTGCTGAAGAGGTCCAGAAGAGGCTCCAAAGTCTTCCTCCTATCCGGCAAGAAGAGGACATCCGGACCGGCAAACATCTTCTCCAAGCGGCATCTTCGATCTTCTTCCATCCGGTGCGGAGCGGGTCCATCTTGAATCAGCCGACGCGGATCCATCCTCTTCTTCCGGCGTCTCCCGACGAATGACGGTTCCTTTAAGGGACGTCATCCAAGATGGCGTCCCTCGAATTCCGATTGGCTGATAGGATTCTATCAGCCAATCGGAATTAAGGTAGGAATATTCTGATTGGCTGATGGAATCAGCCAATCAGAATCAAGTTCAATCCGATTGGCTGATCCAATCAGCCAATCAGATTGAGCTCGCATTCTATTGGCTGTTCCGATCAGCCAATAGAATGCGAGCTCAATCTGATTGGCTGATTGGATCAGCCAATAGGATTGAACTTGATTCTGATTGGCTGATTCCATCAGCCAATCAGAATATTCCTACCTTAATTCCGATTGGCTGATAGAATCCTATCAGCCAATCGGAATTCGAGGGACGCCATCTTGGATGACGTCCCTTAAAGGAACCGTCATTCGTCGGGAGACACCGGAAGAAGAGGATGTTCTTTTATTAGGGGGCTTAGAGTAGGTGTAATTAGTTTAAAATTGTTGTAATATTTTTCTTATGTTTGTAAATATTTTTTTATTTTTTGTAACTTAGTTCTTTTTTATTTTTTGTACTTTAGTTAGTTTATGTAATTGTAGTTATTTGTAGAAATTGTATTTAATTTATTTATTGATAGTGTAGTGTTAGGTTAATTGTAGGTAATTGTAGGTATTTTATTTAATTAATTTATTGATAGGGTAGTGTTAGGTTTAATTATAACTTAGGTTAGGATTTATTTTACAGGTAATTTTGTTATTATTTTAACTAGGTAACTATTAAATAGTTCTTAACTATTTAATAGCTATTGTACCTGGTTAAAATAATTACCAAGTTGCCTGTAAAATAAATATTAATCCTAAAATAGCTACAATATAATTATAATTTATATTGTAGCTATATTAGGATGTATTTTACAGGTAAGTATTTAGCTTTAAATAGGAATAATTTATTTAAGAATAGTTAATTAATTTCGTTAGATTTAAATTATATTTAATTTAGGGGGGTGTTAGTGTTAGGGTTAGACTTAGCTTTAGGGGTTAATCCATTTATTATAGTAGCGGTGAGCTCCGGTCGTCAGATTAGGGGTTAATAATTGAAGTTAGGTGTCGGCGATGTTAGGGAGGGCAGATTAGGGGTTAATACTATTTATGATAGGGTTAGTGAGGCGGATTAGGGGTTAATAACTTTATTATAGTAGCGCTCAGGTCCGCTCGGCAGATTAGGGGTTAATAAGTGTAGGCAGGTGTCGGCGACGTTGTGGGGGGCAGATTAGGGGTTAATAAATATAATATAGGGGTCGGCAGTGTTAGGGGCAGCAGATTAGGGGTACATAAGGATAACGTAGGTGGCGGCGCTTTGCGGTCGGCAGATTAGGGGTTAATTATTGCAGGTAGCTGGCGGCGACGTTGTGGGGGGCAGGTTAGGGGTTAATAAATATAATACAGGGGTCGGCGGGGTTAGGGGCAGCAGATTAGGGGTACATAAGTATAACGTAGGTGGCGGTCGGCAGATTAGGGGTTAAAAAATTTTAATCGAGTGGCGGCGATGTGGGGGGACCTCGGTTTAGGGGTACATAGGTAGTTTATGGGTGTTAGTGTACTTTAGGGTACAGTAGTTAAGAGCTTTATGAACCGGCGTTAGCCCAGAAAGCTCTTAACTCCTGCTATTTTCCGGCGGCTGGAGTTTTGTCGTTAGAGCTCTAACGCTCACTTCAGAAACGACTCTAAATACCGGCGTTAGAAAGATCCCATTGAAAAGATAGGATACGCAATTGACGTAAGGGGATCTGCGGTATGGAAAAGTCGCGGCTGAAAAGTGAGCGTTAGACCCTATTTTGAGTGACTCCAAATACCGGCGGTAGCCTAAAACCAGCGTTAGGAGCCTCTAACGCTGGTTTTCACGGCTACCGCCGAACTCTAAATCTAGGCCTATGTTTTTATTTTTATTTTTTTAATTCAGTCATTTCGTTTAAACTCTATATTTTATTCACAACACGTTATTGATGGTTTCTCAACCCATGTCATTACTTCCTGCTTGATTATTTTAGTCACAAACGGCTAGATTTGGAGTTTTGTCGGTAACAACCCGAAAAACTAACGCCGGCTTTTTTCTGGCCGCACCATAAAAATAACTCTGGTATTGAGAGTCCACATAAAGGCTGCGTTAGGCTCCAAAAAAGGAGCATAGAGCATTTTTAACGCAGCTTCAACTCTCAATACCAGAGTTGCTTACGGACGCGGCCAGCCTAAAAAACGTGCTCGTGCACGATTCCCCCATAGGAAACAATGGGGCTGTTTGAGCTGAAAAAAAACCTAACACCTGCAAAAAAGCCGCGTTCAGCTCTTAACGCAGCCCCATTGTTTGCTATGGGGAAACACTTCCTACGTCTGCACCTAACACTCTAACATGTACCCCGAGTCTAAACACCCCTAACCTTACACTTATTAACCCCTAATCTGCCGCCCCCGCTATCGCTGACACCTGCATTTTATTTTTAACCCCTAATCTGCCTGCTCCGTAAACCGCCGCTACTTACATTATCCCTATGTACCCCTAATCTGCTGCCCCTAACACCGCCGACCCCTATATTATATTTATTAACCCCTAATCTGCCCCCCTCAACGTCGCCTCCACCTGCCTACACTTATTAACCCCTAATCTGCCGAGCGGACCGCACTGCTATTATAATAAAGTTATTAACCCCTAATCCGCCTCACTAACCCTATAATAAATAGTATTAACCCCTAATCTGCCCTCCCTAACATCGCCGACACCTAACTTCAATTATTAACCCCTAATCTGCCGACCGGAGCTCACCGCTATTCTAATAAATGGATTAACCCCTAAAGCTAAGTCTAACCCTAACACTAACACCCCCCTAAATTAAATATAATTTTAATCTAACGAAATTAATTAACTCTTATTAAATAAATTATTCCTATTTAAAGATAAATACTTACCTGTAAAATAAATCCTAATATAGCTACAATATAAATTATAATTATATTATAGCTATTTTAGGATTAATATTTATTTTACAGGTAACTTTGTATTTATTTTAACCAGGTACAATAGCTATTAAATAGTTAAGAACTATTTAATAGCTAAAATAGTTAAAATAATTTCAAAATTACCTGTAAAATAAATACTAACCTAAGTTACAATTAAACCTAACACTACACTATCAATAAATTAATTAAATAAACTACCTACAATTACCTACAATTAACCTAACACTACACTATCAATAAATTAATTAAATACAATTCCTACAAATAAATACAATTAAATAAACTAGCTAAAGTACAAAAAATAAAAAAGAACTAAGTTACAAAAAATAAAAAAATATTTACAAACATAAGAAAAATATTACAACAATTTTAAACTAATTACACCTACTCTAAGCCCCCTAATAAAACAACAAAGCCCCCCAAAATAAAAAATGCCATACCCTATTCTAAATTACTAAAGTTAAAAGCTTTTTTACCTTACCAGCCCTGAACAGGGCCCTTTGCGGGGCATGCCCCAAGAAGTTCAGCTCTTTTGCCTGTAAAAAAAAACATACAATACCCCCCCCCAACATTACAACCCACCACCCACATACCCCTAATCTAACCCAAACCCCCCTTAAATAAACCTAACACTAAGCCCCTGAAGATCATCCTACCTTGTCTTCACCTCACCAGGTATCACCGATCCATCCTGGCTCCAAAATCTTCATCCAACCCAAGCGGGGGTTGGCGATCCATCATCCGGTAGCTGAAGAGGTACAGAAGAGGCTCCAAAGTCTTCATCCTATCCGGGAAGAAGAGGCGATCCGGACCGGCAACCATGTTGATCCAAGCGGCATCTTCTATCTTCATCCGATGACGACCGGCTCCATCCTGAAGACCTCCACCGCGGACCCATCTTCTTCCAGCGACGTCCAACTGAAGAATGACGGTTCCTTTAAGGGACGTCATCCAAGATGGCATCCCTCGAATTCCGATTGGCTGATAGGATTCTATCAGCCAATCGGAATTAAGGTAGGAATATTCTGATTGGCTGATGGAATCAGCCAATCAGAATCAAGTTCAATCCGATCGGAACAGCCATTAGAATGCGAGCTCAATCTGATTGGCTGAATTAAGGTAGGAATATTCTGATTGGCTGATGGAATCAGCCAATCAGAATCAAGTTCAATCCGATCGGAACAGCCAATAAAATGCAAGCTCAATCTGATTGGCTGATTGGATCAGCCAATCGGATTGAACTTGATTCTGATTGGCTGATTCCATCAGCCAATCAGAATATTCCTACCTTAATTCCGATTGGCTGATAGAATCCTATCAGCCAATCGGAATTCGAGGGACGCCATCTTGGATGACGTCCCTTAAAGGAACCGTCATTCGTCGGGAGACGCCGGAAGAAGAGGATGGATCCGCGTCGGCTGATTCAAGATGGACCCGCTCCGCACCGGATGGAAGAAGATCGAAGATGCCGCTTGGAGAAGATGTTTGCCGGTCCGGATGTCCTCTTCTTGCCGGATAGGAGGAAGACTTTGGAGCCTCTTCTGGACCTCTTCAGCACCGGATGCCAGGACGGATCGGTGATACCTGGATGGTGAAGACAAGGTAGGAAGATCTTCAGGGGCTTAGTGTTAGGTTTATTTAAGGGGGGTTTGGGTTAGATTAGGGGTATGTGGGTGGTGGGTTGTAATGTTGGGGGGGGGGTATTGTATGTTTTTTTTTACAGGCAAAAGAGCTGATTTTCTTGGGGCATGCCCCGCAAAGGGCCCTGTTCAGGGCTGGTAAGGTAAAAGAGCTTTTACATTTATTAATTTAGAATAGGGTAGGGAATTTTTTATTTTGGGGGTCTTTGTTATTTTATTAGGGGGCTTAGAGTAGGTGTAATTAGTTTAAACTTGTTGTAATATTTTTCTTATGTTTGTAAATATTTTTTTATTTTTTTTAACTTAGTTCTTTTTTATTTTTTGTACTTTAGTTAGTTTATGTAATTGTAGTTATTTGTAGAAATTGTAATATTCCTACCTTAATTCCGATTGGCTGATAGAATCCTATCAGCCAATCGGAATTCGAGGGACGCCATCTTGGATGACGTCCCTTAAAGGAACCGTCATTCTTCAGTTGGACGTCGCCGGAAGAAGATGGGTCCGCGGTGGAGGTCTTCAGGATGGAGCCGGTCGTCATCGGATGAAGATAGAAGATGCTGCTTGGATCAAGATGGTTGCCGGTCCGGATCGCCTCTTCTTCCCGGATAGGATGAAGACTTTGGAGCCTCTTCTGGACCTCTTCAGCCACCGGATGATGGATCGCCAAACCCGCTTGGGTTGGATGAAGATTTTGGAGCCAGGACGGATCGGTGATACCTGGTGAGGTGAAGACAAGGTAGGATGATCTTCAGGGGCTTAGTGTTAGGTTTATTTAAGGGGGGTTTGGGTTAGATTAGGGGTATGTGGGTGGTGGGTTGTAATGTTGGGGGGGGTATTGTATGATTTTTTTTACAGGCAAAAGAGCTGAACTTCTTGGGGCATGCCCCGCAAAGGGCCCTGTTCAGGGCTGGTAAGGTAAAAGAGCTTTTAACTTTAGTAATTTAGAATAGGGTAGGGCATTTTTATTTTGGGGGGCTTTGTTGTTTTATTAGGGGGCTTAGAGTAGGTGTAATTAGTTTAAAATTGTTGTAATATTTTTCTTATGTTTGTAAATATTTTTTTATTTTTTGTAACTTAGTTCTTTTTTATTTTTTGTACTTTAGCTAGTTTATTTAATTGTATTTATTTGTAGGAATTGTATTTAATTAATTTATTGATAGTGTAGTGTTAGGTTAATTGTAGGTAATTGTAGGTAGTTTATTTAATTAATTTATTGATAGTGTAGTGTTAGGTTTAATTGTAACTTAGGTTAGTATTTATTTTACAGGTAATTTTGTAATTATTTTAACTATTTTAGCTATTAAATAGTTCTTAACTATTTAATAGCTATTGTACCTGGTTAAAATAAATACAAAGTTACCTGTAAAATAAATATTAGTCCTAAAATAGCTATAATATAATTATAATTTATATTGTAGCTATATTAGGATTTATTTTACAGGTAAGTATTTATCTTTAAATAGGAATAATTTATTTAATAAGAGTTAATTAATTTCGTTAGATGTAAATTATATTTAACTTAGGGGGGTGTTAGTGTTAGGGTTAGACTTAGCTTTAGGGGTTAATACATTTATTAGAGTAGCGGTGAGCTCCGGTCGGCAGATTAGGGGTTAATAATTGAAGTTAGGTGTCGGCGATGTTAGGGAAGGCAGATTAGGGGTTAATACTATTTATTATAGGGTTAGTGATGCGGATTAGGGGTTAATAACTTTATTATAGTAGCGCTCAGGTCCGCTCGGCAGATTAGGGGTTAATAAGTGTAGGCAGGTGGAGGCGACGTTGTGGGGGGCAGATTAGGGGTTAATAAATATAATATAGGGGTCGGCGGTGTTAGGGGCAGCAGATTAGGGGTACAGTACAGTAGTTAAGAGCTTTAGAAACCGGCGTTAGCCCAGAAAGCTCTTAACTACTGACTTTTTTCCTGCGGCTGGAGTTTTGTCGTTAGATGTCTAACGCTCACTTCAGAAACGACTCTAAATACCGGAGTTAGAAAAATCCCATTGAAAAGATAGGATACGCAATTGACGTAAGGGGATCTGCGGTATGGAAAAGTTGCGGCTGAAAAGTGAGCGTTAGACCCTATTTTGAGTGACTCCAAATACCGGCGGTAGCCTAAAACCAGCGTTAGGAGCCTCTAACGCTGGTTTTCACGGCTAACGCCAAACTCCAAATCTAGGTCATAGAGAGCAGTCTCACACGCTCTCTACGTCATGCTATGGGCATGTTTTTTTCATAGACTGTTTCTGACTACTGGAAATATAGCGCATGTGCGCCATTGCATGCAAATTAAAATACGACTGTCCGATGAAGGAGCGTGTGTCTGTCTTCAAAGGACGGTTAAAATGTGACCAGAAAAAACATGCAATAAACTAGACGGGAGGAGGAATGGTGGCATGATATAAACATTTAAACAGGTATTATTTCTTAATAATGTTAAATTAGTATGTGGTTTTGAATGAAAGTCCTTTTGTTTTTTAATTCTTAATCAGATGCAGCGTTGCAGATTCATATAGTTTACTATCACTTTATTATAACTATGAGCTCGCTTCCATTGAGCCGTAATTAGGTTTGCGTGTACTCGCAAACCGTTAAATATGCTGTCGGAAGTAATATCGTTTATCGACTGTTTCCAATGTCGCGTTATACCTCAATATCGTCAGCAGGACTTTGGCTGCCGAAAAAATATTTGCGTCCCATAGACAGTAATAGAAGCCGTTAATCAATAAATTATACCAGGTTTCCAATGAAAGCACAAACCGTAAATACACTGTCGGAGGCTGTCGATACATTGAGAAATATTACACCCAGCTTAACTAGGTGTAAAAGAGGAAAATTGTGCTTTTTGAGACCTATTTTCTATTGAAATGATAAAACTTGCAAATAATGCAAGTGTTTTAATGTAGAAATAAATTGTAATAAGTAATATTTATTATTGTTTCATGTTTAGGAATAGTTGAACTTATATTCTAATAGAAATATCAGTATATATTTAAATATAATAATATATGCAAGAACATATCTACATAATTCAAACTAGACCTATGCCTAGGGCAGCAATACATATTACTTATATTTATGAAGTGGTAAATATAATTATATTAAAACATAGTATTTGATTATTGTTAAAAAATATGTATTATAAATAAGTATATCTTTATTTTTCTTGAGAGGTGATCACAGGTAAGGAGCATGGACGTTAAACATAAATTCTATAGCGTAAGGTCGGGTTACCTTAGCAACTAATTGATTTTCAAGAAATCTGACGTCAGATGGAAGCGTTAACACAACGTTAACTTACAGCTACACGAAAAGAGCGACTGCACGCAATGTGCAAAGTATTTCAATGGAAACCTGGTACAAAAATGGAGCCGTAAATTACTTTTAGCTGTCGGACGCTTCAGTAGCTTATGACTCCATTTTTAACGGCTCAATGGAAGCGAGCTCTATGTTGGTTGTGCAAAGTTGGGTAATGGGTAGTAAAGGCGTTTTCTATTTTTTTAAGTAATAATAAAAAATGATAGACTGTCCCTTTAAAGGAACATTAAAACCCAGGGCTAGATAAAGGCCCATTAATAGTGAAGGGTGTTATCTTGTGCTCGGTTTTACATCTTAAAACAGCCAAAATATTTTTTAGCTTGTCCTATACTTTTAATAGATATTGCAGGGAGTTTAATTAGCATTTAAATTACAAGTGTAGAGCTAAGAAAATGCAGCTGTTAAATTAATTGATTTACCTGAAGTAAACCATTATTATTATTATTAATATAGCGCAGAACTACATGAAGAACTCCCCTATTTGCGCAGCATTGTCTTATGCTGAAAAAATTATACTTATAGATTCTATTTAAATTATTTATTTGTAAAATGCGTATTTTATATGTGGATCTTTCCAATGCAGTGCTTAAAGGGATAGAAAACTCAATATTGAAATGTGCATATGTGCATTTACATTTGAAATTGAAGTATTCTTGCAATATACTTCTATTAGCAAAAATGCTTTAGTAAAAGGTATTACTGTTTCTCTGCAGCATACTCACATATGCTGTGAGGGCCCGTGCACCAGTATACAAACCCCATGCCTGCTCAGAGAGGTGGTGGTGGTGTTTATGGCTTCTGAAGATATAATTTGTGCCATGCAAGCTACTGCTGACTCTCTGAGGTGTGGTGTTTGTATAATGTGCACAGGCATTCACAGAATATGTGCATATGCCAATGAAAAACAGTAATAACTTTTATTAGCAGCATTTTTGCTATTGGAAATATATTGCAAACATTTTTCTATTTCAAATTGAAATGCACCTATGTACATTTTATGCATACAAAGAGAGAAGCGCTGTACCAGGAACGAACAAGAAGTAGCTTGCTCTATGGCAATTTACCACCTAGGAGCAGTCTCTTTTAGCTAGGGTGATTGTTTTAAAAAGGTACACATATGAAAAATACATATGTCAGGGTTCTTATACAAACCATTTTTTTAAACAGCCCTGAAAAAAGCCCTGTCATATGTATTTTTCATAAATGTCCTTTTTTAAAGCGGCAATATGGTCACCCTACTTTTAGCCCAGTTGTGCTTTTCACAGAAGAAAACTTTCCTGTAGTATATCAGTCTAATCTCGCTGAGTAAGGTCAGTTCAGCCCCAAAATACCAGTTAATTCTCCTCTGAACAAGGAACATGATAATAGTTTCGGCCTTCTGTGGGCCGCGTCAGTAAGGTGCAGCCATTTTCCTCTAAGCACACTGGGCAATGAGTTGTTGTTTCCCGGTAGAGCACTTCTCTCTTTGCATGCATATGTACATTTTATGTTTGACCTTTCTATCCATTTAAAAGCACAGAAAATGACATAAAGCTTAAAATGAATTCCCCACAATGGCCCGGATTACAATTGAAGCACTATTGATAGTATAGGGTGCAATATCAATAAAGCTGGACCCCGCTAAATTGATATTACAAGTCAAATTTATATTATTATTTTTTTAATAAAAAGAATATTTCTTTCCCATGGTATGGAGAGTCCACAAATCCATTCAATTACTAGTGGAAATTCAACTCCTGGCCACCAGGAGGAGGCAAAGAACACCCCAGCAAAGCTTCAAGTATCCTCCCATTACCCACAATACCTAGTCATTCTTTGCCTGTGTAACATTGTAGGTGATGTGCAAAGAAGGTATCTGAATAAATCAAGTTGTTAATGCTTTAATGAGTACTTTTCCCTGCAAGCAAGGATTGGGGTTATGCTCTGTCCATGTAATTCTCTTTAGTAAGAGTAATGGTGGCTTTTAGCAGTTGGAAGACAGGTGGTCTTTGCTTGCCTTCCAACAGTTTTGCTACCCCTATATAGAAAACAAGGGTTGGTTGCTCTATTTTCTCTTTATCTACAGGTCTATGTCAGTGAGGATTCTGTCACACCTGTTTTCTGTACCTGCCCTACAGCGGATTCACAGGTAAGTGCTTTTACCTTCTAGGTGAGAAGAATGCAGCACTTAGGAGTTCCTTGTTTTTTTTTTTTTTAAAAGGATACTTAGAGAACAAGGTGGATCATTATGGGACTGAATATCCCTTTTAAAGGTTCATGATTTATTGGGCAGCAGTTCAGGGCACTGTTCTGTCATGTGAAGGCCTTTTTGATGTTGGCTTTGGGGATTTGTTTGCACAAGTTTACCTTTTATTTAGTTGGGTAATATCTCTTTAAGAAAGTTGTTGAACCGCACCTTACTTTTGAATTTGCGATCATGTGACCACTCTGTTACTTCCTGAGTGCTGAATAGTTTGTTTCTAGCCGGCAGTTTGGAAGCCCAATTTTCAAGGAGACAGACTGGGTTTTCTAGCATTAGATTGTTTTTCCTGCCTGTCGCTTCTCTCTGATGTTTGCAGCTTTCTAGGATCTGCAGTTCCTAGAGTAGAGGGCGCTATATCTATCTTAGCCAAGAGAACTACTATTCCTCTTGACGATAGTTCCTCTTTTAGAGACCTTATGGATAAGAAACTGGAAGTTTATTTAACAAAGATGTTTCTTCATCAGGATTTGCAGTGGCAACCAGTTGCTAGTATTGCGACAGTTGCTGGTGTAGCCTCTTATTGATGTGACTCATTGTCTGATCTAATTTCAGAGGAGACTACTATAGAGGAGATCCAGGATAGGATCAAGGCTCTAAAGCTGGCTAATACTTTTATCTGTGATGCCAGTATGCAAGTTTTTAGGCTGGGAGCCAAGATTTCTAGTTTTGCAATACAAGCCCGCAAAGCCCTTTGGTTAAAGTCTTGGTCTGCAGATGTGACCTTCTCAAAGTCCTGCCCTTTAAGGTGGAGACTATTCGTTCTATTCTCCCTCTAGTTCAGGAGGGTCAGTTTATGACCACCATAGACCTAAAGGAGGCGTATCTTCATGTGCCTATCCACAGGGAACATTTAAGGTTCCTGAGGTTCGCTTTTTTGGATCAACATTTCCAATTTGTAGCCCTGCCTTTTGGCCTCACCACTGCTCCTCGAATCTTTACAAAGGTTCTAGGGGCTCTTTTGGCTGTGGCCCGATTTCTAGGGATTGCGGTGGCTCCTTACCTGGAAGATATCTTGGTTCAGGCGCAATCAGAAAATTCAATCTTTTGGAGGCATGGTGTTCCCTTTAGTCCCCTGTTTGTCCATCAGTGGCTGTATGCATGGAAGTAATTGGTCTCATGGTGGCAACCATGGACATTATTCCATTTGCACGCTTCCATCTGAGACCTCTACAGTTATGTATGCTCAATCAATGGAACAGAGATCACTCGGATCTCTCTCAGAGGATAGTTTTAGACTCTGAGACAAGGATTTCTCTGTCTTGCTGGATCTCCCAGGACCATTTGTCTCAGGGCACTTGTTTCTTGACACCTTCTTGGGAGATTATGACAATGAATGCCAGCCTGTTAGGCTGGGGAGCAGTTTGGGGTCCCTAAGAGCTCAGGGGCTTTGGACTCAGCAGGAGTCTGCCCTCCCTATAAATATTCTGGAATTGAGCAATTCTCAATGCTTTATCAGCTTGGCCTCAACTGAGTTCAGTCAGGTTTATCAGATTTCAATCGGACAACATATCAACCACCAAGGAGGAACTCAGAGCTTGTTAGCTATGAAGGAGGTGACTCACATTCTTCAGTGGGCAAAGTCTCACAATTGTCATCTCTCTGCAATTCATTTCCCAGGGGTGGACAACTGGGAAGCAGATTATCTAAGCAGGCAGACGTTTCATCCAGGAGAGTGGGCTCTCCATCCGGATGTTTTCTCAATGTTAACCCTCAAATGGGGTGTTCCAGAGCTGGATCTGATGGCATCTAGTTTAAATGCCAAGCTTCCAAGATATGATGCAAGATCAAGTGATCCTCAAGCAGCTCTGGTAGATGCCCTGGCAGTGCCATGGGATTTCGGTCTAATTTATCTGTTTCCTGCGGTCGCCCTCCTTCCTCGGGTGATAGCTCATATCAAACAGGAGCAGGCTTTGGTAATTCTAATAGCTCCAGCGTGGCCTTGCAGAAATTGGTTTGCGGACCTAGTGAGGATGTCGTCATTTCCCCTGTGGAAATTGCCTCTGAGGAAGGATCTTCTACTTCAGGGTCCCTTTCTCCATCCAAACTTAGTCTCTCTGAAGCTCACTGCTTAGAGATTGAATGCTTAGTCTTGTCTAGAAAAGGTTTTTCTGTGAAGGTTATTGAGACTATGATTCAGGCTTGTAAGCCTGTTACTCGCAGGATTTATTATAAGGTTTGGCATAAATACCTTCATTTGTGTGGATCTAGGGGGATTTCTTGGAGTCAGGTGAGAATTCCCTGTATTCTATCCTTTCTTAAGGAGGGACCTGGAGTAGGGTTTATCAGTCAGTACCCTAAAGGGTCAGATTTCGGATCTGATTCTTCTGCAGAAGCGTCTGGCAATTTTGTCAGATGTTCAATCTTTTGTCCAGGCTTTGGTTAGAATCAGGCCTGTGTTTAGGTCAATTGCTCCTCCTTGGAGTCTTAATCTGGTTCTTAAAGTTCTGCAGCAGGCTCCATTTGAGCCTATGCATTCTGTTGAGATCAAGTTATTGTCCTGGAAGGTTTTATTTCTCCTGGCAATTTCCTCTGCCCATAGAGTTTCGGAGCTTTCGGCTCTACAGTGTGATTCTTCTTATCTTATTCTTCATGCGGATAAAGCGGTTCTCCGTACTAAATTAGGTTTTCTACCTAAGGTGGTTTCAGAACGCAATAATAACCAAGAAATTGTTGTTCCTTAATTTTGTCCTAATACTTCCTCTAAGAAGGAGTGGTTGTTGCACAAACTGAATGTTGTGCATGCTTTAAAGTTCTATTTACAGGCTACAAAAGATATTCGTCAATTTTCTGCCCTTTTTGTTGTCTTTTCTGGTAAACGGAGGGGTTAGAAGGCCACTTTTTTTCTACTCTCTCCTTCTGATTGAGAAATGTTATTCAATTGGCTTATGAGACAGCTAGACAACAGCCTCCAGAGAAAATTATGGCTCACTCCACAAGGGCTGTCGCTTCCTCTTGGGCCTTTAAAAATGATGCTTCTATAGAACAGTTTCGCAAGGCGGCCACTTGGTCATCATTGCATATTTTTTCCAAATTTTCCAAATTTGATGTTTTTGCCTAAGCTAAGGCTACTTTTGGGAGGAAAGTTCTTCAAGCAGTGGTGCCTTCTTTTTAGGTTTGCTTGTCTTGTGTATCCCTCCCTTCCATTCTGTGGACTCTAGCTCTGGTATTGGTTCCCACTAGTAATTGAATGGATTTATGGACTCTCCATGCCATTAGAAAGAAAACATAATTCATACTTACCTGATAAATTATTTTCTTTCCTGGTATGGAGAGTCCACGACCTGCCCTTATTTTTAAGACAACTTTTTGTCATTTTTCTAAACCTCAGGTACCTTTATACCCTTTGTGTCTTCTTCTCTTTCCACAATTCTTTGGCTGAATGACTGGGGATTGTGGGAAATGGGAGGATACTTGAAGCTTTGCTGGGGTGTTCTTTGCCTCCACCTGGTGGCCAGCAGTTGAATTCCCACTAGTAATTGAATGTATTTGTGGACTCTCCATGCCAGGAAAGAAAATAATTTATCAGGTAAGTATAAATTATGTTTTTCTTCTAAGTGGAAAACATTGATATTGAAGTATTCTTAACACAACTTCAGCTTTAGCATAATTGTCCTAGAGGCTTCAGTTGCGTTATCTAAATTCCAGATGTTAGCCCACCTGAGTCTTTCGCTCGAACAATACTTTTTACTTTCATCTTGTAATACCAGCACAAACGAGAGTGCTATTGATTTACTTTGAGCGGTGTTAGTGCTAATATGTTTGTGCTCCACTTGTAATCTAGCACACATTTTCAAATATGCATAGCATACATACACCAAGCTAACAAGTTGTGCGCTAAACCTAAATAAGGCAACAAAAATAGTGGTATTGCACTCTCCATAGCGCTGCCATTACAAGTTACTGAAAAACCTTCTTTTGTTGTGCGATATAGTGCGATAAGCTCCATACCACACAAAAGCCAAGGCCTGACTTGACGTGTTCGTGCACGTTTTCCCCTATAGACATCAATGGAGAGAAAGTATTAGAAAAAAAAAATAACACCTGTGAACGCGAAATGGCGATCGCTGTAATGCAACCCCATTGATGTCTATGGGGAAAATAAAGTTATATATAAATCTAACACCCAAACATAAACCCCTAATCTTAACACCCCTAATCCGCCACCACCCGACATTGCCGACACTAATTAAAGTTATTAAACCCTAAACCGCCACCCTCTGATATCGCTGACACTAAATAAACATATTAACCCCTAAACTGCCGCCCCCACATCGCTACTAATAAAATAAAGTTATTAACCCCTAAACTGCCGCCCCCAATCACTACTAATAAAATAAACCTATTAACCCCTAAACCGCTGCCCCCCAATATCGCCACCACCTACATTATATTTACTAACCCCCTAATCTGCCTCCCCCAATGTTGCCGTAACCTACCTACATTTATTAACCCCTAATCAGCCGCCCCAACGTCGCCACCAATATAATAAACATATTAACCCCTAAACCGCCGCACTCCCGCCTCACAAACATTAGTTAAATATTATTAACCCCTAATCTGCCGTCCCTAACATCGCCGCCACCTACCTACATTTATTAACCCCAATCTGCCGCCCCCAACGTTGCTGCCACTATACTAAATGTATTAACCCCTAAACCTAAGTCTAACCCTAACCCTAACACCTCCTAACTTAAATATAATTACAATAAATCTAAATAAAATTCCTATAATTAACTAAATTATTCCTATTTAAAACTAAATACTTACCTATAAAATAAACCCTAAGCTAGCTACAATATAACTAATAGTTACATTGTAGCTATTTTAGGGTTTATTTTTATTTTACAGGCAAGTTTGTATTTATTTTAACTAGGTAGAATAGTTATTAAATAGTTATTAACTATTTAATAACTACCTAGCTAAAATAAATACAAAAGTACCTGTAAAATAAAACCTAACCTAAGTTGCAATAACACATAACACTACACTATAATTAAATAAATTAACTAAATTAAATACAATTACCTAAATTAAATTAAATTAGCTAAAGTACAAAAAACCCCCACTAAATTACAGAAAATAATAAACAAATTACAAGAAATGTAAACTAATTACACCTAATCTAATAGCCCTATCAAAATAAAAAAGCCCCCCCCCCCCCCAAAAAAAAATAAAAAGAAAACCCTAGCCTAGAATAAACTACCAATAGCCCTTAAAGAGCCTTTTGTGGGGCATTGCCCCAAAGTAATCAGCTCTTTTACCTGTAAAAAAAAATACAAACAACCCCCCCAACAGTAAAACCCACCACCCACACAACCAACCCCCTAAATAAAATACTATCTAAAAAAAGCTAAGCTCCCCATTGCCCTGAAAAGGGCATTTGGATGGGCATTGCCCTTAAAAGGTTCTGAAGATCCGACATCCATTCTCAAGGAAGCAGCAGAAGTCTTCATCCAAACGTGCCGGGGGGGGGGCGGCGGTTTAGGGGTTAATATGTTTATTTAGTGTTGGCTATGTGGGTGGGTAGCGGATTAGGGTTTAATAAGTTTAATATAGTATTTGCAATTCGGGGGATAGCGGTTTAGGGGTTAATAGGTAGTTTATGGGTGTTAGTGTACTTTGTAACATTTTTGTTATGAGTTTTGTAAAACATTTTTGTTTTGCAAAATCCATAACTACTGGTCTCAGATCGCGGAATGGATAACGGCGGTATAAACTATAACGCTAGCGGAATAGCTGGACCGCACAACCTGTAATAACTTTTTTGCAATTTATTTCTTAATCATTTTTATTAGATAGTTTTTATTAGATAGTTTTATTATGAGTGTAACTGTACTTTTAAATGTATTTTTAATGTGTTTTGTGCAACTTTTTAGTCAAGCGTAACAGTTAACCAGAGCTGTGAAGTCGCACCATCCCGACACGCTTTAAATTCAATTGCGCTCAAGGAAACGCGTTTACTTTCAACCTGTAATATTCATGCTACTTCCGATGCTCACAAAGTGCCCCGATAAACCCCTTTTCTGTCACGTGTAACAGTTAGCGTGACACTCGTAATCTAGCCTTAAATAAGCAGTATATTTTCCCGACAATATTAAACATTTATTTCAATTGTGACAGCCATCTGCCAACCACAGAACCCAGAATATGCATATATACTGTGAACCCTTGCACATGCTCAGTAGGAGTTGGTGCCTCAGAAAGTGTGCAAATAAAAAGACAATTTGATAACGGAAGTAAGTCTCTTAAAATTACATGCTCTATTGAATCATGAAAATGTAATTTTGACTTGAATGTCCCTTTAAATTGAAAGCAAAAAGCAGTATCAGCATAAATTTCCTACTAACACTCGTTGGCTGAAAGGTACTTCCTACTAATGCTTAATGGTTGATATTTGTTTCCTACAAATACCATTGCTCATTGACTGATTGGTGCTTCGTACTAAAGCTCACTGGCCAACAGATACTTCAGTCAAGGAGAATTAATGGAAAGTACAAAAATGATATTGCTGTTTTACTTTCAATTTAAATTCAAACAGCTTTCACATCATCGTTTTTATGGCCAAAAATGTTAACATGTTTAATGTTGCTCTTTCATATGGATGAAGAACATTTTTAGTACATTGTCCTTTTAAATTAATATATATGTAAATAGTATACACAGTATATATACCATGCCTATGTATAAACAATGGAATCTCTTTACTTAATTGTACATATATGCTATGCACATAAAAATAATGTCCCTTTAATATTATGAGATTAGTTTCCTTTTGCATGTGTATGAGACAAGCAGCACAATCTTCATCATATTCCTAAAAAGAAATAGCTAGTTGCAGTTTATTTCCCTGCAGACAGTATGGAAGAATGTACTGCTACATTTATTTGTCTTTAGAATGTAATGCTAAAATCTAAGCTACAGGGACTACCATTGGTTCATAGATAACAAATTAAACTGAATCTTGCAAATAACTTATTTATTACACAGATGAAGCCTCTGGAACTTCTCAAGACTGGGTTCATGACCTTGGCATAGATTATTCCTTCACTATGGAATTGAGAGACAATGGTACCCATATGTTTACATTGCCAGAAGAACAAATCCAGCCAACATGTGAAGAGACCATGGCAGCAGTTCTGACCATCTTTGAATATGTCAATGACAAATACTTCCCAAATAATGCAGCCACTACCTCTGCCAGTTTTTCTTTGAGTCTACTTCTTTCTTTTCTGCAAATAGTGTGAACAACTGCACCTATAGAATCATGTCATTGTTAAAGGGACAGTCTAGTCAAAATTAAACTTTTATGATTCAGATAGGGCATGTCATTTTAAACAACTTTCCAATTCACTTTAATCATCAAATTTGCTTTGTTCTTTTTGTATTCTTTGTTGAAAGCTAAACCTAGGAAGCCTCATATGCTAATTTCTAATCCCTTGAAGGCCGTCTCTTAGCTCAATGCACTTGACAGTTTTTCACAGCTAGAGGGTGTTAGTTCATGTGTGTCATATAGATAACATTGTTCTCATGCCCATGGAGTTACTTATGAGAGGGCACTGATTGGCTAAAATGCAAGTATGTCAAAAGAACTGAAATAAGGGGTCAGTGTGCAGATGCTTAGATACAAGGTAATTACAGAGGTAAAAAGTATATTAATATAACCATGTTGATTATGCAAAACTAGGTAATATGTAATAAAGGGAGTATCTATCTTTTTAAACAATAAAAATCCTGGCGTAGACTGTCCCTTTAACAAGAAAGTGTGATGATGTGTGTGAACTCATAATAGTGCTCAATCATGTGGATGTTGAACCAACTAAATTCCTCATTTCTTCCCTGGCCTTAAAACAAAAAAAAAACTGTTTCTGCCTCCTAATATGTGATAATGTTTGATTGACATTTCATGTGTTAATTATAACAGTGAAGCAATCTGTTCCATAGCTATATATCGTCCCGATGGGATTGTTTGTTAATACAAACTTAGCTGTGAAAGTAAAAGAAAAAAAAAAATCTAACCTAACTCTAAAAATAAAGACCTAAAATTAAATTTAAAAAAAAAGAGTTATGCCTATTGTAAAACCCCAATTAAAAAACACCCAAAATAAAAAAACTGTTCTAAAATTAAACTACAAAAAGCCCTTAAAAAGCCATTTGTAAGGCATTGCCTTAAAGTGATCAAGCTCTTTTGTGAAAATAAAAAATTACACCTTCTAACATTAACCCCCACCCCACAAAAAATATCTATAAAAAAACTACTCTAAAAAAGTGCCCTGAAAAGGGCATTTGGTTGAGTTTGCACTTAAAAGGGCATTTAGCTCTTTTGCTGCTCAGAGAAAAAAAAAATCCCTGTTCTTAAAAAAAAAAAAACACCCAAAGAAAACAACAACCTAACACTAAACCCCAAGATGGTGCTCACTAAAGATGATGGCAGCTGCGCTCTATCTTCATCCCAGCGGTGGTCCTTCTTCATCTCGGTTGTGGTCCATCTTCTTATCTTCATCCCAGTAGCGGTGGCGGCGGTCTTCCTCCAGCTTCAGAGCTTCAACACGGAGGTCCTCTTCATGCTGTCACCAGCTGCACACTGAATTTTGAATGCAAGGTACCCTTTTATTCTATTGGCTGATTTGAATTTGAAAATTAAAATCAGCCAATAGGAATGCAAGGGTACCCCAATATAAAAGAGGTACCTTGCATTTAAAATCCAGTGTGCGGCTCGATCTTTGTGGCAAGGTGTAATTGCATTAAATTCTTTATCAATACCTTAAAAGCTGATGCATTTCTCAGCCTTGTAGGGCTGTTTAATCAGGCCGTGTCAACTACTTAGAAATAAGTGTGCAAAATCAGCTGCATGCTGGAACAGAGTGCAGCAAACAACAAGAAACATTTGATGTTTTCTGCACTCTGTCCCAGCATGCAGCTGATTTTGCCGACGTTTTTCTAAGCAGTTGGCTCAGCCTGATGAAACAGCCCTGCGAGGCTGAGAAACACGTCATCTTTTAAGTTTTTAATACAGATTTCAATCCAATTACACCTTTCCACAAAGATCTATTTTATTATTGACATCTGATGAATGAATATTGGAGAACTTGTGTATCCTGCCATCTGGAGTACCTTTGTATCCTGCTACTTGTGATCAGTCAGCTGGACGACTAGGAAGTTCCAGCTTACTATTAGAGCACTGGGAGGTGCTCTCTTTTTGTATTCTGTACACTATATCATACCATTTTGATACACAGTCTGCTAAGCCAATTTCTTCACCATCAAAGTTCACAGAGACCCTGAACAAGGAGCAGCCTAGGAGGATCAAAAGTTATTGAACTTTTTGGACTTGTGCACTATTTATCCATATCACTTTTGATTGATTATTCACATTCATACTTTTTTTTCTCTCTTATTGGGCGCACCCTTTATTATTCTTTGGTGTTTTGAGTAAATCATACATGTCAGTATACCTCACTGTATTCCCTTACAGTGATTATTCAGTTTACATTGTGCCCCTTCTGTCTACTCCTTCCCTTAAAGGTTAACAATTTCAGTGCCTCCTTGCTACTTATATGCTTAAGTCTATCTGTGATACTTTAAGGGACATTGTACACTAGATTTTTCTTTGCATAAATGTTTTGTAGATGATCCATTTATATAGCCCATCTGGTAGTGTTTTTGTAAAAATGTATAGTTGTGGTTATTTTTAATAAAATTGTGCTGAATTTCCGACTCCTAACCAAGCCCCACAGTGTTAGATGTATACAAGCGTTTACAGACTCCTGCTGGCTCCTGTTTATGTTATCTGTCTTTTCATATGCAGGGAAGGGGAGGAGGGGGTAGTGTCTGTTCTCTTTGTTTTTCCAGCCCCTTTCACTGGGTGTCCCAGCCAAAACTCATCAACAGTGCTAAACTGGAAGCTTCTAAGTAATTTTTTAAAAGGTTTCATACTGGATTTCTAGTTCAGCATCTGTGCAAATTCTTCTTAATAGTAGTGTCTATTACATGCAGTTATACGAAAATGACTGTATACTGTCCCTTCAAGCAACTATCCTTACTTATTCATCTTTATTTGACTATTGAGCAAGTTGGTGCAGCTCAGGTATCTGGACCGGTAGCTGATCATTTAGAAGGGAGATCCACTGATAATTTAACCCCTTCCAATTTGTAAGGATTTTTTTTAAGTATTTCCCTCTGCTCAGCGGTGTACCTCTTGTGCTGAGTCTGTGTCAAACACTAGAAAGGGTTTTGCAGCGCTGCCCCTATGTCAGAGATAGAAGCAATTCAGAAATCCAGCACTTCAATCCTTGGTAGGGTGCATACTGCAGTAGGATTACTGCAAAAATCCTCAAAGTAATGTAAAACAAAAGTAGCAGACGCACCACAAAGTCCTTATGCAGAGGTTCTCTTTATTGTCACAAACTGGGAGCCAGGAAAGCAGAACAACGTTTCGGGCTACAAACCCTTATTCATGTTCATAACTTGTACATCACACATAATCACCTTAAATACCTACAACCAGGTAAAACCACACCTTTTTAATTTAACCCTTTACAAGGCACAAAGAAGGCCTGTCATAATGACCTCTAGTGGTTTATACCCGAAAATACATATTTTTCACCACATTTATTTAAAAACATTTTTTTAATAAAAAATACAAAGTTAAAAAGCATTTAACAGATGTCATAGCAAGATATTATACAAAGAATTCAAAAAGCCAGAGAAACAAGGATTATCACATAACTCTTAGTATTATTACACCTCTTAAAGGAACACACTCAAATCCAATTCTCTATTCATTCCATTGGGAGCTAATGTGTTTAACTTATTGATCCAGAAGGCCTCACGTTTTTGTAGCAATAATTCTCTATTACCACCACGCCTAGGGCTTTGTACAAAATCTATAATTTGAAAGCGTAGTTGTGCAATTGTGTGGTTGCAGCTCAAAAAATGATAGGCTACAGGTGCATTTAAATTATTGGTCCTTATGTTGGATTTATGCTGTATAATTCTATCTCTGACCCGCTGGGTCGTTTCACCTATATAAATTAACCCACACGGACATTTAATTAAGTATATTACAAAGTTTGCATTACAATTAAAGTAGCCCCTAATCCTGAATTTCTGACCCGTTTGGGGATGTATAAAAAGGTCACCTTTTATCATATTGTTGCAATTTGAACAATTCAGGCAAGGGAAGCAACCATTATTTTCTGATGTAATAAAACCTTGTTTGGATTTCTTATTTGACCCAACATCAGCTTTAATTAATTTATCCCTAAGACTGGGTAATCTAGTGTAGGCTGGCATAGGAGGCTGCTGCAACCTCTGGATTACATTCCTTTAAAACATTCCAATGTTTACGAACAATTTTTTGTATTGCTGCACTGTTAGTACTGTATTCGGAGACAAAAACCAGTCTATTAGGGTCCTTTTTCTTTTTAACATCTGTCATATTAACCCTATTTTTTGGTGTCTGTAGAACTTTTCTCAAAATTGTCTGTATCATGTCATAAGGATACCCACGCTCAATAAATCTTATGCCCATTTCTTCTAACCTTTGCAGGGCCAATTTTTCATCTTTAACAATACGTTTAACCCTAAGCATTTGACTATATGGTAGTGACTGGATTAGAGAAGGGGCATGGGCACTAGAAAAGTGTAGAAGGCTATTCCTGTCTGTTTGTTTCCTATATAAATCTGTCTTTAGACATGAACCATCCTTATAGACTTTAGTGTCCAAAAAATTAATTGATTCTTCACTCCAAGATAGGGTAAACTTAATACATCTAGAAGCCATATTGAGATCTGTAACAAACTGCTGAAGGGAGCCAATGTCAGAGATATCAGAGTGCTCAAAGGTCTATGCCCACCAAAGAATACACCCAGGGAGTTCTTCAGAATTATCTCCAAAATTTAAGGAATATATTCACTCTGCTATTAGGATGCCCTAGTGAATCCTTGGTCATTCAAATGGATTTACATCTTTCATCCATTTGTGTTGCTATCCAGGGTGATAGCCAGAATCAAACAAGAACAAGCTTTTGCAATTCTGTTTGCTACAGAGTGACCTAACATCATTTGGTTTGTGGCTTTATTTCAAATGTCCTTGTGCGTTCTTTGACAGATTCCTCTCAGAAAGGATCTTCTTTCTCAAGGGCCTTTCTTTTATCAGACTCCCAAAATTCAGAATTTGATGACCTAGTGATTGAAAACCTAGTCCTATCCCAGAAAGGTTTATATAATTAGGTTATTGATACCTTGGTTCAAGCCAGGAAACCTGTCATCAGGTATAGTTATAATAATGTTTGGAAAACCTTTTTTATCTTGGTGTGATCACAAAGTGTACTGTTGTCATTAATGTTGGAATTATTATAGAATTTCCAAAAAGTTGTTGAGTTCCTGCAGAATGGTTTGAAGAAAGGCTTGCCAGCTAGTTTTCTTAAAGGGACATGAAACCCACATTTTTTCTTTCACGATTTAGAAAGAGCATGCAATTTTAAACAACTTTGTAATTTACTTTTATTATCTAATTTAATTCTCTTGATATCCTTTGCTGAAAAACATATCTAGATGGGCTCAGTAGCTGCTGATTGGAGACTATACATAGATGCCTCGTGTGATTGGCTGACCCATGTGCATTGCTATTTATTCAACAAAAGATATCTAAAGAATGAAGCAAATTAGATAATAGAAGTAAATTGGAATGTTGT
This sequence comes from Bombina bombina, assembly GCF_027579735.1. Lineage (NCBI taxonomy): Eukaryota > Metazoa > Chordata > Amphibia > Anura > Bombinatoridae > Bombina > Bombina bombina. Next base: position 534,180,521 of record NC_069499.1, read on the forward strand.
TTAAAATTGTATTTTCTATCTGAATCATGAAAGAACATTTTTGGGTTTAATATCCCTTTAAGGGTCAGATGTCAACCCTATCCATCTTATTCCTTAAAATATTGCAATATTCTGATTAGAATTAGACCAATTTTGCATCCAGTTTTTCCTTCATGAAATCCTAATCTGGATTTGAGGGATCACTGATGTACCTGCCTTAAATGTTTGTCCCTCCTATCACATGGTGGTGTTGTGGATGTCACTGCTTGAGTATAGAGTTCCACATGTGATTTTTCGTGGACTCTCGCCAGCTGATAAAAGAAAACTGAATTAATGCTTACCTGATAAATTAATTCATTTCATGATTAATTTTACCTTATTTTGCATTTAATTTGCCCCACTTTATCTTTCCTACTATTCTGTTTCCTCTATCTACTTGGCAATATGTGCTGCTGAAGATTCAAGGGTAGTGGGAGTGATTTAAGCTCTGGTATGCTGGGCTGTTTTTGCCTCCTCCTAGTGGTCTGGAGGGTAATTCCCACATGTGATATCTTGTGGACTCTCACCATCAGAAAGGAAATTAAAGGGACAGTCAACACCAGAATGTGTTTTGTTTAAAAAGGTAGATAATCCATTTATTACCCATTCCCCAGTTTTGCATAACCAACGCAGTTATAATAATACACATTTTAAATCTGTAATTACCTTGTATCTATGCCTCTGCAAACTGCCTCCTTCTTTCAGTTTTTTTGACAGACTTGCAATTTAGCCAATCAGTGCTCACTCCTATGAACTTCAGGTGCGTGAGCTCAATTTTATCTATATGAAACACATGAACTAACGCCTTCTAGTGGTGAAAACTGTCAAAATGTTTTCAGATTAGATGCGGCCTTCAAGGTCTAACAAATTAGCATATGAACCTCCTAGGTTTAGCTTTCAACTAAGAATACCAAGGGAACAAAGCAAAATTGGTGATAAAGGTAAATTGGAAAGTTGTCTAAAATTACATGCCCTATTTAAATCATGAAAGTTTTTTTTAACTTTACTGTCCCTTTTTATTAATCAAGTAAGCATATATATATATATATATATATATATATATATATTTTATGGTTAAGGTTTAAGGTTTTTTAAGGCCTTTTTTTAGGTAGGTCCTTATAGCTATTTATCTATCTAAATATCTATCTATCTATACTGTATATATATAAATATATATATACTGTATATATATATATATAAACATATATATATATATATATTATGTGGGGATTTGTGATGGAATAATTAACAAACTGAGGTTAATATAAATGATTGGTTTAACAATAGTTGTTCTTATGTAGTGGTTTACAATGAGGGATCTTGTGAACTTTTTCACCTGTAGCAAAGGAACATTTACATTTCTTTAATAAAAATGTAAATCATCCACAAAAAGCACATGTTGCAGATTCTAAGCACAAAACATCTAATTGTCTAAAAGCACAGCAAGAAATTCAAATTGGTTGTGAAAAAACACATCTAAGACTGTACCATGTAAAATAAGAAAACAAAATTTATAGTACATAGTAATTAGGAAGCAATATCTACCATAGCTATCTAATGATAAGAGATACATTGTTAATTCAATGTCTTACTAGTTCTAATACTTATGGTAAAATATTGCAAAACATGGTTACAAAGTAGGGTTTTATCACAAACTGGAAGCCATCAAAAAGAAGATTACTGTATCAGAAAGCCTAAAACATGAAATAAAAGTCACAGATAATAGTGCTCAGTTAGAAGGGCAGTCTTCAGATCTAAAATATGTCACACCTCAGGGAATATAAGCACAATTATATTTTATAGTTAAAAATAGGGACAGGACCACACAATGTAGCCAGCAACCCTTTTCTAAATTCACTGCACTCTTAGACCCGATACGGAGTTCCTACTGAACTAATTCAAAATACAAAACATTCATAGACACACACACATTTGTATCCCTAGTAACTTGCATGGTAACTATTTTTTTTTAAATGAACATCTTTATTGATTATATATATTTAGTTTATTTAATGAAATGTTAAATCTCTGTACATGCATTGGTCTTTTTAAATAAAGTTTACTTTTGCTTTTAACCAGATAAACTCTTTTTGTCTTACATTGTACCCAAATATGCGAAAACCCAAGAAGACTGCTATATTTGTGTTTTTGCAGATGTCATGGCTAAACAGGAAGTACAAGCTTTTCATTTGTGACTTTCAGTTTAAGCAGTGTTATATGCTGTATGATATGAGCTGTAATTGTTGAGGAAAGTAAAACACTATTTTGAGGTGATTTTTTTACCTCCATAAAGGCTATGAGGCCTATTTATGAAATGTCTGTCGGACCTGATCCGACAGTGCGGATCAGGTCCGACAGACATCGCTGAATGCGGAGAGCAATATGCTCTCAGTATTCAGCATTGCACCAGCAGCTCTTGTGAGCTGCTGGTGCAACGCCGCCCCCTGCAGACTCGTGGCCAATCGGCCGTCAGCAGGGGCGTGTCTATCAACCCGATCGTACTCGATCGGGTTGAATTCCAGCGATTCCTGTCCGCCTCATCAGAGCAGGCGGACAGGGTTATGGAGCAACGGTCTTAAGACCGCTGCTTCATAACTGATGTTTCTGGCGAGCCTGCAGGATCACCAGAAACACAGGGCCTCAAGCTCCGTATGGAGCTTGATAGATAGGCCCCACTGAGTGAAAGCTAAAGCATAGTGCATGCTTTTTCATGTTTCACATAAAGGGATAATCCCTTTATTACCCATTTTCCAGTTTTGCATAACCAATACAGTTATAATAATACACATTTTACCTCTGTAATTACCTTGTTTCTAAGCCTCTGCAAACTACCCCCGCATTATTTCAGTTCTTTTGACAGACTTGCATTTTAGCCAATCAATGCTCACTCCTAGGTAACTTCACATGCGTGAGCTCAATGTTATCTATATGAAACACATGAACTAATGCCCTCTAGTGGTGAAAAACTGTCAGATTAGAGGCAGCCTTCAAGGGCTAAGAAATTAGCATATGAACCTCCTAGGTTTAGCTTTCAACTTAGAATAACAAGAGAACAAAGCAAAATTGGTGATAAAAGTAAATTGGAAAGTTGTTTAAAATTGTATGCCCTATCTGAATCATAAAAGTTTATTTTGGACTTGACTGTCCCTTTAAGGCCTTGTCCAGTGAGAAAGCCTGAGAAATTCCTGCTACAGATCTTCAGGCTATATTGCATACATAATTTGGGCTGCTTAAATGGATACTGTATATATGAACAAACAGCATTTACATTTGTAGGAATTTTTTGGCAGGAAAAAAATATGAAGTAAAAATAATTTCAATTTAAATAAATCCAGTATTACTTCTGTACTTCCTACTAATGCCTATTGGCTTATTTGTACTTCCTACTTATCCTCAATCAACCATTAAGCATTAACAGAATATACCATTCAGCTAATAAACATCAACAGTGATTGGCTCCAAATTAATTCTGCAGCATGATAATTACCACAACCATACAGCCAAAGTCATTAAGAACTATCTTCAGCGTAAAGAAGAACAAGGTTGTAGTATGGCAAAAAAAAACCTGATCTCAACATAATCAAGTCTGTCTTGGTCCTGGATTGCATGAAAAGACAGAAGCAACTGAATCTGACTAAAAGTGTAAAAAATATATCTACCAATAAAGTGGAGTTTGTAGTGAGAGCTAAGGGGTTAATAACTTTATTAGAGTAGCGGCGAGGTCCGGTCGGCAGATTAGGGGTTAATAAGTGTAGGTAGGTAGCGGTAACGTTGGGGGGGGGGCAGATTAGGGGTTAATAAATATTATGTAGGTGTCAGCGATGTTAGGGGCAGCAGATTAGGGGTTCACAGGGATAATGTAGATGGCGGCGGTGTGCGGTTGGCAGATTAGGGGTTAAAAATGTTTTATTATAGTGGCGTCGATGTGGGGGGACCTCGGTTTAGGGGTACATTGGTAGTTTATGGGTGTTAGTGTACTTTATAGCACAGTAGTTAAGAGCTTTATAAACCGGCATTAGCCCAGAAAGCTCTTAACTACTGACTTTTTTTTGCGGCTGGAGTCTTGTCGGTAGAGGGTCTACTGCTCACTTCAGCCAAGACTCCTAATACCAGCGTTAGGAAGATCCCATTGAAAAGATAGGATACGCAATTGGCGTAAGGGGATCTGCGGTATGGAAAAGTCGCGGCTTGAAAGTGAGCGTTAGACCTTTACCTACACAACTCTAAATACCAGCGGGCGGCCAAAAGCAGCGTTAGGAGCCCTTAATGCTGCTTTTGACGGCTACCGCAGAACTCTAAATCTAGTCGAATGTTTCTTAACAATTTTTTGAATCATAGGACTAAGGGAGTTATACTCAGAGACAAAGGCTATACGATAATAGCTACGATAATAAATCTTTCTTAATTTTAGGTTTCAATAACCCTTCTCTTGGGATTGATAGAACTGATGCTATCTCCTTATTAATTAAATATGATGGAGAGCCTCGCTCCATGAATCTAGCTCCCATGTCCTGTAGTCTATTTTCTACCACGCTTTTGTCTGATACTATGCGTCTAACTCTTAGTAATTGACTGTGAGGTAGAGAATTAATTAGGGCTGGTGAATTAGCACTATTGTAACATAGGAGACTATTACGGTCTGTACATTTTCTAAATAGGTCAGTTTTAAGGGTACATCCTGATTTGATAATTTTAGTATCCAGAAATTCAAAAGAGTCACTCCAGGTCAACTTAAACTTAATATGACTAGTGGCTGCGTTCAAATCATCAAAAAAAGCCATAAGGGTTCCAAAGTCGCACAGCCAAAGATATTGTCAATGTAGCGCCACCAACTGGCGCCACATTGAACAAACCATTTGTTAGAAAACACAAATCTTTTTTCGAACATATACATAAAAATATTGGCATAATTTGGGGCGACGTTGGAACCCATGGCTGTACCTTGAATTTGCAAAAAACTTGGGTCAAAATGGAGCTGGTACTGGCCAGGTGGAGTTTCAAGACTTTTGTGTATTTAAGGTAATACATATAATACTGGTGTATGGGTGTATTTAACAGTGGGAAAATTCAATACATCTTTCTCAATCAAATTGTTCTTAAAGGCTATATCCAGGGTTTTGTTTAACTCTTTCTGAATAGAAAAAAGGGATTAAAAGACAGAATCTTATAGACATTTGTGTCATGTAATTGTCTCCTAAATTCATTAGTATAATCATTTTTAGTCATCATAACAGTTGCTCCACCCTTATCTGCTCTCTTCAATACTGTATTTTGTTTATGTTTTAAAGAACTTAAAGCTTCAACATCCTTTTTATTAAAGCTTATATACTTCAGCAGAATTCAAATTTTGTCTCTTACTATATTCATATTTATCCTTTAGAATCTCAATATCATGTTTAACCAAATTTAGGTTTGATTGACCTGGGATAAATGAGCTCTTATTGCAGAGACCAAGCTGCTGAAAATAAATCTTTATTATATGATTTAGGTTTAACCTCATTTGAAGCATTATTAAAAAAAGCTTTCAACCTAAGGGTGCGAAAGAATTTAAAAAAAATCAGATTTCAGAGAGATAGGCTACATTCAGAATATAGCCCCAACAGACCGGAATGGAATAGAGCAGACTACAGAGATAAATCTAATTATAGAAGGGAGGAACAGATGCACTGGGGATCACAACACTATAGATCCGAACCCTATTATAGGCACTATGAGAGCCCTCGAAGGCCATGGGAAAAGGCCCCCTATCAGAGAGTCTTTAGACATAACTACAGAGATAGAGAATACTACGGCCAAGCGAATTATCCATCATGGAACTATAGAAGGGCCCAAAGACGCCACTTCAGAGATGACAGAGGAAACTACCCCCAAAACTATTACGACAGTCAAAAACATGGAGGGGACCAAAATAATGATTACACCACCAGTTCGAGGCATGTGAATTGGGATAATTCCGATATGCCAAGAAGAGATGGAACACATGGAGAATATGAAAAAAGTACTTATAAATCACACGATATGACGAGCTACAGAAAACCTGATATGTCTGGCAGACAGAATGAATATTCCAACAGAATTATATTGAATGCCGACACAGACTCAGGGACAACTTTAAACCAAATCGCCTCATCATCACATTTTTTAAAAATGAATCCACCAACAGTAAAGGACAAGAAAATAAAATAAGGGAAGATACCCTTGAACCATCAGTGAGACAGAAAAAGAAGACAAGAGGCAAACGTGGGGGAACTAAAACAACGAAAAATAATACTTCAAAAATAAGTGATGGGGGAATTGATAACAAGGATCTTATACAAACACCTACATCATCTCGTGGATCCGAAAAAAGGACCATTGGAGATGGAATTTTTAATCTCAGTTCATACGAAATAAAAAAAGAAGAGAGGGAAGTTCTGAAGTATGGTCTTTCTTTTGCCCCGGCAAGAAGCATGGATAAATTCCAAACATTTATGAATACCAAGGACTTTATAAGGAAATTAACCCTGAAAAGGTACTTCCTAAAAACTTCTCTTGACACAACAATATCCAAGAGTTATACCTCAGCAGATGTTGAAGATCCATATATCCACACGGGACTTAAACCAAAGTCCAGCTTCTATCCCACCCATGCCAAAGGAAATGCTATTGACGCATTTGAAATCATGGTCACCAAAGACATTAGAGATGTCAAACAAAGGAGTTTGAAAAGGATTAAACATAATCTATCCAAACAACATATAGAGACCATTAGGAAACTTGAGGCAAATAACCAACTGACGATCAAGCCAGCTGACAAAGGCGGAGGCATCGTTATTCTCGACAAGGAGAAATACAATGCGGAGAACCAACGTCTCCTTGACGACCAAACAACATATTTGAAGCTAAGGAATAATCCTGTGAACCAATATCAAGAAGAACTTAAGGAACTTCTTAAAATAGCCAAAACATCTGGCATTTTGAATGAAAAAGAGCATAGATATCTAGACATCAAATATCCCATGACACCCATAATATACCATTTACCTAAGATACATAAAACTCTGATAGACCCTCCCGGACGTCCAATCATTTCTGGAATCGGGTCACTTACAAGCAACTTGTCAGAATACGTCAACCAACACCTTCAAAAGTACGTAAAGGCTCTTCCATCATACTTAAAAGATTCCACACAGGTTCTAAACATCTTGGAAGATATCCCGTGGGAAGAAGGTTACATCATGGCTACCTGTGATGTAGCCGCTTTATACACCAGCATACCCCATAAAGAGGGACTTGAAGCAATAAAATGGTTTTTGGACAAAGATCCTCTAATGTTGGAAGACCAGGCCAAATTTATACTGGACAGTGTCCAATATATCTTACAACATAACTACTTTTGTAATGAGGGGGCATACTACCAACAAATCTGCGGTACAGCTATGGGGACCAGGTTCGCGCCCAGCTACGCCAACTTGTATATGGGCAAATGGGAGAGTATCTTTTGGGACTCCTGCCCAGCGAGCGCGGACCTGGTCCTCTACCGCAGATATATCGACGATGTTCTTATCATCTGGAAAGGTCCAATACAGGACCTTATATATACAATTGAGATTATGAACAAAAATGTTCTAAATCTAAAGTTCACCCATACCTGGAGCCCAAAGGAAATTGTCTTCTTGGACTTAAAAATAGAAGTCCAAAATAGCAAATGTGAAACGTCCACGTATTTTAAAACAGTTGATAGTAACAACTATGTGCATTATAACAGTTGCCACCATGAAAAGTGGATAAATAACATCCCCAAAAGTCAATTCCTAAGGGTCCGAAAAAATTGCTCTAACACCCAGACATGGGAGAAACAAGTAACTCGTCTAAAGGAAAAGTTTGTGGAAAGGGGCTACAAGGAGGAAGATCTTAACCTCAAGATAGAGGAAGTAAGAAGGGTGGAAAGAAAAGACTTAACAAAATATAAAGAAAAGAAAGGATACGGGATAGAAGGAAGACTCAATGTACCAATGATCACAGAGTACAGCAGCAACCGACATATTATGGAAAAAATCTTCAAGAAACACTGGCACCTGTTGAAAAATGATGAGATCATTGGAAATCTACTCCCTGATCGACCAAATTTTGTATATAAAAAAACAGGAAATCTTAAAAACATATTAGCTCCAAGTCTGCTCTGAAAGAAAAAAACAAAAACACATGACCTACAGGGAAAACCACTTAAAGGTTTTTTCCCATGCCCCTCTTGCAAAGCTTGCAAAAGAGGGATTAAGACCAAACAATTTCATTCAACCCAAACTGGAGAAGAATTTGCAATTAAGGATCTTATCAGATGCAAAGACACAGGGGTCATCTATCTCATTGAGTGCTCCTGTGGCCTCCAGTATATTGGCCAGACCTCAAGAAGTCTCAGAGATAGGCTTAGGGAGCATATATTGCTGATTGAAAAACAAAATAAGGATACCATACTCTATAAGCATTTTGCAGATAAACATAATGGCAAAATACAGGAAATGAGGTTTATGGGCATACAAAAAGTAATTAAAAATTGGAGAGGAGGGGACTTTGAAAAAACTCTTCTCAAAGCAGAATCAAAATGGATCTTCCTATTAGACTGTCTACACCCAAAAGGTCTAAACAATAGAGAGGACCTTGCCCACCTCTTCAACTAGTTAAGAGACTTTATCCTTATGCCCACCTATGATCCCAACGACCTGTCAGGTTTCTTCTTCCACCAGACCTCTCCCCCTATACATGAAAACATCTACTTAAGACCTAGTTAAATCTCCACATACAAAGACTGATAGGAAGATGGACAGATAGAAACCCCCCCCTTCCGTAAGGAATTACTATATCCGACTCCAGACACATAAGGACTAATGGTATATTATCCTGTTATCATATAATGTATAAAAACTAAGCTACTGATCTGTAGGAACCTCTCTATATAAATGTCACTTGAACAAAACCTCTTACTGGTTCCGGTATATATCCGAGAAGTTCATCAATCCCTGTTCATATACATACATTCTGTCTCCTTAAATGTATTTGACCTCTGATATCATGCTCAATTTTTAATGGCAGTAAACCAATCATAAACGAGATACATACCATATACTAAGTAAATAATTATTTTAGGAGGACCTCAACTTAGACTTTACATGCCAAGTTCCCCCCTCCTTTCGTTTTAAATGGTTGTACAGCTGACACTAGCCCCTCCACTGATAGTGTATCTAAAAAAGGGATAGTGTATACCTATAGGTAACTTCAAACGTATCACACACCAAATACATATTTATTTGAGGAGTACCCTAACTAGGATTCCAAATGTTTAATCCTCTTTGCTATTCCTTAAATCGATATTATGCCTCTATCCTAAGTGATATCACCTCTAATAGATCTTGGTTTACAAATTCAACGTATAAGATTCTTATTAAATACGAAGCTGCAGCAATACTTCCCCACTGTCCCCATGTCTTAAGCAATCTGATTATAGTGTACCACTCATAACTGGTTGGTCTATATATTATAAGAGATTATAATAATACAACCGTTTTTTACTGCACCAATTAAATTCCACTGTACTGGATCAATCCACTTTCCAATACGTGGCTGACAATTTATTACGCTGATCAACACAGCTACCAAGATTTAACCAATCATGATAGCGGCTGTATATACACACCCCCCAGAACAATAAATGGGTTATGATGCCACGACCAAATCATAGAATCCAAATACCGCACACATTTGTCTAGCCATATTAATATTCGCTGAGTCTATGATAGTGATCTTCAGACCATCTAATATATAGAGGCGGTCCAAATAGCGATTTTACGCTTTACTAAACTTTATTTTGTCAAACTCCGAAAACCGGAAATGACGTAACGTCTATGTAACAGATGTACTAGAATTATAATTGACAATGCAATCAAGTTTTAACTTGCGAGGAAGCTGAATAGAGGTGGGCTAAATTGATCACCTCTATGTGGTCCGCAAACCGGAAAATGTCTGTCTATATTGATGCATTAAATGATAAACAGTTAATAGAGGCAGGCTGAATTGATCCATTCCAAAAACCGGAAATGAGGTCACGTCTGTTTATTTTGATGCACCTAATAATATGCAGCATAACATTGCCGGGAGCGATATCACGATCCTAGCCTATATATGATACTAAATGTGTTTACATATAATCCCTATGTCTTAGATCTTACAATTACCTTACAATAAAGGGATCACATTTTTAATACGTTAAGCGAAACCGGAAGTGGAATGTTTTGTAAGCCACATCCGGGCATTCAATTAAAACCCCTATTTAAAGATGCTCTGCTTACCACTGGATCAGTCTTGAGAAAGGTCTATTGAGGACCGAAACGCGTAGACCCTTTGGTAAGCATCTTTCTACTGTGATTATTATATTTTTAACTGTATTACGCTATGTTTTATATCTGGGTTACAGGAATCTACTAGGGACGTTACAAAGAGCAGCTGATTGCCAAAAGTTACATTGGGATCCCCGGGATTTTCTTGTACACCTTTTTTCTTGTACACCTTTTTTCCTTGTTAAACCACTTAGGATTCTAATTTTCATCTTTTTGCTTTGATGTGATAAGACTTGGATTTCGTTTTTATGTTTTGATGTGATATCACTTGGATTACCTCTTATTTTATTTGATTACACTTGGATTACAAATTAACTTTTATTTTTACCGTTTTTATCTTTTTTTCAATTTTCACTAACATTGTTCTCTATCACCCTTTGTTGAACATCATTTTTGGATTTTTTACAACATTTTTTGGATTTGTCACATTAGTACTTTTTGTTCTCTGTTTTTTTGGAGCAGTTTTAGACTTTTTTGAGTTGTGTCAGAGTCTCCTGTGTTACTAGCTATCACTCGGCACTTTTTTTGGGACACTAATTATTCCCCTCCAAGGTCTCCCCTCACTATTTCTGTATTTATCTTGCGAGTTTTTTATTTTTCTCATTGTATTTTTTTTATTGTGTTTGTCCATTGGTTGCTTCTAAGCATTTGAACCAAGGCTGGTTCTGTATTTGGGATCACTCACATTATCCTATATGCACCTCCCTGACATTTCACCACTGCGCATACCACACTATGGATCCATAACTGACACCCTATATCATCTGACTAGCAGCCCCACATATTAGCTTTCCCACCAACTGAGTGCTCAGCTGGCATGGTCAGTCCTAGATAATCATACACCTCGTTGATTATCAGCATGTTAGGCAGCTTTTGCGTCTGAGAGTAATTTTATGATATTAATGAACATTTGGTCTATATTGTTCGCCTTAGACCCAGTGCTAATTTTATAGACATTATTCCACTCTCTATATATTACTATTTGATTTTATTTCATTTCTTCCTTTATGTCATTTATTGTTTTTTATCTGATTGTAATAAATCTGTACTTTTAACGAGTGGCCGTTTGTATATCCATCCCTAGGCCTTTTGGCGCTGTATCCATTCCTTCGTTTTACTACTGCTCACTTCAGCCAAGACTCCTAATACCAGCGTTAGGAAGATCCCATTGAAAAGATAGGATACGCAATTGGCGTAAGGGGATCTGCGGTATGGAAAAGTCGCGGCTTGAAAGTGAGCGTTAGACCTTTACCTACACAACTCTAAATTCCAGCGGGCGGCCAAAAGCAGCGTTGGGAGCCCTTAATGCTGCTTTTGACGGCTACCGCAGAACTCTAAATCTAGTCGAATGTTTCTTAACAATTTTTTGAATCATAGGACTAAGGGAGTTATACTCAGAGACAAAGGCTATACGATAATAGCTACGATAATAAATCTTTCTTAATTTTAGGTTTCAATAACCCTTCTCTTGGGATTGATAGAACTGATGCTATCTCCTTATTAATTAAATATGATGGAGAGCCTCGCTCCATGAATCTAGCTCCCATGTCCTGTAGTCTATTTTCTACCACGCTTTTGTCTGATACTATGCGTCTAACTCTTAGTAATTGACTGCGAGGTAGAGAATTAATTAGGGCTGGTGAATTAGCACTATTGTAACATAGGAGACTATTACGGTCTGTACATTTTCTAAATAGGTCAGTTTTAAGGGTACATCCTGATTTGATAATTTTAGTATCCAGAAATTCAAAAGAGTCACTCCAGGTCAACTTAAACTTAATATGACTAGTGGCTGTGTTCAAATCATCAAAAAAAGCCATAAGGGTTCCAAAGTCGCACAGCCAAAGATATCGTCAATGTAGCGCCACCAACTGGCGCCACATTGAACAAACCATTTGTTAGAAAACACAAATCTTTTTTCGAACATATACATAAAAATATTGGCATAATTTGGGGCGACGTTGGAACCCATGGCTGTACCTTGAATTTGCAAAAAACTTGGGTCAAAATGGAGCTGGTACTGGCCAGGTGGAGTTTCAAGACTTTTGTGTATTTAAGGTAATACATATAATACTGGTGTATGGGTGTATTTAACAGTGGGAAAATTCAATACATCTTTCTCAATCAAATTGTTCTTAAAGGCTATATCCAGGGTTTTGTTTAACTCTTTCTGAATAGAAAAAAGGGATTAAAAGACAGAATCTTATAGACATTTGTGTCATGTAATTGTCTCCTAAATTCATTAGTATAATCATTTTTAGTCATCATAACAGTTGCTCCACCCTTATCTTCTCTCTTCAATACTGTATTTTGTTTATGTTTTAAAGAACTTAAAGCTTCAACATCCTTTTTATTAAAGCTTATATACTTCAGCAGAATTCAAATTTTGTCTCTTACTATATTCATATTTATCCTTTAGAATCTCAATATCATGTTTAACCAAATTTAGGTTTGATTGACCTGGGATAAATGAGCTCTTATTGCAGAGACCAAGCTGCTGAAAATAAATCTTTATTATATGATTTACGTTTAACCTCATTTGAAGCATTATTAAAAAAAGCTTTCAACCTAAGGGTGCGAAAGAATTTAAAAAAATCAGTATGCAACCTAAAACAATTACAGTCCTGATCGGGGCAATAGGAAAAACCCTTGTTAAGTACAGAAAGTTCATCATTACAGGGAGTGCAGAATTATTAGGCAAATGAGTATTTTGACCACATCATCCTCTTTATGCATGTTGTCTTACTCCAAGCTGTATAGGCTTGAAAGCCTACTACCAATTAAGCATATTAGGTGATGTGCATCTCTGTAATGAGAAGGGGTGTGGTCTAATGACATCAACACCCTATATCAGGTGTGCATAATTATTAGGCAACTTCCTTTCCTTTGGCAAAATGGGTCAAAAGAAGGACTTGACAGGCTCAGAAAAGTAAAAAATAGTGAGATATCTTGCAGAGGGATGCAGCACTCTTAAAATTGCAAAGCTTCTGAAGCGTGATCATCGAAAAATCAAGCGTTTCATTCAAAATAGTCAACAGGGTCGCAAGAAGCGTGTGGAAAAACCAAGGCGCAAAATAACTGCCCATGAACTGAGAAAAGTCAAGCGTGCAGCTGCCAAGATGCCACTCTCCACCAGTTTGGCCATATTTCAGAGCTGCAACATCACTGGAGTGCCCAAAAGCACAAGGTGTGCAATACTCAGAGACATGGCCAAGGTAAGAAAGGCTGGAAGACGAGCACCACTGAACAAGACACACAAGCTGAAACGTCAAGACTGGGCCAAGAAATATTTCAAGACTGATTTTTCTAAGGTTTTATGGACTGATGAAATGAGAGTGAGTCTTGATGGGCCAGATGGATGGGCCCGTGGCTGGATTGGTAAAGGGCAGAGAGCTCCAGTCCGACTCAGACGCCAGCAAGGTGGAGGTGGAGTACTGGTTTGGGCTGGTATCATCAAAGATGAGCTTGTGGGGCCTTTTCGGGTTGAGGATGGAGTCAAGCTCAACTCCCAGTCCTACTGCCAGTTTCTGGAAGACACCTTCTTCAAGCAGTGGTACAGGAAGAAGTCTGCATCCTTCAAGAAAAACATGATTTTCATGCAGGACAATGCTCCATCACACGCGTCCAAGTTCTCCACAGCGTGGCTGGCAAGAAAGGGTATAAAAGAAGAAAATCTAATGACATGGCCTCCTTGTTCACCTGATCTGAACCCCATTGAGAACCTGTGGTCCATCATCAAATGTGAGATTTAAAAGGAGGGAAAACAGTACACCTCTCTGAACAGTGTCTGGGAGGCTGTGGTTGCTGCTGCACGCAATGTTGATGGTGAACAGATCAAAACACTGACAGAATCCATGGATGGCAGGCTTTTGAGTGTCCTTGCAAAGAAAGGTGGCTATATTGGTCACTGATTTGTTTTTGTTTTGTTTTTGAATGTCAGAAATGTATATTTGTGAATGTTGAGATGTTATATTGGTTTCACTGGTAAAAATAAATAATTGAAATGGGTATATATTTGTTTTTTGTTAAGTTGCCTAATAATTATGCACAGTAATAGTCACCTGCACACACAGATATCCCCCTAAAATAGCTATAACTAAAAACAAACTAAAAACTACTTCCAAAACTATTCAGCTTTGATATTAATGAGTTTTTTGGGTTCATTGAGAACATGGTTGTTGTTCAATAATAAAATTAATCCTCAAAAATACAACTTGCCTAATAATTCTGCACTCCCTGTAGTGATCTCTTGGCCAGAGATATTTACCACAGTGTCCTCTGTTAATGTCATTGGATAGACTGCAATTGTTGAAGTGGCTTCTCCTTGGTACTCACAGTGTTTGCAGTGTTTCCTCCCTCCGCGCCTCTGTCGGCGTCGGAGTCCGGTGATGCACCTGATTATTCAAAACTACTACCGTGCTGTGTCGAAGCCCAACCGCGGTGTCTCTGTCTACCGGAAGTAGATCTTCAAATCATACCTTCCGGGTTGTATCGCCAGTGGTAAACTCTGCCCTGAATATAATCCTGCTCGTCTCTGCAGAATTTCGTATGCTTGCGTTCCTCGATGGTCTTTCTCAATTCTTCAATCTTGGAGTTGGTTTGAGTGAGGATTTTACCGGATTCCTCCTGCGACAAGGAGCATTTAAGGTCAGATTCCATTTCCATTAACTTGCTTTGCTGACTTGCAACCTCCTTGTTTAAGCAATCAACTGTAAGGACCATAATGTCCATGGAGCATTTATTCAGAATCTGCACAAATACATCACAATAATACTTGTTATGGCACATGAGAGTTAGGCAGGCATTCATCCATAGTCCCCGTGGGATCAGCTTTACCCGATGGTATTCGGCAAGAGTTGTGTATGTTATGTATGTGTATGT
The DNA here is from genome assembly GCF_027579735.1 of Bombina bombina. Taxonomy (NCBI): domain Eukaryota; kingdom Metazoa; phylum Chordata; class Amphibia; order Anura; family Bombinatoridae; genus Bombina; species Bombina bombina. The sequence continues at coordinate 534,195,790 of NC_069499.1, forward strand.
TATGTATGTTGGGTATGTGTGTATGTATATATATATGTCAGATGTTTTGCCTTTAGGTTGAGAATTAATTTGTCTTTTGTATCTAATTATTTTAAGGGTTAAATTCTCAAAGTGGTTCTAGCACCATCTTGTGGTGCTTTACTATAAATTAAGAGTATGTTCAGTTTATATGTGAGCATGACTTAGAGGTTAATCATAAAGAAAGGCAAGCACGTAGACGGAAAGAGAGAGAGTTATATCATGTCAATTTATTGAACCTTGGAAAGAAAGGGAGGTCCTTGTTTAAAGTAACAGCTTGTACTGTTGAAAATAAGAACAATTCTGAGGTGAATATCTCAGAAACATTGTATATACATAAGAAACAAGAGGTAAAAGAGTTACTCAGAATAAATAAAAAAGTATTTCTCACAAAACCAGGTATAGCTAATGTAATCAAACAGGGCATTATAACAGAACCAGGGGAAAAGATTGACTTCAAGCCATACAGCATACCTGAAGCTCATAGGGAGGGTTGGGCATTTTAAAGAATTGCAAAGTGACTGGAGTAGTCCAATGGAACACTTACCAACAACTGATGGCACAATTCGATATTGTAATGATTATCGTAAACTGAATTCGATTTCAAAATTCTATGCGTATCCGATGCCAAGAATTAACAAGTTGGTAGAGAAACGAAGGAAAGCTCAATACCTACCCACAATTGACCTCACCAAGGGCTATTGGCAGGTGCTTCTCACAGAACAGGTAAAAGAAAAAAAAATATTTTCCACGCCTGATGGTTTGTTTCAATATACAGCCTTGCCTTTTGGCTGTCACGGGGCACCTGCCACATTTAAAATAATGATAGACAGAATATTAAAGCCACATGCATGCTATGCAGAGACATACTAGATAATGTTATGATACATAGGGAGGATTGGGAATCTACTCTGCCAAAAGTACAAGCTAATCTAAATTCAATACAAAATGCTGGTTTAACAGCTAACCCTAGCAAATGTACAATTGGTCTATAAGAGTCTAAATACTTAGGCTATTCTATTGGTATACAGCAGCATAAACAGATAATTTTGTGATACATAGTGAGGATTGGGAATCTCATCTGCCAAAAGTAGAACCTGTTCTAAATTTATTATAAAATGCTGGTTTTAACAGCTAACCCTATCAAATTTACAATTGGTGTACAAGTGTCAGGGTTTTTTCCCTGTTTTGTTTGCCATGTGCTGCTGGCAGCCATTTTACTCACCTCTCTTCCTGATTATGGTGCATTGTGGGGGATGCTCTGTTCAGTATGCTTTGCCTTTGCAATGTCTCAGACCTGTTTGTGAGAGTTCCTGTGTATTACCTGGCTGCCTGACGTCCTCCCTGGTTCCTGATCCCTGGCTTGTTCCTGACTCTGCTGTTTTCCTTGTTGCTGATTCCGGCTCGTCTGACTATTCGCTTTGGCTCCTGACTAGGCTCGTCTGACTACCAGCTCTGGTTTTGACTCCTGGCTTGTTATTTGACTTGTGGACTTTTTATTATTTTTTGCTATTAATAAAGGTGTGATTATTTATGCACTTCTCATCTCAGTCTGATTCCTGGCACCCTGACATTACGCAAAGGCCATGAATCCTGATGGTGCTAATAATCCACCTTTACCTGCCATAATTTCCAGGATGGATGTACAGGATCACCACTTGGATCAATTTGCACTAGCCCTGCAAACCCTGCTCACTCGCACTGCACATTTGGACCAAAGTGTCCCGCAAGTTATGGCTGCTCCTGTTTCCACTGCTGCACCTATGCCTACCAGGAGCATGTCCGGTTCTGCACCTCTACCTCAGTGGTATGGAGGTGATCCTATTCAGTGCAGAGGGTTTTTGAACCAGGTGAGCATTTACTTTGAGATGTTACCTCAGACGTTTCCCTCTGACAGAGCTAAGGTGGGATTTCTCATCTCGTTACTCTCTAACACAGCTCTTGCCTGGGCTAATCCCTTGTGGGAGACAAATAAACCTGTGATTTCAAATTACACTGAATTTGTGGCCTCCTTTAACTGCCCATGAACTGAGAAAAGTCAAGCGTGCAGCTGCCAAGATGCCACTCTCCACCAGTTTGGCCATATTTCAGAGCTGCAACATCACTGGAGTGCCCAAAAGCACAAGGTGTGCAATACTCAGAGACATGGCCAAGGTAAGAAAGGCTGGAAGACGAGCACCACTGAACAAGACACACAAGCTGAAACGTCAAGACTGGGCCAAGAAATATTTCAAGACTGATTTTTCTAAGGTTTTATGGACTGATGAAATGAGAGTGAGTCTTGATGGGCCAGATGGATGGGCCCGTGGCTGGATTGGTAAAGGGCAGAGAGCTCCAGTCCGACTCAGACGCCAGCAAGGTGGAGGTGGAGTACTGGTTTGGGCTGGTATCATCAAAGATGAGCTTGTGGGGCCTTTTCGGGTTGAGGATGGAGTCAAGCTCAACTCCCAGTCCTACTGCCAGTTTCTGGAAGACACCTTCTTCAAGCAGTGGTACAGGAAGAAGTCTGCATCCTTCAAGAAAAACATGATTTTCATGCAGGACAATGCTCCATCACACGCGTCCAAGTTCTCCACAGCGTGGCTGGCAAGAAAGGGTATAAAAGAAGAAAATCTAATGACATGGCCTCCTTGTTCACCTGATCTGAACCCCATTGAGAACCTGTGGTCCATCATCAAATGTGAGATTTAAAAGGAGGGAAAACAGTACACCTCTCTGAACAGTGTCTGGGAGGCTGTGGTTGCTGCTGCACGCAATGTTGATGGTGAACAGATCAAAACACTGACAGAATCCATGGATGGCAGGCTTTTGAGTGTCCTTGCAAAGAAAGGTGGCTATATTGGTCACTGATTTGTTTTTGTTTTGTTTTTGAATGTCAGAAATGTATATTTGTGAATGTTGAGATGTTATATTGGTTTCACTGGTAAAAATAAATAATTGAAATGGGTATATATTTGTTTTTTGTTAAGTTGCCTAATAATTATGCACAGTAATAGTCACCTGCACACACAGATATCCCCCTAAAATAGCTATAACTAAAAACAAACTAAAAACTACTTCCAAAACTATTCAGCTTTGATATTAATGAGTTTTTTGGGTTCATTGAGAACATGGTTGTTGTTCAATAATAAAATTAATCCTCAAAAATACAACTTGCCTAATAATTCTGCACTCCCTGTAGTGATCTCTTGGCCAGAGATATTTACCACAGTGTCCTCTGTTAATGTCATTGGATAGACTGCAATTGTTGAAGTGGCTTCTCCTTGGTACTCACAGTGTTTGCAGTGTTTCCTCCCTCCGCGCCTCTGTCGGCGTCGGAGTCCGGTGATGCACCTGATTATTCAAAACTACTACCGTGCTGTGTCGAAGCCCAACCGCGGTGTCTCTGTCTACCGGAAGTAGATCTTCAAATCATACCTTCCGGGTTGTATCGCCAGTGGTAAACTCTGCCCTGAATATAATCCTGCTCGTCTCTGCAGAATTTCGTATGCTTGCGTTCCTCGATGGTCTTTCTCAATTCTTCAATCTTGGAGTTGGTTTGAGTGAGGATTTTACCGGATTCCTCCTGCGACAAGGAGCATTTAAGGTCAGATTCCATTTCCATTAACTTGCTTTGCTGACTTGCAACCTCCTTGTTTAAGCAATCAACTGTAAGGACCATAATGTCCATGGAGCATTTATTCAGAATCTGCACAAATACATCACAATAATACTTGTTATGGCACATGAGAGTTAGGCAGGCATTCATCCATAGTCCCCGTGGGATCAGCTTTACCCGATGGTATTCGGCAAGAGTTGTGTATGTTATGTATGTGTATGTTATGTATGTTGGGTATGTGTGTATGTATATATATATGTCAGATGTTTTGCCTTTAGGTTGAGAATTAATTTGTCTTTTGTATCTAATTATTTTAAGGGTTAAATTCTCAAAGTGGTTCTAGCACCATCTTGTGGTGCTTTACTATAAATTAAGAGTATGTTCAGTTTATATGTGAGCATGACTTAGAGGTTAATCATAAAGAAAGGCAAGCACGTAGACGGAAAGAGAGAGAGTTATATCATGTCAATTTATTGAACCTTGGAAAGAAAGGGAGGTCCTTGTTTAAAGTAACAGCTTGTACTGTTGAAAATAAGAACAATTCTGAGGTGAATATCTCAGAAACATTGTATATACATAAGAAACAAGAGGTAAAAGAGTTACTCAGAATAAATAAAAAAGTATTTCTCACAAAACCAGGTATAGCTAATGTAATCAAACAGGGCATTATAACAGAACCAGGGGAAAAGATTGACTTCAAGCCATACAGCATACCTGAAGCTCATAGGGAGGGTTGGGCATTTTAAAGAATTGCAAAGTGACTGGAGTAGTCCAATGGAACACTTACCAACAACTGATGGCACAATTCGATATTGTAATGATTATCGTAAACTGAATTCGATTTCAAAATTCTATGCGTATCCGATGCCAAGAATTAACAAGTTGGTAGAGAAACGAAGGAAAGCTCAATACCTACCCACAATTGACCTCACCAAGGGCTATTGGCAGGTGCTTCTCACAGAACAGGTAAAAGAAAAAAAAATATTTTCCACGCCTGATGGTTTGTTTCAATATACAGCCTTGCCTTTTGGCTGTCACGGGGCACCTGCCACATTTAAAATAATGATAGACAGAATATTAAAGCCACATGCATGCTATGCAGAGACATACTAGATAATGTTATGATACATAGGGAGGATTGGGAATCTACTCTGCCAAAAGTACAAGCTAATCTAAATTCAATACAAAATGCTGGTTTAACAGCTAACCCTAGCAAATGTACAATTGGTCTAGAAGAGTCTAAATACTTAGGCTATTCTATTGGTATACAGCAGCATAAACAGATAATTTTGTGATACATAGTGAGGATTGGGAATCTCATCTGCCAAAAGTAGAACCTGTTCTAAATTTATTATAAAATGCTGGTTTTAACAGCTAACCCTATCAAATTTACAATTGGTGTACAAGTGTCAGGGTTTTTTCCCTGTTTTGTTTGCCATGTGCTGCTGGCAGCCATTTTACTCACCTCTCTTCCTGATTATGGTGCATTGTGGGGGATGCTCTGTTCAGTATGCTTTGCCTTTGCAATGTCTCAGACCTGTTTGTGAGAGTTCCTGTGTATTACCTGGCTGCCTGACGTCCTCCCTGGTTCCTGATCCCTGGCTTGTTCCTGACTCTGCTGTTTTCCTTGTTGCTGATTCCGGCTCGTCTGACTATTCGCTTTGGCTCCTGACTAGGCTCGTCTGACTACCAGCTCTGGTTTTGACTCCTGGCTTGTTATTTGACTTGTGGACTTTTTATTATTTTTTGCTATTAATAAAGGTGTGATTATTTATGCACTTCTCATCTCAGTCTGATTCCTGGCACCCTGACATTACGCAAAGGCCATGAATCCTGATGGTGCTAATAATCCACCTTTACCTGCCATAATTTCCAGGATGGATGTACAGGATCACCACTTGGATCAATTTGCACTAGCCCTGCAAACCCTGCTCACTCGCACTGCACATTTGGACCAAAGTGTCCCGCAAGTTATGGCTGCTCCTGTTTCCACTGCTGCACCTATGCCTACCAGGAGCATGTCCAGTTCTGCACCTCTACCTCAGTGGTATGGAGGTGATCCTATTCAGTGCAGAGGGTTTTTGAACCAGGTGAGCATTTACTTTGAGATGTTACCTCAGACGTTTCCCTCTGACAGAGCTAAGGTGGGATTTCTCATCTCGTTACTCTCTAACACAGCTCTTGCCTGGGCTAATCCCTTGTGGGAGACAAATAAACCTGTGATTTCAAATTACACTGAATTTGTGGCCTCCTTTTGAAGGGTATTTGATGTTCCGGCTCGCTCCTCCTCTGCTTCTAAACGACTCATGTCCATTCAGCAAGGTACAAGATCTGTTGCTCAATATGCTATTGAGTTCCGTACGCTTGCCACAGAGGTAGGTTGGAACAATGAAGCCCTTGTTGCTGCCTTCTTTCATGGGCTCTCTGATGAAGATGCTGCCAGAGATTTACCAGAGGATCTCAAGGCATTGGTGTCTTTTTTGATCCTAATTGACATCAGAGTCAGAGAGAAGCCCTCTTTCAAGGAGCGCTTGTGGAAGCCTCATGTTCCGTTGTCTCCTACGTGTTCGTTCCCATTCATGCCTCCCTTACCTCCCATGCCTCCTGGTCCCGAGTCACCAGGTACTGCTGAGCCAATGAAGTTGGGATTCATGCGTCTCTCCGCGGCGGAGAGGGCCTTTAGGAGGAGGGAGGGGCTCTGCCTCTATTGTGGGTTACAGGGCCACCTTTTGAAGTCTTGTCCTAAATGGCCGTGAAACGCTCACACCTTAGGTCCTGTCAGGGGAAGACCTTGGGTGGTTTATCCTCCGGTTCCAGGTTCTGGGTTATCCCTGGCTCCAAAAGTACAATCCCAGTCTTGACTGGCGCAGGTCCAAAATTTTGTCGTGGTCCCAGAAATGTATTTCCACTTGTCTTCGGAAACCAGTTAAAGTCTTGTGCACTTCTTCTGTATCTCAATTGCCAGATTAGTACCGAGAGTTCCTAGACATTTTTGACAAGGTGTGTGCCGTTACGTTGCCTCCTCACCAGTCTTACGATTGTTCCATAGACCTGCAACCCGGAGCCATTCCTCCTCGAGGCCGGGTGTACCCTCTGTCTGTTGCAGAGAATTGTGCTATGGAGGAGTATGTTGCCAATGCTCTGTTGCGGGGGATCATCCGCAAATCCTGCTCTCCTGCAGGGGCTGGCTTCTTCTTTGTGAAGAAAAAGGGTGGCGAGTTAAGACCATGCATCTATTATAGGGGTCTTAATCTTCTTACCATTAAGAATGCTTACCCTATTCCGCTCATTACGGAACTCTTTGACTGCCTCAAGGGAGCTACGGTCTTTACTAAACTTGATTTGAGAGGAGCGTACAATCTCATTAGGATTAAGGAGGGCCATGAATGGAAAACAGCATTTAACACCAGGAGCGGGCATTACGAGTATCTTGTAATGCCCTTTGGCCTATGTAATGCTCCTGCTGTTTTTCAGGAATTTATTAATGATGTCCTACGAGATATGTTGCAACAGTGTGTTGTGGTGTACTTAGACGACATCCTCATACACTCACCCACACTTGAGGCTCATCGTTCTGATGTTACGCGGGTTCTTCAGAGACTATGTGAGAACGGCCTGTTTTGTAAACTTGAGAAATGTGAGTTCCATCAGACTCAAGTTCCTTCCTAGGTTATGTTATCTCCGTTGCAGGGTTCTCCATGGATCCTGACAAGTAATCTGCAGTTCTGCAGTGGCCTCGCCCAGTTGGTCTTTGGTCTATTCAACATTTTTTGGGGTTCGCCAATTACTATAGAATGTTTATTAAAAACTTTTCTTCCTTGGTCAAAGCTATCACAGACATGACCAGTAAAGAGAATGATCCACTCAATTGGTCTCCTACTGCCATTAAGGCCTTTGATAGTCTTATGACTGCCTTTGCTGACGCTCCAGCTCTGGCTCATCCTAACCCTATCCTGCCTTTCGTTCTTGAGGTCGATGCGTCTGAGACTGGAGTAGGTGCCCTCTTGTCTCAACGTCCTACGCCTGACGGTTCCTTGCATCCGTGTGGTTTCTTCTCTAAGAAATTGTCTCCAGCGGAGTGCAATTATGAAATTGGCGACAGGGAATTACTGGCCATAATTTTGGCACTCAAGGAATGGAGGCATCTTCTCGAGGGTACTAGCGTGCCAGTGCTCATTCTTACTGACCACAAGAATTTAACTTATCTATCTGAAGCAAAACATTTGTCACCCCGACAGGCCAGATGGGCGCTATTTTTATCTCGGTTTAATTATGTGGTCTCCTACCTGCCTGGTAGTAAGAATGTTAGGGCTGATGCTGTCTCTCGACAATTTTCGCCTCTGTCAAAGGAGGAGTCTGTGCCTACTCCTGTTATACCTCCTGACCATATTTTGGCTACCATATGTACTAATTTGACTTCTACCTTGGGGGAGGAGATCCTGGCTGCACAAACCAATGCACCTCCTGAGAAACCTAGTGGTGTTTTGTTCCTGAGAATCTTTGAATTAAACTTTTGCACACTTACGACTATCCTAAAGCCGCAGGTCACCCAGGCAAGAACCAAATGATTTGGTCTGTCACTCGACAATTCTGGAGGCCAGGTCTTCGTTCTGATGTTGCTGCGTATGTTGCCTCCTGCTCAGTTTGTGCACAGAATAAGACTCCTCGACGTCTTCCTGTGGGTCTTCTTCAACCTATTGCTAATGGTGAGCATCCTTGGACAGATCTTTCCATGGACTTCATTGTCGAGCTCCCTGTTTCCAATGGCAATACTGTTATCCTTAAGGTGGTTGACCGTTTTTCTAAAATGTAACATTGCATTCCTTTGATGAAGCTGCCTACCGCTCAGGAGCTTGCTTCAATTTTTGCCCGGGAGGTCTTCCGTTTTACATGGGTTACTCAAGGAGATAGTGTCGGACCGGGCAAGCCAGTTTGTCTCCAGATTTTGGCGTTCCTTTTGTGCTCAAATGGGGATCCAGCTTTCCTTCTCCTCGGCATATCACCCTCAATCCAATGGGGAACGGTCTAATCAAGCTCTGGAACAGTTCCTCCGTTGCTATGTCTCAGATCACCACAATAATTGGTCTGAACTGTTACATTGGGCAGAGTTTGCTCGTAATAGTGCTATTAATGCTTCTTCCAAGTTATCCCTGTTCATGGCGAATTATGGGTTTCAACCATCCTTGTTGCCCATTTCATTCATGTCTCAGGGTATTCCGGCTTTGAAGGAGCATCTCCAGCAACTCCGTTCCACGTGGGTGCAGATTCAGGATTGCCTTCATTGTTCTATGCAGCACTAAAAGTTCCAGGCTGTTCGTAGGCGTCTGCCCGCGCCTTCCTACCAGGTTGGAGAGAGAGTTTGGCTGTCCTCCCGCAACTTGAACCTTCGTGTGCCTTCCAATAAATTGGCTCCCCATTATGTTGGTCTTTTTCAAATACTCTGACGGGTTAATCTTGTGGCCTACGCTCTTGACCTTCCTCCTGCTATGCGCATCTCCAATGTTTTTCATGTCTCATCGGTTTACCACTGTGTTGCCTCGTCCCTGTCCTTTTTTTGTTGACAACCATAAGGAGTATGAGGTCAGCAGCATTATTGACTCTCGTATGTCCAGGGGCCATGCACAGTATTTGGTTCACTGGAGGGGCTACGGTCCGGAGGAGCATTCTTGGGTTCCCTCCTCTGATGTTCATGCTCCCGCCCTCCTCCGTGCCTTCCATGCCCATTTCCCCAATAAGCCTTTTGTCCTTCCGTGGGGGAGGGGTCATTGAGGGGAGGGTACTGTCAGGGTTTTTTCCCTGTTTTGTTTGCCATGTGCTGCTGGCAGCCATTTTACTTACCTCTCTTCCTGATTATGGTGCATTGTGGGGGATGCTGCTCATTTCCTGCACTTCCTTTTATGGCCAGACTGGTGTGCATCATCCGTGTGAGACAGGATGCAGTCTCAGAATTGTGATGTCATCACTTATTATTTAAAGGGCCTCTGTTCAGTATGCTTTGCCTTTGCGTTGTCTCAGACCTGTTTGTGAGAGTTCCTGTGTATTACCTGGCTGCCTGACGTCCTTCCTGGTTCCTGATCCCTGGCTTGTTCCTGACTCTGCTGTTTTCCTTGTTGGTGATTCCGGCTCGTCTGGCTATTCGCTTTGACTTTTGACTTGGCTCATCTGACTACCAGCTCTGGTTTTGACTCCTGGCTTGTTATTTGACTTGTGGACTTTTTATTATTTTTTGCTATTAATAAAGGTGTGATTATTTTTGCACTTCTCGTCTCAGTCTGATTCCTGGCACCCTAACAAGAAGAGACTACATACTTAGGCTATTCCATTGATAGAAGTGTGATAAAACCCCAGGTGGTTAAAACGGAAGCTATACAAAAGTGGCCAAGAACATTAACTAAGAAGCAAGTATTAAAGGAAATTTATTTATAACTTTGCAATGATTGCTAGTCCTTTAATTGATTTGACAAAAGCAAAATCCCCTGTGATTGTTAAATGGCCTCCAGAAGCTGAAAAAAGGCATTTAGACAGCTTAAAGAGGCCAAATGTGACTAGTCTGTTCTGATAACCCCTGATTTTTCCAAGGAGTTTATTTTGCAGACAGACACTTCATATGTAGGCCTTTGCTGTGACCGTGGCCTGATTCTTATAATGAAAGGGTTAATGCAGTGACATACTAACCATTTCTATTATTATAATTTAAAGTAAATCAGGGAAACCTTACAACATTAAATTTAAATTTATATATATATATATATATATATATATATATATATATATATATATATATATATAAAATGATAGTTGTGGGATAAGCACTCTCACCTCCTCCTCATTAAACGGCCAGGGTGACAGTAACAGTGGTTATTTATAATATAAAGTAGATCCGCACTCACTGGACTTTGAAAAAACAAAACGTGGTTTATTGTTGTGACGTTTCGGAGATCAAACCGTCCCCTTCATCAGGACGGTTTGATCTCCAAAACGTCACTACAATATACCACGTTTTGTTTTTTCAAAGTCCAGTGAGTGCGGATATATATATATATATATATATATATATATATTGTATCTTGATATACTAATGATATATATAATATTTGGTTCTACGATTCTACAATTGATTATATGGAAATAAATACACACATGCAAATCTCTAGTGAAACTAGTAATATATAAAAAAGTGTAATTACAACAATTATAGATAACAATGTTACACTGAGATAATACTTAGCTGAGAGTGCATTCAGCCTACAGCATTACTCAGGAATACGTCTGTCCAGGGAAATTCTTGTCTGCACATTTTATAGAGCAGTTTCTGGTGTTGGTTTTGTCCAGTCCAGAGTTCTTTTGTTCCAAACACGGAGCACCAAATCTGCACAACTTCTCTGTGTCTATTCTTTATCCCCCAGCACAGCTGTTTGTGTCCAACCTACACCTTCAGATAAACAAAAGCAACTTCAAGACCCTCTCAATTCCAAAGAAGGGGGGGTCATCCCATTACACACATTTTGAGTCACATATAAGTCACTATAAAAATGGACGTTGCTTATCTGTTATATGAATTATATATTATCATTCATAACCATTACAAGCCACCTTTTGATTCATTTAACAAATGCAACGTCTACATTTTCAAACTTCATAGGTCTTATGGCCAGCATCTTAAACTAAATACGTATTCTTAGTGTTTACTATCAACATTACATTGTAGAAAAGAAAATAGAAAACTAAGAAAAAAAGAAAAAGAAAGAATACAAGGACACATATGAAAAATTTAAAGAAAATAATTTCCAATATGTACACATCTCCCACATTGGTGGCTTTTTACAGGTATCAAGCAAATAAGTTTTTGGTTAGATATCTACTGTGCCATCTGTAGTGAGATGTCTTCATTGATTCCAATACCCAAAGATAGAATATCAGGAAATCTTCTGATCACCACCAGTCCGTAAGAAGGGTTGAAAAAAACAGGGTGGGCATCTCCTCCTTAATTACAATAGTATTTCTGTTTATTATATGATGTTAAATCACTAGATATCCAAAAAAATTTCAACCGACTAATAGTTTGTTACCTCTATTACATATCCTTAAAAACCGAATTGAGTACCCAAAGTAGTGCTTAGCATCTCAGTTAGTAGTAATATAGGCCCTACCAATCCCATGGTTAATGGTTACTCTCAAGAAACTAAATTGTTTGATTTAAACCTTAATGTGTCAACAATTTGCTAGTTTTGTGGTTGACCAATAAAATCGTTGTTAACCTCCAGTCAGAAATGGACGCCGAAAAAGCGTTTGACAGGGTCAGATGGGACTACCTATGGTTGGCTCTTTCTCAGTTTGGCCTTCCACACGAAGTAATCAAGGCAATCCGAGTTCTTTATACAGACCCCTCAGCAGTAGTCAGAGGACTAGGATTTGCGTCTCCAGAATTTCAGATAACAAACGGCACTAGACAGGGGTGCCCTCTGTCACCCCTGATCTTTGTCCTTGCAATCGAACCTCTGGCACAATCCATTCACAACTCTCCATTAATATGAGGAGTCCCAATTGGTGAAGAGGGTGAGAAGATTTCCCTTTTCGCCGACGATATTACTCTCTTTTTAACAAACCCTCTAGGCTCCCTACCAGCACTCTTTGATATTATCAATGACTTCGGCAAATACAGTTATCATAAGATTAATGTTCTTAAAACGGAGGTGCTACCTATTCTTATCCCCACATTCAAACTAGATGTCCTTCGAACGACATATTCTTTTCAATGGTCAACAGACACTATCCGACATCTGGGGGTCCAGTTGGGACCAAACTCCAATTTCGTGATCAGTAAGAACTATAATGCAGTTACACAAGAGGTTGCTACACTCACCGCCTCTTAGAACTTTAGGGAAATCTCATGGCTTGGCCGTATAGTGTCTCTAAAAATGACTATTCTCCCCAAGATTCTTTACTACTTTTGATGCTTACCACTTAACATCCCTAGAGGTCTTTTAGATAGGCTCCAATCTCTTTTCCAGAGATATGTCTGGGGCCCTTCTAGACCCCGCATAGCAGCTAAAACACTTCAGAAATGGTTTGAGCGGGGCGGTGTAGCCATGCCCAGTGTCCAAGGTTACTATGAAGCCGCACGACTGACACACATCTCTGCGTGGGCAAACAAAGGTGAACCACAGAGGTGGAAGACTATAGAGGCATCCAATCTCCCTACAGGGCTTGACTTGACAGATCTTCCCTGGATCCCAGGCTACCATTTGGATGCTTTAGGGATAAGGAACACCATCATTAGAGATAACTTGAAAATCTGGCAAAGCCTCAGACATCTCTCAGAAATTACCCCTCACCCCTCCACTCTAAACTCTATTTCGGGCCTGCTTGTGGCCTTACCAGACACACATATCTCACAATGGGGAAAATGGAACCTACATCAGGGCTCCCAACTTTACTTTTTGGAAGCGCTGACCCTACCGCGGAATCTAATGTCATTAATACAGAGCCCTCCGCCGTGGGCCCTGTTCGAATACTCTAGACTATACAATTACTTACAGTCTTGAGGGTTTCCCAGGACCATCTGCAGACCTCTAACCACTTGGGAAAAATTGTGGAAATTAAAAGTAAAAACCCCTAAAGCCCTGTCGCACCACTACAACATGATCCAGACTTCCACCAAGTCTGACAGAATCTGGCAGCTAAAAGCATGGGAATTTGACCTGACTAGGCCTATCACTGACAAGGACTTACAAAGGGCCGTGACTCTAACTAGAAAGACCCTACATTGCGCAAACACAATTGAATCATATATGAAATTACTCCTTAGATGGTATTACACCCCCTCTAGACTATCACAGATATTCCCTTCGCAACCCCCCTTGTGTTGGTGGAATTGCGGAACATAAGGGATCAGATATCCATATATGGTGGGACTGCCCTGTATTGAAAGCCAGCTGGGACAGAATACTCCACCTCTGCTCAGATCTAGGGTTGCCGATACGACGGACTCCAGAAATGGCCCTTCTGCATATACTACCAACTACCACACCGGCCACACCATCTAAACTGGTCATCTTTGTCCTTGCTGCTATGAAACTCGCCATAGCTAGGGCTTGGAAGCAACCTCGTCCCCCTGATATTGTAGACGTAATTCCCATAATTCAATCATACGCTACCATGGAAAAAAGCTTCTATTCCAATCTAGACAGGGAAGATATGTACTGGAAGATATGGGACCCATGGTTCTTTTAGGAAATCCAGACTATCACATACACATAAAAGTGCTCCCAGCCTTTCCCTTACAAATTAGCAACTACTGTAGACCTCTTCTCTAACCTCTACTAACTGATAACCCCCTCTACTACCCTCCCACCCCCTTTTCCCCCAATTATGCAACCCCCTCTCCTTCCTCTAGCGACCACTTGCCCCACCTGGAGGCGACCTCCGAACTAGAGTTCACTACAACAGAGGTACTTGTTATTACTTATCAGCTGACCTCTCATGTATGGTACACTACTTTTGATTTTATGGACTCATCTTTATACCATATCCTGATTTCATGTAATATCTTGGACCATCTGGTTCAATTATCTGACTTCAAAGGACTTTATATGTAACACACTAATAGCCCAACTGTATGCTTGGCGCTATCCACTTGATCTCTTATATTGTTTATCAGAATCCTGTTTAGACTATTGTTAAAAATTTTAGTTTGTACACTATATTATAACTGTTATCGCCATCCTATGATTTCTCTCAATAAAATAAAAATCTATTGAAAAAAAAATTGTTGTAAACCACAACACAGTCACAGTTAAGGGGTTAGGTTTTTTTTTAATTTGGGGGACTCTGTCCTAGCAAATGTTTATTAAACCTCCAAAATGTTGCTAGCAGAGGCAGTACTCATATCTTCTTATTTAAAAACTCGTTGCACCATTCTATCAACCCAGAGTCTTTGGGATGCTAGTCTTGTATCCACTGTTGGCTGAGTGACCCAGTGGCAATGGTGCTGTTTTCCACAGAAGCTTTAGGTCTTACCTCTTCTATTCTATTATACTGTAAAGTCTTACAGCATACATACAGAAGCCTTCTGGCTGGCTTCCTTGCAAGTCTCCAGAGCAGTGTGGCTGTGCATCACTCCACCTCTTGGTGTAAGGTCTCTGTGCTGCCCATACCCAGTTCTTTGTTTGTTGCTGTCTTCTAGGGTTTCTTTGGTCATTTGAAACCTTTCCATATAACTGCAGGTGGAATGCGCTGCTTTTTTATTAGTTGTCTTCATAGTCTCAGAAAAGTTTCTTGCTTCTTCACACTCAGTATGATCTTTATCTTCTATACAACCTGTATTGTCATAGGCCTGTGCTGCTAGATTGAGTGCAGAATCTGTATGTACCCTGGTTTGGTCACTCTTCTTTTTGATCAGCTCTTCATCTGTTAATTTTGCTTAAAAATATTTATTCACATGACTCACCAGGATAGAATCATTTTCATAATTAGTGGTTCTTGTTGTTTCCTGAATTTCTTTCATATTAAACGATTTTCGAATCTGTTGTCTATCCATTAGTGATAGCGGTGTCCTATGTGTAGGATCTGCCAATACTGTATCCATTTCTGTGATAGTCCTCTGGATCCCTTGTTTGTCTTTGGCACACCCCACTTTTAGCAGGAAATGTCCCTTCATCTCCATCCTTAGCACCTTAGCATGTGATGCAACTACTCAACATGTAAGTATTTGACAGTTCTTTGCTTTCACCACTAGTCACCAATCCATGTTTAACTGCCTGGATGGTATACATTATTTTCTTCCAGGCAAAGGTGGTCTGTTGATAAAAAAAGAGAAAAGTACTTATAATTAGCACTCTTGCCTCTAAAAACATTTAGAAGCAAGAGTGCTAATTATAAGTACTATTCTCTTTCTTTATTTATCATAGTTCTAAATTTACTTAAGCTCATTACTAGACGTTTTGTCCTAATTAACACCTGTGCCCTATTTTAGGAGTATAATTTACCAAAGGTGGTCTGTTGTTTGTTCTCTGGTACAAATAGAATTGAAAGGAGAGTGCAGCGCTCAATTGAAGTGCTACTTCATCGACCTCCTGGTAGTTAAATGACATTTGCTCAGTGCCATCTGACTCAGCTACAAGACAAACTAGCAATTTAATAGCACTTTCAGTGGGTAAAGTTCCTGTCTTTTCCTGTCCCCCAAGCAGTCGGTTTTGCATCTAGCTGGCCAGAGTGTAGGAGGGGGGAGCAACCACTGGGGTCCATGTTACAGGTTCTCTTAGAACATCTTTATTTGGGGAACGTGAAGCTGAACACCGTTTACTATCTCTGGTTGCACTTGTCTTTACCAAAATCATAATTTTCCACATACTGTTCTTGAAGTTTAGAAATAATGGAATCTTTATTAGAATTGGGACCTGCATTAGTGGATGGGGCTACTATAACAGGAACTGCCCTTGTGCTCTTCCCACTCAGACTTTCTCTCATGGTAAGCCCTATGGGATGGTCCTATGGTATTGTCACATGCATTTTTTGCATCCTGTCTCCTGTTGCTACCACCCTATTGTGTTTCTGTCCCCAGTACTTCCCACAACCCTTAACTTCATGTCTCTGTTGGTCTCTAGCAGGTTGTTTTGTTGTACATACTTCCTGAGATCCCTCATTTTGTTGTAATGGAAAAGTCATTTACCAATTGCTCTGTTGATGTGAGTACAAGTCATGTTTGGGATAATAGAGCTTGGTTTGTCTGTTAGACCTGGCTTGGAGTTGAAGGACCTTAGTCAGAGAATACAAATTTAAACAGTTACCATCTGTATTGTGTGTTTGTGGTTTCTTTTTTATAACTGATTTCCATGTTTTCACTAACTCTATGCTATGGGAATACCATCAATTTGTTCCCCGGGCACACTCATTCTGAGCAAGTTAAACCACAATTGCCACAATTGCCTTCTAGAAATCTGTAGATTACTATTTCTTTTTAATCCCCTTTTTAACTCATCCTTCAAGTGGTCTGTCAGTTTGTCACGTAAAATAACATTTTCTAGTTCTCCTATTTCTGTCAGCAATGAGGTCAGCTGGTGAATTTCTTCAGTATTGCCCATACCACTGAGGATTCATAGCATTGATGCTTTCATTGCCAGCGGTGATGTTCTCAAGAAACGAGATTGCATGATTGCAGATAAATCCTCCATATCAGGTCCCTCTCAGTTACTCACATTTAACCTAGCTATACAATCCATAATTCATACCTGATAAATTGCATCATCAATTGTAACCCAGCTGTGGATTCTATGTCTTAAATAAGAAAAGAGAGAGAGGCACTCCGTAGAAAAAGAACAAAAGCTAGAATAACTTCCATGCCTTTTCATTTTCAGTGTCACTCAGGGTGCATACTCTTTTAGCACACTATGCCTTTTCATAAAGAAAAAATATTCTGTAGCATATCATTCTGGCCCTGTGGGTCTGACTGTGGGTTCTATGTCTTTACCTGAAGATAATACTTTTTAAAACTGCATGTCTGATCATGTCTAACAGTGAACCATTTCCTCTGATGTCTCTCACTTTCCTCAAAACCTGTCTAACTTGGGGATGTGTAATTAAATGGCCTATGCTCACAGCTTCTGATAAATTTAGGTCATCCCACTACACACATTTATGAGACACATATAAGTCACTATAAGAATGGACGTTGCTTATCTGATACATGAATCATATTTTTCATTCATAACCATTACAGCCTTGGAGCAGTACTTTTTTAGGAGAAACAGGGGGAAGAGCACACTCTCTTTTATTTGAGCAGGAAGTTTGATTGTAATGAAAGGAAATATGCAATAGAGGAGAAGGAGGTTCTGGCGATAAAATGGACAGTTGACATTCTTAAGTATTATCTCTTAGGGAGAAAATTCAGATTGGTAACTGATATTCCGAGGACAAAATCCCAAGGTGGGGGGTATTTTTGTCACATTTTGTGTTAGTTTGTATGTATCAGTCTGTTTGTGTGTGTGTGTTAATGAGTCTTTGTATCTCTGAGTCTGTGTATGAGTTTATGTATGTACGAGTGTGTATGCATGAGTGAGTGTATGCATTTATGTTTGAGTGAGTGTATGAGAATGTATGAGTGGGTGTGTGTGTGTGGATGTTTATGTATGCATGTATGTATGTATGCATGGGTCCCCAAATATGAGTGTATTAGTGTGTGTGTGTGTACATTTATGTATATATGTATGAGTCTGTGTATTTATGAGTCTGTGTATGAGTGTATGTATGTAAAAGTGTGTATGCATGAGTGAATGTTTGCATTTATGCGTGAGTATGTATGTATGTATGAGTGTGTGTGTGTGGATGTTTATGTATGTATGTATTAATGTGTGCATGTCAGTGACGTGCATTCATAAGAGGCAGGTGAGGCAGCGCCTCCCCTGGCCAATGTGGGTAATGCACTCTTTTTATTAATAATAATAATAATAAAAAAGTCAGACTGTCACTGTGGTGTTGTGCGGTTGCGGTGATCCGATAGTCCCTGTTGGAGCTTGGAGCCTTGGACTACTTGCCATTGCCAACTGGATTGCTGAATATACCGGACCGGCATGGTGCAGCAGCTGAGGCTAGCTGAGCTTCTTGGTAAGGTAGGTTAGGGAGGGATAAGCCTATCACATCATGTTTGTCTTCCAAATTATCAGTGCATGCCAGTCTTGCCCATGAGCAGTTATTTCTCAATTAACTAAAGTGTTTCATTCTTTGTATGGTCTTTAAAATGTATCTCTCATGCAGCTCAGGACCTGTTTATTTAAACAATACATTTTTGCTTTTGGCAAATGTTCATTAGTGCTGAATTTTGTTTATGACCCCTTGCTACTTCTTTTGGTTTTGGCTTGCTTGTATCCTGTTTTCTCTGTGTCTCACTGCTTGCTCCATCTTGCCTTTTGGTGACTGCTTTAACCCAATGCCTGAATGCCAGTGTATGACCCTGACTGAAAACAGGATATTGCTACATGTTTAAACTGTTTCTGAATGAATATCTGAATATGACCCCATCTATCTACTAAAAACAAGTAGTATTAAGCTTATGATGCCTGAAAAGCTGTGCATGACCCTGTCTTTTTACCAGATTACATTTTGTGGATATTACCACAGATTTACCACTTGCTGTCTGATAAGATGTATACTACCCTGATTGCTGCTTGAATGAGCTCTTTGAAAACTGTAACATATACTTCTTCAGTACCAATATATTAGCAAGCTTATTTATATGCTGTGTCTCATTTAATTATTTAGCATTGCCTCTCATTTCCCGACACAGGGCTAGATCACGTGTGACACTCTAACTGTAGCACGCAAGTGATATGGAGTAAAGTAAATGCATTTGCTTGAGTGCAATCAAACGTGCACTATCTGTAACTTCATAAACACAACCACTCACAATATACTCAAGTACAACTCACAGCCATAGAGAACAAAGCAGGGATTGTTATGTTCCCTACAGTCTGAGCAAACATGACTAGCACAAACGTGCAATTACTCACTGAAAACAGTTACAAGGAACTGTGTTACAGAAAGCTTTGTCATTTTATCAAATGTATTCTATTGTGACTGGCACTTGGCCTATTTATTGGGTGATTAGGCACTTTTTGTTACATTGACTTTTATTGGTTTAGCACCTGAGCACCAGTCACACTCAGCATAGGTGGTTCATAGTGGACACTGGCGGTGCAGGGACTGGGTCGGGTGGAATATGCAGGCCAGCAGGGACAAGCACAAGCCTTGCATCCTTAGCCTAGCCTAATAGTCTTAAATTTTAAAAGGCTTTTACGTTTTAAGGCTATTAGGCTAGGTTAAGCAAGGCTTGGCTTAGCTTTTATGTTCCTTACCCCAACATGGAATATCGATGACTTACTGTCAGTCATCCATATTACATGTTGGGGTAAGGAACATAAAAAGATAATGTGTATGGTGTCATTTGGTTATTAATGAAAAAATGCATAGAACAGACTAATTAGTGAGCTGCATTTAATATGGGGTGGTGCAATGTTCCAGACACCCTTAAAAAACTAAACTTTTTGTAGATAGTCAAAAAAGGCACAGTGATACTTCAGTTTTGCTTAGAACTAGCATAGCATTAGCAATGTGTTTCAATCTACTACTTGATAAATTTATATTAATTTCATAAGGTGACTGACCTTATGAAATTAATATCAACTTATCAAGTAGTAGATTCCATCAAAAACTAGTCTTCCTTATGAAATTAATATAAATTTATCAAGTTGTAGATTCCATCCAAAAACTAAGTCTTCATTTGAATGAAACACATTGCTAATGCTATGCAAGTTCTAAGCAAAACAGAAGTGTCACTGTGACTGTTGCCTTTCTACAATTTTGTTTAAGGGTTTGTGGAACATTCCATCACCGGCCATATTAAATTCAGCTCACTGATTAGCATTCTGTTCTTTACATTTTTTCAGTATTAAGGGGCTGTACATATGTCTTCAGAACATAGCACATCAGGGACAAGGTACTGGCAGATAGTGACTGCTACTGTAACTGAAGCTTTCAATGTCTTCTAGGAATTAGAGTACTGGACTGGCAGTCTATGGGTTACAAAGTAAAAACTGAAATCTGATATAGGCTGCTCTGCTGTTGATTCTCCAAGAGCTGTCTATTAAACTTTGCAGACTATTAATCACAGAAAGTTATAGTTCTTTGGAAATGCATGTCAGTTCTCCATTTATTTTAAATACAGATTTCACACGTTAGCCTTGTGATTTATGTCTGTGTGCTTTTGCTAACTACTGTCATAAGAGTCATTTTAACACTCATCACAAAAATAACAAACATGGAAAGTGTTTAGGCTTTTTATTGAAGAATATATTAATGTTAATTTTCTACAGCTGGGATATATTCAGCAGAACACAACATTTTTTTTATGTTTAAGATAGAACATACAATATTAAAGACTTTTACATTTTACTTCTGTTATCCAATTTGCTTTTTTCTTTTAGTATCCTTTGAAAAGCATATCTAAGTAGGCTAAGGAGCAGCAATGCACTACTTGGAGCAGCTGGTGATTGGTGGTTGCGCATATGCCTCTTGTCATTGGCTCATTTAATATGTTCAATTAGCATCCAGTTGTGCATTGCTGCATATCCTTCAACAAAGGATAACAAGAGAATGAAGCAACTTTATTAATAGCCTCACCAGCCTCTGATCTCACCGCACGTCACTGGTGCATGTATGAGTGTGTTTGTATGTTTTTGTGTGTATGTATGAGAGTAGGTACAGTATATACTCACATATATGCATGAATGTGTGTATGTACTGTATTTATGAGGATGTGTGTGTGTATATATGAATGTGTGTGTGTGTATGTATGACTGTGTGTATGTATGACTGCGTGTGTGTATGTATGACTGTGTGTGTGTGTATATATGAATGTGTGTATGTACTGTATTTATGAGGATAAATACATGTATATATGAATGTGTGTGTGTGTATGTATGACTGTGTGTATGTATGACTGCGTGTGTGTATGTATGACTGTGTGTGTGTGTATATATGAATGTGTGTATGTACTGTATTTATGAGGATGTGTGTGTGTATATATGAATGTGTGTGTGTGTATGTATGACTCTGTGTGTGTGTGTGTGTATGTATGACTGCGTGTGTGTATGTATGACTGCGTGTGTGTATGTATGACTGTGTGTGTGTGTGTGTATGTATGACTGCGTGTGTGTATGTATGACTGTGTTTGTGTGTATATATGAATGTGTGTATGTACTGTATTTATGAGGATGTGTGTGTGTATATATGAATGTGTGTGTGTGTATGTATGACTCTGTGTGTGAGTGTATGTATGACTGCGTGTGTGTATGTATGACTGCGTGTGTGTATGTATGACTGTGTGTGGGTGTATATATGAATGTGTGTATGTACTGTATTTATGAGGATGTGTGTGTGTATATATGAATGTGTGTGTGTGTATGTATGACTGCGTGTGTGTATGTATGACTGTGTGTGTGTATGTATGTATGTATGAGTTTGTGTGTGAGAGAGCGAGAAAAAGAATATATGTATGGACTGTTCTAATTTCACTGTTTAAAGGGACACTTAAGTCAAAATTAAACCTTCATGATTCAGATATAGATGCAATTTCAAACAGCTTTCCAGTGTATTTCAATTAACAAAATGTGCACAGTCTTTTTATATTTACACATTTTGAGTCACCAGCTCCTACTAAGCAAGTGCAAGAATTCACTGGAAATACGTATATGCATTTGTGATTGGCTGATGGCTGTCACATGATACAGGAGGAGTGGAAATAGACATAACTATGAAATGTGTCAGAAAAAAAAAACTACTACTCATTTGAGGTTCAGACTAAGGGCTCGATGATTGAAAGCTCTCTGGGCTGGCGAGATTAATAATGAATGCTCGCCAGTCCTTCTGTTTCCTTGGTGGAATGATCTAAATCCTTTTTTACCCTGAAAACAGGTTTTCTCGCTATGGGGCGTATACTGCATTTTCATATGAAATTTGCACAACAAAATTCATATTTTAAACATTATACAAAACAAATATTTGAACCATTCACACAAAAATAAGCAGGGAAAAATTGTATTGTTAAGGTGCATCAAACATCGTAACAAAATTCTTCACCAAAAATCGTATGTTAACAAAAAAGTAAAATTAGTATGTAATTTACACAGGAATAAATCATATTAAATATGCACAGCGTAAATCGTAATTGTAGTACACTGGATGTGCAAAAATCACACCGAAATTTGAATTTATAAATACAAAATGCACAGCGTAATTGTTGCTTTTTCGTAAAATGGGCTGAACATGGGCGTTCCATGGGCGTATATGACAATGTCTCACTAATCCCAGTGTAATTGTATAAATATTTTCGCACTGCAGATATCACAGTTTTTTCTCGCCAATTAAACAAAAACTTGTTTTTCTATTGGGGTTATTACTGTTCGTATTGTTTTGAAAAAAGCTTTTCTCAAAACAATACGAACACTTATAAGCCCAATAGAAAAACAAGTGCATACTAAAATGTAGGCGAATGTAAGATGTTATAAGCAGAAAGCAGCGCAATGTGAGTTATATTGGCTGCAGGATTTTAATCTTAAAGTGCTCTCCCTGCTTCCTGATAACTTCGCACTAAGGAGCGAAGTTTCCATAACCAGCGAGCTCCTATACTTTTAATAGGAGCCATCTCTCAACTCGCAGGGACTGCCCCTTTTTTACGATCATTGCACCGGAGCAGCCCTGCGAGTGTAAGCGAGAAAAAGAAGGTTTGAGCTGACGAAGATTATATCATCGAGCCCTAAGTGATATTGCATTGTCTTTTTATCATGCATTTGATTATGCAAATCTAGACTACTGTATTTACTGTTCCTTTAATAGAATACATATACTAAGTAAAACTGGACGGTGATAAATTGTGAAAGTCAAATCCTGTGTGAGCACCTAAATTACTGCACAGTCTTTGTATGAAGAAAATGATAACTTATGTCCCAATGGGTGAATTACCGGGACCCAGTTGTCATAAATAAAGACTCACCCTAGCTGGAGGATCCCTGCCATATGCCGCTGCTTGAAAGGAGACAAGCCCGTCCACAGAGAGCGTGTATTCACTTTCCGGTATACCTGAGGCAGCGGGTTGACTCAGTCAGAGCCCTTCTGTGTACCTCCGGTTTCTTCACTGCTCTCCTCCTGGGCCTTGCTCCACTCGCGGTGACCAGCGGTAACTCGGCGTATGACGTCACCGGAACCTTTCACTTGCGGCTTCTGGGTCCTTTCACCGTTGGATCGATCCACGGGTGCTGGCTTAATGAACTTGCGGTTGTTAAAGTGTCAGTGTGCATGCTCCGTTTCTTGAGTTCCAAATAACAAAGTGATGAGCTGCACCAGAGTACTTCTTTTAAAACTTTTATTGTAGGTCACAGAAACTTCTCCAAGGAAGTGTAATCTCAACAAAAGAAGGGGGCTTGGTGGTGTGTGGAGATAACACCCAAAGAACTATTGCTGACGCGTTTCAGCCTGTAAGGCCGTAGTCGTAGCATGCTACGACTACGGCCTTACAGGCTGAAACGCGTCAGCAATAGTTCTTTGGGTGTTATCTCCACACACCACCAAGCCCCCTTCTTTTGTTGAGATTACACTTCCTTGGAGAAGTTTCTGTTACCTACAATAAAAGTTTTAAAAGAAGTACTCTGGTGCAGCTCATCACTTTGTTATTTGGTGATAAATTGTGGACCAATATCTATTTACATAATAAAGTTGACAGGCCACTATAATTACAATACATTATTTTGTCTTGCATTTTTTCTGTTGGGGAAAGGGCAAATATGTCTGTACCCACACGGCAAGTACCCTTAGTTCCCCCCTTGACTGACAATAAATCTCTGTGTGCCCATCTATATTTATATTACATCTTTTCTATTACAGAAATGTTAAAATTTCAAAATAAAAGAAAATAAGGAAAATATAATACATTTAAAATGTGCTCTTTTAGATAGAAATAAAGTCCAATTTACATTAAATTAATCGACTATATTATAATCAACTTAAAGGAAGATTGAACAATATCTTATTAACTATCCCAAATTTCATCTTTCTTAATTATTTTGCTGCCATTTTAACGCATACATTCTAGCCATTTTGTTGTGTGCTGTGTTAGCTAAGAGGTTAATAAAAAAAAGCATTGCAGCCAAGGCAGACAGACACAAATTAAGGAAATTATGATCTAGTATTTCCTTTCCTAATTTTGCTTATTTCAGACCCTACGCCAGATAGATATGAATCTGATTCACAAATTTGTCCTTATTACTGACTGCAGTAATAATACTGCTCAGCCTGGCTAGGTCACGATACAGCTTCAATTGAATATTCATTTAAATATGGTTCCCAGTTAGAAGAGCATTGTGACAATCTTTAGTGATGATACTGTGAACCTTTCTAGAACTAAAGTCGTCAAAGTGTCCTATTTCTAAGCATAAAACTCTACTTAAATCTCTGAAGATATTCTCTATATATGATTTAGAGTGGCTGCAGTCACAGAACAATGATTAACTCTTCAGCTGCCAGTAATATACAGAAAAGTAATTAAAGATACAGTCAAGTTAAAATTAAACTATCATGATTCAGATAGGGCATGCAATTTTAAATAACTTTCCAATGTACTTCTATCATCAAATTTGCTTTGTTCTCTTTGTATTCTTTGTTGAAAACTAAACCAAGGTAGCCCTGTGTGCTAATTTCTAAGGCCTTGAAGGCCACCTCTTATCTCAGTAAATTTTGACAGTTTCTCACAGCTAAACAGCGCTGTGTGTGCCATATAGTTAACATTGTGCTCACTCACATGAAGTTATTTATGAGTCAGCACTGATTGGCTAAAATGCAAGTCTGTCAAAAGAACTGAAATAAGGGGTCAGTCTGCAGAGGCTTAGATACAAGGTAATAACAGAGGTAAAAAGTGTATCAATATAACTGTGTTGGTTATGCAAAACTGGGGGATGGGTAATAAATGGATTATCTATATTTATCTATCTGCCCTTAAAAGTGCTCTTTGCTCAAGCTAAGTTAAAAAATGTACTCTCTTTTTGGATAAACTAAAATGCATTTACAACTAAAATAAGTTTTTAGCTTAACTTTTTTTTATTTATTTGATTCCTATGCACTGGCTTACAGAACATACAAGAGAGAACATTGTATATTAAATAAAAGTATGCATTTGTGTACAGTATAAGCAATTTTATTTGCATTTATCTGCCAAGAGAATAAATGGGCATGACACTCCTACATTTTTTCAGTTTGTTTTTAATGTATTTTTATGTGCAGATTAAAGCAACTTGTGTTCTGTGCAGGTATTACCAGCAGGAAGCAGTGGAAGTTACAGAAACGGATAAATCATTTATCCTGACTGAATGCACAAGGTCAGAGTTGTTGTTCAGGGGGTGGAGTCAATGCATTTGGGGCTGTGGTCATGGGTGTTCGGTGGGCAGAGTTGACTGGACTATGGAAGGTACTGGATAGTTAGGAGTGTGGCTAGTTGGGGAAAAAACAGCAGTGGGGTGGATTATTTTCTACCTCCTCAGCACAATCTGAATGCAACCTGAAAGACTGGGGTGGGTTTGCCAACTAAACCTATAACACTGGTTATACTGGTATGTAAAATATCTCTTTCTTGCCAACTGCAGCTGATTCATTTCTTATTAGTCCTGGACTGGTGAAGGTTTGTCAACTATATGCTTGTCCTATTGCATTCTATCTAAAAGCATAATTTTTTAAAGATTATTTACAACTATTTGCTACAGTAGGGTCATTGGGGTACAATCAATTGTCAATGCGTGCACGTTTTCATATGAGGTCTCACATTTGTTAGAAGCCTTGAGTTCTTTCCCTGCATTAAATTATACTTTAGATTAATTGATTATGTATTTTTTGTTATTATGAGGTTCAATAAAGAGATTTGTGAAATATGTGAATTAATCACATTCATTGCCATAAGGAATCAGATTTATGATACATTCAGAATATATACATATAATTGACCTATATGCAATGGTAATCAAGAATGGGAGTCGTTTACAAATTGATTTATACATTAAGAAAACAGATATGCAGTTGCACTTGATATTAGTAGCTTCGGGTTTTCACCTGAAACCTCTTTTGGATACTATGCTAGTGAGCCAGGTTACCAAGGGTAAATAGAATTGTTTCAGATGTTGTTAAAAGCAAACACAAATTACAAGAAATATGTCCCAGGTTTAAAGACAGATGATACTGGAAAAGCTGTAAGCTCTTGAGCTACTGATGTTACAGCAGATGTACAAACAAATGATGAATCACCCTGAATATTTATGACTGTATTTAAACTTTGAAAACATTTAGGGCCAGATTATGAGTGGATCGCAAAATTGCGCTTTCGCAAGCTCAATATTTGCGCTCCACTTGGAATACCAGATCATGCAATTGTGCGTTGGAATTAGAAGTGGCCCGCAATGCGAACATGACTTTGCGTTCCCATTGCGCTCGTGACAGTGCACTTTTATAGTCTCCAATGGGAGCCTCGTTCCCATGCCGACAGACACGGCATGAGAACCTAGCACTGCGAAGGGGGTAAGTCGCTCAGCGATGGGCAGCAAATCTAAATATATATGTATATACATATATACATATATATATTTATGTGTTTATATGTGTACATACACATATATTAACACATACAGGGAGTGCAGAATTATTAGGCAAGTTGTATTTTTGAGGATTAATTTTATTATTGAACAACAACCATGTTCTCAATGAACCCAAAAAACTCATTAATATCAAAGCTGAATATTTTTGGAAGTAGTTTTTAGTTTGTTTTTAGTTTTAGCTATTTTAGGGGGATATCTGTGTGTGCAGGTGACTATTACTGTGCATAATTATTAGGCAACTTAACGAAAAACAAATATATCCCCATTTCAATTATTTATTTTTACCAGTGAAACCAATATAACATCTCAACATTCACAAATATACATTTCTGACATTCAAAAACAAAACAAAAACAAATCAGTGACCAATATAGCCACCTTTCTTTGCAAGGACACTCAAAAGCCTGCCATCCATGGATTCTGTCAGTGTTTTGATCTGTTCACCATCAACATTGCGTGCAGCAGCAACCACAGCCTCCCAGACACTGTTCAGAGAGGTGTACTGTTTTCCCTCCTTATAAATCTCACATTTGATGATGGACCACAGGTTCTTAATGGGGTTCAGATCAGGTGAACAAGGAGGCTATGTCATTAGATTTTATTCTTTTATACCCTTTCTTGCCAGCCACGCTGTGGAGTACTTGGACGCATGTGATGGAGCATTGTCCTGCATGAAAATCATGTTTTTCTTGAAGGATGCAGACTTCTTCCCGTACCACTGCTTGAAGAAGGTGTCTTCCAGAAACTGGCAGTAGGACTGGGAGTTGAGCTTGACTCCATCCTCAACCCGAAAAGGCCCCACAAGCTCATCTTTGATGATACCAGCCCAAACCAGTACTCCACCTCCACCTTGCTGGCATCTGAGTCGGACTGGAGCTCTCTGCCCTTTACCAATCCAGCCACGGGCCCATCCATCTGGCCCATCAAGACTCACTCTCATTTCATCAGTCCATAAAACCTTAGAAAAATCAGTCTTGAGATATTTCTTGGCCCAGTCTTGACGTTTCAGCTTGTGCGTCTTGTTCAGTGGTGGTCGTCTTTCAGCCTTTCTTACCTTGGCCATGTCTCTGAGTATTGCACACCTTGTGCTTTTGGGCACTCCAGTGATGTTGCAGCTCTGAAATATGGCCAAACTGGTGGCAAGTGGCATCTTGGCAGCTGCACGCTTGACTTTTCTCAGTTCATGGGCAGTTATTTTGCGCCTTGGTTTTTCCACACGCTTCTTGCGACCCTGTTGACTATTTTGAATGAAACGCTTGATTGTTCGATGATCACGCTTCAGAAGCTTTGCAATTTTAAGAGTGCTGCATCCCTCTGCAAGATATCTCACTATTTTTGACTTTTCTGAGCCTGTCAAGTCCTTCTTTTGACCCATTTTGCCAAAGGAAAGGAAGTTGCCTAATAATTATGCACACCTGATATAGGGTGTTGATGTCATTAGACCACACCCCTTCTCATTACAGAGATGCACATCACCTAATATGCTTAATTGGTAGTAGGCTTTCGAGCCTATACAGCTTGGAGTAAGACAACATGCATAAAGAGGATGATGTGGTCAAAATACTCATTTGCCTAATAATTCTGCATTCCCTGTACATATATATGTATATAAGCATATACATATATATGTATAGAGAACACACAGTCTCCATGGACCGCTATGTAAAGGCACTTTTTAGTGTCGTTTTTTTTTTTCTAACACCCTAGATCCGCCAACTTTAACCCCTCATTACTGATTTTTCAGTTATTTTAATAAAAAATAAAAATGCTACAGTTTTTTTTTTTTTTTTTTAATAAAAACTACACTACACTGTATTTTGGGGGCAAATGTGGCACATTTTTTTAATCTCTGGTTCATTTTCGGAGCACTAATTGCTACCGCAAGCTTGGGGTAAAAATAACCACCCACTTGTAATGGCTGGTCATTTATCACGCTCCTGTAAATGGGTAAATTTTCCCATTTACAGACATGCAGTAAATTAGCGCTCCACTTCTAATCTTGCCCTTAGACTTTTGTTGTTATGGCTTTAAGGTGAGCCTGTAAGTATAATTTAGACAGTGTTTCTCAACTCCAGTCCTCATGTATCCCAGCAGACCAGATTGTCAGATTGTTCACAGGTGAAAGAATCAGCTGATCAGTAACCATAGTTATTAACCTGTTCTCACCGAGCAGTTGATTATTTCACCTGTGTTCTAGTTAATGACAATCTGGCCTGGAATTAAGACACACTGGTTTAAAGGGACATGAAACCCAAATTTTTTCTTTCATGATTTAGAAAGAGCATGCAATTTTAAACAAGTTTCTAATTTACTTCTATTATTTAATTTGCTTTAATCTCTTGATATACTTTGGTGAAAAGCATATCTAGATAGGCTCAGTAGCTGCTGATTGGTTGCTGCACAAAGATGCCTCGCATGATTGGCTCACCCATGTGCATTGCTATTTCTTCAACAAAGAATATCCAAAGAATGAAGCAAAGTAGATAATAGAAGTAAATTTGAATGTTGTTAAAAATTGTTTTCTCTACTGGAATCATAAAAGAAATTTTTTGGGTTTAGGGTCCCTTTAAGAGAGGGCAGAGACCAGTTGATGGATAGAGATCCTGTGGAACATTGTGAGCTATGTTCATTTTATATTAAAGCAGTTTGCTACCAATACAATAAGTGTGGGACTGGCAACAGTTTGATTGTTGAAGAGTACATCTATACTTCAGTAATTGTAACAAAGATTTATATGCCATGCACATCAAAAATGTTGATATACATAATATAGAGTTTTTGTGAAGGAAGATGTACATAAGTACTGAAGACTCTCTCTAGGAATGGATTGTTAACTTAAATCAACCATCAAATTTCCATGAAACATAAAGGTGCATCTTACTGGCCAAAAATAAAGACCCTAACTAAGAGTGAAACTAGAATTCCAATGATGCCATTTCCTATAAATCATGAGAGTTTCCAATCTTAAGGTGGTTGTTGTTATATATTTTTTTTGTTTGTTTAAATATTTTTTATTGAAAATGTTTCAAAAATACAAAATATACGTTACAGTGTTGCGGATAAAAAGAGGGTAAACATTTTCCAAATGATTACAGTCTAATAACATAAAAATACAAGTTCAAAGAGTTCACATTATGGATTGACCACAAGAATGAGAAAGAGTTGGGGTGTGAGATAAACCTCATTATAAAAGGTCAACAAAGAAACTGTATGTATCCCAATAACCCCTCACTCTGTACAATATCATGAACTACATAGTTATATAAACATCAAAGGCCCATATTGAATTAAACCATATAAATCATACATACAAAACAAACAGTGCATGAACTGTAGCAACATAAATACACCTGCGCGGTAAGAAATATTAACTAAAAACCATGGCCCCATAAGCATTCGGATACTCCAGGAAAAACTTTAACAAAAGTATTCTTGACTCTGGAAGGAGATATAACAAAGAGAAAAAGAGATGAAAAATGTATAAAGAATGGATAGGAAGGGAAAAAGAAGGGGAAGAGAGAAAAAAAAAAGTGGGGGAGGGGTAAGGGGGTTCAAAAGGGGGCAGTTCCCCCGGCAGACTGATACTGACTCAGTGATAGGTGAAAGCGCTTGCCTATTGTATTAAGTATGTAGGGTCCCCCCTGACTCAAGGCATTGTCTCCAAAGTTCCCAGCTCTGGCAATGTATATCAATTTTGTTGTTAGCCGCAAAGATGGGGCATTCCATAGACTCCATATGTGACATAATTGCAAGGACTAGAGGCCACCCTGGGCTTTTAGGCTGACGCCAGTTTAACTGCTGTAAATAAATATATACATAAATTGAGAACCTGGGCTGGCAGCCTCTCAGAGAACATATGGAACAGACCCTTCTGAGAATGGTCCCCCCAACTTACTCCAAACTGCCTACAACATAGAAGAGCCCTAGTCCAAAGCCTATGGATTTTGGGGCAAGACCACCACATATGAACCACAGAACCTAGTCTCCCGCAGCCCCTCCAGCACAAGGGGGAGTGAGAATGAGAAATTTGAAATAATCTTAGAGGGGTCAAATGCCATTGGAATAAAATTTTGTGAAACAGTTCCAGATAGGTAACATTGTGTATAGCTTTCTTGGTGTGCAATATGGCTCTAGACCAGAGCTCCTCCGATGCCTCAAATCCAAGCACCCTCTCCCAATGCTTAACTTGGCGAGTCTTACAAAAAACAGGCATATTCAAAATATCCGAGTAGGTCATAGAGAATACCCTAGAGATACGCTTCTCCGGGTTCCATCTTCTCTACCACCTAGTACAGGATCTAAGAGGGGCACCAAGGAACCCCCAAGATCTAGCTCTTTAGTCTATAAAATTCAAAATGAAAGAGGGGCCTATGTGGAAACCTAATTTGAAAAGCAGCTACTGACATGGGAGACCCGAGCAACCCATAGGTCTGACACAGTCAAGAGCCCCTGTTCCTCCCACCACTCTAAGTGTGAGTTCGGTAAGGCTTGTAAGAGGCCAGCCAAAGGATGAATTGGGGAAGGGTGTGGAGATATACCGGCAGAGTGACGAACTTTGTCCCAGAATCTGAGATTTGCCTGTACTATGTAATTCTCAGAGATAGCCGAGCGCCTAACATGTTTAGGAATCCAGATTAAATAGTGCAAGGGGATCCCCGAGAGTATAGAATTTTCTTCTATGACCGCCCATCTGCTAGTTAACTGGCGGTCACCCCAAGCTGATAAATGGGCTAGTCTCGCTGCTTCATGGTATTTGATAATATTAGGGAGTGACCCCCCTTGCCAAAACCGGATTACATAGGTATTTGTTGTTATATTTTTAAACGTAGTTCCTTTTCTCTGATTATTTGGATCCAATTAATCCAAGACTTTTTTCAGGCATAAAGTTATATTTTTTTCTTGCCCGTCTCCACAGAATCCATAACTTACAATCAATTACATTAACACCTTTTGGCATCACTTGCAGTGGGTGTTTTTTGTGGGAAGAAGGAAACATTAGTAATAGGCAAGGCTTTAAAAGAGAGATGAATTAAAACAGTAGGTTTTTTTATTATGAGAAAGCCAAAATACTTCCGGGGCGTCACAGTGAAAACCACAAGCAGGAAACAGTATCCAAAACAGCCCACTAGTCAGCGTTGTAGATAAAAATAGTTACTTTATTGGGAACATGGTATAAAACAGAAAGGAGCCTTAGCTCCACGAACATGAGGTCAGGGTCACAGCAAAACCACCGCAGACATGTTTCGTGTGGTACTTGCCATTCGGCTTTAAACCTGAGATTAATGTAATTGGAATTGATGGTTTTCAGGAACCTCCCCACAGTCTCCTCATCTCCATCCCACACCACCAGCAGGTCATCAATATATCTACCGTAATAAACAATATGTTGCTTGTGGTGGTTGCCATCTCCATAGACGTTGTAGGCTTCCCACCAACCCATGAACAGGTTGGCATATAAGGGGGCAAATTTAGCCCCCATAGCCATACCACACCTCTAGAGATAGCAACATCCCCAAACATAAAGAAATTATGTTCCAATAGAAACTCTATAGCTGTTAGCAAGAAATATATAACATCCCTTGTATAGTTAGAGAAATTGTTAAAAAAATAAGCTACAGCAGCTAGACCCTGGTGGTGTGGGATGGAGGTGTAGAGGGACATAACATCAATTGTCACAAAATGATGTTTCTTGCCATTTTAGCTCATTCATGTTATTGAGTACCTGAGTGGAATCTTTAATATAGCTCATTAGTTCCCCAACCAGAGGCTGGAGATATGCGTCCACTAATTCAGACAGAGGTTGAAGGAGGAACCCTACCCCCGATATAATGGACCTACCTGGGGGCTGTTTACTGTCTTTATGTAGTTTGGGGACAAAGTAAAAGATAGGTGTAAGAGGTGTAGAGGGTAGTAATGTATCAAGTATTGATTCTTTGAATGCCCCTGCTTGTTTCCCCAATTCAAGGATGTCCTTCAATTTAATTTAACATTTTTGGGTGGGATTAAAGGTCAGTCTGGAATACACATCTACATCATTTAGCTGTCTAAGAGCTTCTGAAGTGTAATAAACTCGGTCCATAATGACCACGTTCCCACCCTTGCCAGATTATTTAATCACAATCTCAGAGTTTGATCTCAATGTTTTTAGATCTTTATTCTGCTCATATGTGAGATTCTTATTTTTTCCGATAAGCTCTTTAGTTTATACTTATATTGTTTGTTGAAAGACATCTATGCCCTTACTCCTACTTTGTACTGGGTAAAGGGCACTTTTCTTCATGCTAGGTCTAAATGTTGGCATTACATTGTGTATTTCTACATCTATATTCTCATAGTGGTGAGGTCTAAGACCAGACATTGTTCATTGAAAGAAAGCTCGTCTTTACTGTTACCTTGCATGTGTGATTCCACACATGTGGTTTGTTCTGCACCATCCTCGGGCTTAGCAAAATGTTTTTTTAAAGTTAATTTTCTTACAAATTTATTAACATCATGGATGGTACCGAACAAGTCAAAATGAGCGGTGGGTGCAAAGCCCAACCCAAACCCAATACCACTCTTTCTGTAGCCGTAAGATCATATTTAGATAAATTTACTACATTTTTCACGCATATTTCTTTATTTGCGTGCGTGTCTGGTATCTGGTTCTGCCTCCCCTTGCATTTTTCTTCTACCCCTGCTTCCCATTCTTGTTTGTTTCTTTTGGGCTTTGCCCCTGTGTGCCACTTGTTTTTTTACACATTATCTCCCACCTCCAGTGGGGCATCTAATGCTGACATCCCTGCTGTATCCACCAAGTCATCATTAGAGTCATGTCCGGAGATGTCAACATCATATTCAGTTTCTGCAAACTGCACTTTCTTGTTTTTCTTTGATAGTGTGTCTGTCTTATTTTTGTGAAACTGATTTAGATGGCGTTGACTCCTCCCCACACTTTGCCACCTATATAATTTATTAAATTCATAGTCTTTTTTATCCCTTGATATTTTTTGTTTTTTAAAATCCCATAATTCCTTAGTAAACCTAGCCTAGCACAAGCAGCCAACAGTATCCAAAAGAGCCCACGAGTGAGCGTTGTAGATAAAAATAGTTACTTTATTAGGAACACGGTATAAAAACAGAAAGGAGCCTTAGCTCCACGAACATGAGGTCAGGGTCACAGCAAAACAACCACAGACATGTTTCGTGTGCTACTCCACGCTTGATCACTGCTGTTTGATTGCTGTGTCCATGTCCTCTATTTAAAGAGACATCAATTTACAAAGTTAAAAACATAAAGTTAACCCTTTCCTATTAGTTCAAAAGTTTAAAATTCACAAGGATATTAAGGGGGAATTAATAAGAAAGTTAGTGTTATTTAAGTTGATTTTGTATTATTATCTATACCTTAGGGATTAAGTAAAGGGAGACAATAAACAACAAATGTATACACTGTTCCCAATAAAGTAACTATTTTTATCTACAACGCTGACTCGTGGGCTGTTTTGGATACTGTTGGCTGCTTGTGCTTTTCACTGTGACCCCCGGAAGTATTTTGGCTTTCTCTCAGTTCAGTTTACACCTTTAACGGAGGCGTGCTCCCTAGGCTCCAGGTGCAGAAACGCTGCTCCTACACACGGGCCCCCAGGATTGGTAAGCGCTACCTTTCTTCTTTGTTTGTGTAAGGTTTTTTATTATACTGGCCCTGGGCAAAAATTGCTCACATTAGGGCTGAAACACTTTACATGGAATCAGCACCAGCTGTATAGGCTACCATCAGGGAGGGCAGATGTATGTGTTTGTATGTATGTATATGTGTGTGTGTTTGTATGTATATGTGTGTGTGTGTTTGTGTGTTTGTATGTATATGTGTGTGTATGTGTATGTATGTATGTATATGTGTGTGTGTTTGTATGTATATGTTTGTGTGTGTGTGTATATATATATATATATATATATATATATATATATATATATATATATATATATATATATATATATATATATAAATATTCAAATGTACTTGAACTCACTGGTATTTCCAATTATTTCAAAACATGTTATAAATTAGGGACATTTCAGAATATGAACAATGAGTACCCAAACATCTAAAACATAAATAAAGTAACCACCCCTGTGGAATATACCTAAATTTGGGTTGCTTAATAAAAAAAATAATATATTCAAGCTTTTCAGTTCTGCAAAAGGGACAATAAAGTATGGGAAACAAAGTGCAACAATGTAAATGCTGTATGTAAAAATATATCACAAAATAACAAGTTC
This sequence comes from Bombina bombina, assembly GCF_027579735.1. Taxonomy (NCBI): domain Eukaryota; kingdom Metazoa; phylum Chordata; class Amphibia; order Anura; family Bombinatoridae; genus Bombina; species Bombina bombina. The sequence goes on from NC_069499.1 coordinate 534,230,848, forward strand.
CCAAAGGAAATACAATAGCGTGTAGCAAAATAATTGTAAGTGCTCCATATAAAACTTAATTTGCAAAGCACCATTAAAAGTAATGTTACTACATGGATAGTTTGCACAGTTCTGTAAATTACTGAATGCAGATCTGGTCTGTTTCTCCTTATAACTAAACCCCAATGGCATTGGGAAATGAAGCACAGAAGTTTCACATAGACTATCAGCTTAAAGTGTACATTCTGTTCTCCCACTGAAATTAGTTTGAAAGTAGTATCTGAGTTATTTAAAAGTTTAAAAAAGCAGCAGTTTTGTTTATGTCTCCACAGAGTTTTGAAGATACCTACTGGAAAAATAATGTATGGATTTGCTTTAAATTTTGTTGGGACATAGAGCCAGGAGGCCTATTTTACCATACTTTGTAATACAATATGAATTAAAAGGTCCTTTAGCTGTTTTTATTTTTTAATTACAGGATTGGCATTTTGTTCAAGCACCCTGTGCCGATCTTACAGTTTTCCCATCTTTACTATTACACCAGTAGCTTAAACAAAGGCACACGAGTGCACTCTTCTATTTGTAAAATGGGTAAGCAGTAGAGCTTAATTTTTTTTTAGACAAAAGCAGACAACTTGGGGGATATAAACAACCCCCTAACAGTCAAAAATTATGAATTGCTAGAGTCTTTTTCCCTTAATGAAGCTATATGCAGAAAAACAATATTTTAACATTATAAGTGGAGCTAAAGCGATATTTCGCTAAAGCGATATTTGTGTTCCACTTAATAATACCAGCACACGCAAATGTGCGCTTGTATTACGAGTTAGGTGCAATGAGAACACAACCTCGCATTCGCATCACGAGAGCGCACTTCAGTAGGCTCCAATGAGAGAATCATTTTCATGTCGTATACACATATTAGCATATAAACATATATGTATATAAGCATATACATATATAGTTACAGGGAACACACAGTTCCCATAGACCACAATGTAAAGGCACTATTCAGTACCACTTTTTTTCTAACACCCCGCAGCCGACAACCAATTGTAATGGTTGGTTATTTATCATGAACCCGCAAACAGGTACATTTGCCCATTTGCTGTGCCCGATAAATTAGCGCACCACTTGTAATCTAGTCCATAGTGTCCTTTTAATATAAATTATTTTAAAGGGACATGAAACAAATAATTTTCCATAAAGGAAATATAATTAATAGAGCTAATATGTCTTTTATAAACGATATCTTTCATTTATGAAGCTCTAGAACATTGAGCAACAACTTTAGTTTAGTGAACTAAGCTCTGGATGCCACAGCGATGCAGAGATCTCTTGTCTAGCTGTGGACGCTGTATGGAGTGGGCCGCCATTTTGGAGACGACTCTGTAGCTGCTGCTGGAGGATTTCTTAATTTACTTCATCTCCACCCTAAGCACTATCATGGAAAAACAGATAATATTTGCATTGCGGGGCTTATCACTTTCTTTAGATGCCCACCACCACGCTCTTAGTGAGGAGCTGAAAGCCGCCATGGACACTAAACAGAATACGCCTGCGGTCAGCCTGTCTGAGAGAGAGATGGAGCATTGTGCTTCAACTATGCTGCCATGGGAAGCAGAGAGACACCAAGACCCAAGAGCGGTGCGCGTTCTAACTATGCAGATCTCCAAGCCTTATTTGCCAATCTCAACAGATCAACATGAGAGACAGACACCTCCGCAACCCTGCTCCATGGAAGCACGGAATACAAGGAGTAACACGCAGCCGATCGGAGGCCTTGCAGATTGGTGTAAGTGACAGGGAGTCACATTCTCGCTTGCCTGCGCGGCAGTTAGAGCTGCCTAATCCTTTGAAGCTCTCCATGTTTATGATTCTGGTCTGGGGAATTGACCTCCCGGCAGGCGAGGTAGGATTGACCAGGGTTTTGTGGGCTAAGACGCAGTCACTAGTTGAGCTGAGAATCGGTAAATCCCCCCAGCATAACATTTGTGGCCATATCGTTCAATGTGATGCAGCTGTAATTTGCAGCTGCTTGACCCTACTAACAGATGGCAGCCTTCATGTATTAGCATCACTCGTTTTCGTGCGGCTCTCTCAGCCATTGCAGCCATCTACACTTAGATTTCTACAACTACATAGGAGAGGCATCGGTTAACTCAAGAGACACTGTTAACGAAAACAAAGACTCTCTATGCTCAGACTGCAAGCTTGGTCTCCATGAGGCTTTGCTCTGGACCCACTGTCCTAGGAAACGTTTAATACTCTAATCCACTGACCTCTTAGCACAATTCGGAACATTACTGCTCAGTTCTGATATATTTTCCCCTGGATGTCTAGCCTTTACTGTTTGCCCCCTACATAAGTTTTGATATCTTTACTGAGGGGTCCATTTTATTCTTTTTATTTTCTATTCTTTGTAGTGTGTACATTTTGTTTTCTCTACGCAGTCACCCTAGATTCTGCCCTCTGACCTGGATACAGAACTTCTAATTTTAGATCATCACAGCTTTGTATAATATTTGAGTCACTCTTGTTATTGGTATATCAATAATTTCTTTGTAGATATATATGGTGTACCTTTAGTAGGAATTTCTGTCATCTTAGTTGGGGTTTAGACAGGCTGATTTTTGTTTCTCAGTTCTCCTTTTTATAATTTCAGCTATAGAGATTGAATGTTTATGTGGTTGTTAACATTATTTATATGTATTTTATACCTTATTACCTCTAGAAGGGGATGTTTGGGTAAGATTCTACTTACATTATGTTTATTTACATATACTTGACCCCAAACACTCACCTGTCCGCAAATCTGCTAAAATACTCCAGGCTTATCTAAATTTAACTCCCCCCTGTTCGGTACTCATAGAGACGACACACCATTCCACAAATATGATATCATTTAGACTATCTTCACGGCTTAGTACATTATGAGATATTCCCAACACTAGAGTCTTGCAATCGCTGTATAATCATTTTATAAGCTATAAACAGAAGCATATATCCATATCTGTCTAGAGATAGTTTCATATGGCCATAGTGTTAAATCTCATACTACTCCTTTACTCTAAACCAGGCCATTAGCATAATTTGTCTTCTTCCAGTATACCAGCTCTACTTAAATACATGCACTACAATATTTAAAGCTCTTTTGACTCCCACATATAGCCTATTAGCAAGGTAAGATTTAGATGGACTGATGGACACTATCCTTACCACATTTTTCCCACACTGCAATTAGTATACTTCAGCCACCCTCCACAGTAAGTGTAGCTTACAGATTCTAGTACAGCAGGTTTTAGGGTTACTCTTACATCTAATATGTTTTGCACTCCCTTATCTATATTCAGCAGGATAGTTCCGCAGATTGACCTATAGACCCTTACAGCTCCAGCTACAGTTGATGTGTCCCTTAGGTGTAGGTTAGCTTAATTTTTGCAGAAAATGCTATTCTACATAAAGCTTGGTAACTCACTAGCGGCACCCGTGTCCTAACTCTCGTTCCCTGGACGGGGTTCATTACTCCATCTTAATTTATTCTCCAGGTAAACCTGTTTACTGTTATTATATAAGTCTTATAAGTTCATTTCTATATTTCACTCAGGCTAGACATCAGGGGTTCATGGATATGTATGGGTAAAATATTTTCCAATTTCACTTATTTATGGTTGTATATTTTGCGTAAAATTGTTTTAGGCTTGAGCTATTTATTTCTATCTATCTCATGTATGTAGGGAAATTTCCCAATAATACTCCTACTGTCTATGTTTACTAGATTGGATTATTTGTAGTAGGTGAAAGCTCACAGTATTTACAATACCTATATTTCATATTAGCAGCTAGTAAGATGACTTTATTGAATGAGCGGATGTTGTGTCTCTGCCAGCGGCCATGGCGGAGATATTATTTAACTCTGCTCTAATTAGCCTCGACCGTATATATGTAATCTAGACTCCCCCTAGTATATCCTAGTTTTCTATACTGGGTTCAATAGATATTGTTGTTTATATGGGTATACGGGACCTTTTCTTTTTTGACTAACTGTTGTGTTATATCTATATTATTGGTCATTGGCTATCATTTTCTGTGACTGTCCGACTGTCATTCCTAATTTATCTATGCTCTTGCTTATATTACTAATACATAATAATTGTCTTGATTGAGCCTCTCTCCTCCCTTTCCCGCTGGTACTTATGCCTGCGGGTCATATCCCTTCTCCTTTTTCCCACTTCGCCTATAGGTGGCACTCCCCTAGGAGAGGGGTTCACCCAGAGGTCCCTCAGACCCCCCAGTCCCCAACTATTCTAACATCCCCCCTCTACTTGATAATATATTATATGCTTCCAGGCCCCCTCTATAGGATTACAAAGGCTTAGATGAGTGTGATTTGGTTTATTTCACGTAATAATACTCTAGTCCCACCTAAATTTGTTCCTGGAGAGGACATACTAACTGGCTCCACCCCCCCCCCCTCCCCCCCTATTATATATTGAGCGGCTCTTGCCCGATGCATCCCTCTTCCCCATTTAACTATAGAGTCACCTCCTCCCTAGTCTTTCACTTATCTGAATAGCCACTTTACTTCTCTTTGTATATAGCTAGGAGAGGACCATTTTTGCTTATAATTACATCTGTTATACTCTAAAACAAAACTGAAGTCTCTTTATGTGATAGCCCACATTATATGGAAATGTTTGAGATACTAGAATACATTGTCTCCTAATTATGCTCTGTACACATCGCCTTGTGAATGTTTTGAGACATACTCTATACTCTGTATACTCTGTATTGGTTTTTGACTTCAATAAAAAATAATAAAAAAAAAAAAAAAATTGTCACTTTTCCATGCCTCAGTATTCCTAAATGCATTAGTAACATTAAAGGGACATGAAACCCATAAGCATTCAGTTTTAAACACGTTTCCAATTTACATCTAATGTCTAATTTATTTTGTTCTATTGGTATCCTTTGTTGGAAAGCATACCTAGGTAGGCACAGGAGCAGCAATGCACTACTGGGAGCTAGCTATTGGTTGGTTGCTCTACACTTATGCCTCTTTTTATTGGCTCACCAGCTGTGTTCAGCTAGCTCCCAGTAATGCATTGCTGCTCCTTCACCAAAGATAACAGAGAGAAGTAATCAAATTTATCAAAAAAATTGTATGCTCTATCTGAATTATGAAAGAAAAAATACTCTTTAAAGTAAATAAAATTTTCATCCTTATACAGGTAAAAGGTTATCTTATGTGGTTTGTTATATATTGGAGATCCCACTCAAAAGGTAAAAGCGCACATATGCCAACATAAGTGGGCCTGTTAGTTCCCTTTATAAAAGGGTTGGCTCATTGTATGTGTAGTAGCCTGAGGAATAGACAGGACACCCAAAACGTTGCTGGGTTTGTCGCTCTGCTGCCATATGTATGAAAATGTTATTAAAGAATGCAGTAAATCTATGTGAAGAAGCAATGCTGTGCAATCCTGATTTTTGTTAAGGGTCAGAAGCCTACCTGTGTCTGGACCACGATATGGCGAACATATAAAGTAGTGCTCAAAAGCATTGTTGCAAAACTGATGCTGTATAGTTCTCTAGACACATGCACGCTGCCTACCTAGGTATTCTCCTCAACAAAGAATACCATGAAAACAAAGTAAATGTGTTAATAGAAGGAAATTGGAAACAGTTTTTAAAATTTGATGTTCTATATGAATTTTGAAATAAAAATAAATTGTGATGATGTCCCTTTAACCATTTTGATATGCATGACAAGCTTTGCTCATCATGAGCATTGTGACCTGTAGGTGCTTGACGAGCCTTTCGTCATGCAGGGGGATCACCAATCAAATGCTGTTTTGGTGATTCCCCACGCTACAGGCCAGGGATTGTTGGTGGCCTTGAGGGCAGCATTCCCAGGCGTCTGTTAAAAAAAATATTAATTGTGTTTGCATAGTCAGGTGCTCACTGTGGCAATTTTACAGTAAACACCGTGCAAGATAAAAATGCTTTTATTTCTGTACTGAACATTAGGCCTCTCTAATCTATATTATATCCCCCAAAAGTCTGTATGGATCCCTATTTCACATGTGGCTACCCTTATGATAATATACTGAGGTGATCAAAGCATGGCAATATCAACATAATCATATTGGTGGTATGTGCCATATAATACAGAAGATAATTATCCACCTGGGACCTTGTTAACTCCAAGCACTAAGTTAACCCTTAGGCATCTATTTATCAAGCCGTCAACTTACTTGCATTCGACAGCACCAATACGCTCGCCTAAGATCTCCTAACATCGCTACCGCGGACCTGAATACGTTCTCCAAAATTACCAAAAAAGCTGTCAAAAAGCTGCACACCAAGTACAGTGCGATGAGCAGCGGACTGTTGTTAACTAACAGTCATCGATCTCGCTGCTCTTCGGCTTTTTCCAAGCTTTATTGGTACCCTGTCACTAAAACACCCACACTATACTGTTTACCCCCTATACCACCGCTCCTGGAGCCCACTGCAACTCTAATAAATGTATTAACCCCTAAACCGCCATTCACGGACCCCGCTGCCACTAAATAAAGTGTTTAACCCCTAAACCACCGCTCCCAGAGCCCACCCCCACCTACATTATACTTATTAACCCTTAATCTGCCGCCCCCTACACCGCCGCCACCTACATTATACTTATTAACCCCTAATCTGCTGCCCCCTACACCGCCACCACCTACATTATATTTATTAACCCCTAATCTGCCCCCCTACACCGCCGCCACCTACATTATATTTATTAACCCCTAATCTGCCCCCCTACACCGCCGCCACCTACATTTATAAACCCCTAATCTGCCACCCCCAACGTCGCCGCCACTATATTAAATGTATTAACCCCTAAACCCGTCTAACCCTAAGACCCCCTAACTTAAATATAATTTAAATAAATCTAAATAAATATTCCTATCATTAAATAAATTATTCCTATTTAAAACTAAATACTTACCTATAAAATAAATCCTAAGTTAGCTACAATATAACTAATAGTTACATTGTAGTTATCTTAGGGTTTATTTTTATTTTACAGGCAACTTTGTATTTTTTTTAACTAGGTACAATAGTTATTAAATAGTCATTAACTATTTAATAACTTCCTAGTTAAAATAAATACAAATATACCTGTAAAATAAAACCTAACCTACGTTACAATTACACCTTACACTACACTATAATTAAATTAATTCCCTAAACTAAATACAATTAAATACAATTAAATAAAATTATCTAAAGTACAAAAAAAACACTAAATTACAGAAAATAATAAACAAATTACAAGATTTTTAAACTAATTACACCTAATCTAATCCCCCTAATCTGCCGTCCGCCGGCGGTGGCGGGCGGCAGATTAGGGGTTAATAAGTATTATGTAGGTGGCAGCGGTGTAGGGGGCAGATTAGGGTTGTTTAGACTCGGGGTACATGTTAGGGTGTTAGGTGTATACGTTACGATAGGAATCAATGGGATATCGGGCAGCAGCAAACATGAGCTTTCGCTGCTTTCAGACTCCCATTGAATCCTATGGCCTCCAGGTACTCTGGGCCGGAATAGTGGCTAGCGTACCTGTTAGAAATTTGATAACTAGCAAAAGTAGTCAGATTGTGCCAAATTTGCATTCGGAACATCTGTAATGACGTAAGCTTCGATCTGTGTCGGACTGAGTCCGGCGGATCGTATGTTATGTCACAAAATTCTACTTTTTCCGGTCTGTAGAGTTTGATAACTAAGGGGAATCAGGCTCGCCACAAATACGCTGTGGAATTCCAGCGTATTTGCGGTTGACGGCTTGATAAATAGATGCCTTAGCCTGGAACAGTTTGGTAATGTCCATCACCACTGTGACTCTTCCCATGTAGGTTGTGTAAATAGCAATTCAGTGAGTTACAAAGCAGGATCTTGGGGTAAATCTCTGGCAGCCACGTGCTGAAATAGGTACTGGCCCCAAATAAAGTGGCAGAAATCGTCTTCTACACCTTGTGGCATGAAAATGACGACATGATTATACAGCTACCAAGCAAGCAGTTTTATGATAACTGTGTGATATATTTTTAAAATGCTCAATTTTAAATGTTGACATCGCCCGAGTAAACCAGTTTTATAATGAATCTGTTCATTTTATCTCTAAATTGTCTATATATTTTATCTCTATCTCATTTTGTCTCTAAATACATGCGTCTATAATACTCACGTTTATAAATTGACTACATATTGGTCACTATACTCACACTCTTATCTAGAGTGAAAAGCAAATACGAGTGTCTAAAACAGTGAATCTAAACCTTCTAAAATTGCCTTTATGTTTCTTTGGCAGCTAAAGGGTAGAACTGCACTGATTCATGTTTGGTTATAGGGTTTATTCCAAGTATAAAGTAACAGCACCATCCACTGGATACTTTAGAAAACTGTAGAAAATTACATTCTGATTAGATTTCACCCTTAGAAGATGCAAATAACTGTTACATACTTGTTAGTGTGCTTTGTGTGTCTACAACCCATATACGTTCTTGATAACAAGTCAAAGCCTCAAAACTGTATGAAACAATATAGCAAAATAAGCTCTTCTGTAAATTGTAAGTCACATACAAGGAGCAACTTATTTACATTGATAAACTACAATGTTTAGTTAAATAGATATATAGATGAAGCATTCGTTTAACACATCCCTCCAGTTCTTCTGAGGAGAATACTGCAATCAAGCGGACAATGGTGTAGGGCAAATGGGAACATGGAGTCTGAAACTGTGTGTGAGAAATAATATATATATGTCACAAATCTCTCTTTCATACAAAAACAAAATGAACAAACGTGAGCCTCTTACAGGAACCAGCTGTAATGCTCACACATAACAGACATCTAGATTACAAGTTTTGTGTTTGTGTTTTAACGCTAAAATTTGTCATGTCAGTGTTAAAACAGCACTGCAGCCATTACAAGTCTTGTTGTTATCTGTACCGCAAGCCTTTAAGCCTGTAACGCAATGTCAATCCCGCACACGTAAAAATTACGTTTTTTCATGGGACTTCCATAGCGCAGCCATTACAAGTTTTGTGGTGAGGCTAAAAAGCTTGCGATGCAGCCTATACCAACAAAATCCGTTCCGCAATCTGAGAGCAGCAGTTATGAGTTTTACGCTACAAAAACTGTTACATAAAACTCATAACTAAACTGTCACAAAGTACACTAAACACCCATAAACTACCTATTAAACCCTAAACCGAGGCCCTCCCACATCGCAAACACTATATTAAAGTTATTAACCCCTAATCTCACGCTCCCGACATCGCCGCCACTAATACAATTTATTAACCCCTATTCCGCCGCTCCCCAACATCACAGCCACTATACTAAAGTTATTAACCCTTTTCCCCCGCACCCCAACATCGCCTACACTATAAAACATCTATTAACCCCTATTCCGCCGCTCCCGGACACCACCGCCACTATAATAAATCTATTAACCCTTAAACGGCAAGCCCCCCAAAACGAAATATACTAAATTAAACTATTAACCCCTAAACTGAAAGCCCACCACATCGCAATAAACTAATTTAAACTAGTAACCGCTAAACCTAACGCCCTCCTAATTTTAGATTAAAATTACAATTTCCCTATCTTAAATTAAATTAAAACTTACCTGTCAAATAAAAAAACTAAGTTTAAACTAACAATTAAACTAACAATTAAACTAATATAACTATTATACTACAATTAAACTAACTACCAATTAAAGAAAACTAAAATACACATTAAAAAAATCCTAACACTACTCTAAAAATTACAAAGTATCTAATTACAAAAAATAAAAAATACTAAATTACAAAAAATAACAAACACTAAATTATGAAAAATAGCAAACAAAATTATCAAAAATAAAAAAGAATTACACCTAATCTAATAGCACTATAAAAATAAAAAAGCCCACCCAAAATTATAAAACCCATAGCCTACAATAAACTACCAATAGCCCTTAAAAGATCCTTTTGTAGGGCATTGGCCTAAGTTAAACAGCTTTACCTGTTAAAAAAAACCACAAAGACCCCCCAACAGTAAAACCCATCACCCAACCAACCTCCCAAAATAAAAAAAACCTAAGCCTGAAAAGGGCATTTGTATGGGCATTGCCCTTAAAAGGGCATTTAGATCTTTTGCATTGCCCTGAAAAGGGCATTTAGCTCTTTTAAGAAAAGCCTAAACTAAAAAAAAAAAAACACCCAAAAAAGTTTAAAAAATCCTATATACTTATTCCTGAAGTCTGGATATCCAGGCGGCGAGAGGTCTTCATCCAGGCGGCTCCATCTTCATCCATCGCGGGACCGGCATCTTCTTCATCCCTGCTGAGGCAGAGGAGCGATGCACAGAGGCGGAGGTCCAGGCGAAAGGTCCAAGGCGGAGGTCCAGGTGAAGGTCCAAGGCAGAGGTCCAGGCAGACGTCCAAGGCAGAGATCCAGGTGGAAGTCTATCGATCCAACGTGGAGGTACTCTTCATGCGATCGTCCGCAGCACTTTGAGGATTGAAATGCAAGGTACCCCTTTTATACTGGGGGTACCATTGCATTCCTATTGGCTGAAAATTTTGAATCAGCCAATAGGAATTAGGGCTACTAAAATCCTATTGGCTATTCAAATCAGCCAATAGAAGAGCGCTGCTTAAATCCTATTGCGTTCATTAAAAGCCCTATATTGCGCATAATCTACCTGTATATTAGAAGACAGTGAGCAGAAACTTCTCCCTGCAAATAGCAGCCCTGAAGCCTGTTACCTAGAGCAGGGCTTTTTAAACTTTTCCACTTGCGACCCCTTTTCACGTAAGAAATTTTTATGCAATCCCAGGTATATAAAATAGGTATACAAATCAAACATTTACTGATGTGATAATAAATCATACTCATTCTCGCCCCTTCATGCTCATACTCCCCCCTTCCATGCTCTCTACCCTGCCCCTTCCATGCCCTTCCTTCATATTCATACCCCCTTCATACTCCCCCTTCAATGCTTATACTCCCCCTTCCATGCTCACTGACCCTTCCATGCTCACTCTCCTGCACTGTCCATATTCATACCCCCTTCCATCCTCATACTCCCCCTTCATACTCATACTCCCCCTTTCCATACTCATACTCTCCCTTCATACTCATACTCCCCCTTTCCATACTTATACTCTCCCTTCATACTCATACCCCCCCTTCCATGCTCACTGCCCCTTCCATGCTCACTCCCCTGCTCCTTCCGTACTCCTTCTTTATATTCATACCCCCCTTCCATTTTCATACCTTCCCTTCCATACTCATACCCTCCCTTTGATACTCATACTCCTCCATTCCATGCTCACTGCCCCTTCTATACTCCCCCTCCATATGCATACCCCCCTTCCATTCTCATACCCTCCCTCCAATGCTTATACCCCCCATCCATCTTTTAGTGCTCAGACTAACTCATCAATATCAGGTTTCTAATTTAATGTTCAGTTATGGATAACCACTAGCTGGAGAACTCCTCCATTACTAATAAAGAATCCTCAGAGATCACCACAGAAACTTTGGATATTTACTGAAATTAGGAGGGTTGTTACCTCAGTAGAAGAATGCACAGATGTCCAAGAATTAGTCGGGAAGTATGCAAAGATTTTAGCATAGTCTAAGAATATTGCAGACCAAACATCAGAATTAGAGGGTTCCCGGAATCTATATGAAATGTGGATTTACCACAATATATGCATGAACTAGTAAGCCCTTTGTTTTAATTTCTGAAAGAGAAGCACTAACTGACCGGGTACATAGAGCAAAGAATCCAGAGACCTATTTATTAAGAAGTAAATATTAAAAGCGTTACCTTCTCTCCCCCGCAGGCAGCCGGCCAGCGCTAGGAGTGTGATCCCTGTGCGATGGCATAAAGATCGGCCTTAAGATCGCAGGCATTTAAATAGCGCATGTACGATTGCAAACATTTTGTGCGATCGCAAATATGGAATCAGGAGACCAATTTTTTGCGACCCCCACATTAGGGTTATGCGACCCCTTATGGAGTCGCGACCCACAGTTTAAGAAGGGCTGACCTAGAGCATTCACTGCCTTTTCAACTTTTTCAAAGCTGCCCCCTAGCCAATTAGCCATTACCTCTCAGGTCATACCTGCGGATTCTACTTGACCCCCACCTGCTTCATTTAGTTGCACTGCACAGTCCCTTTAATAGTAATTGACAGTTTTAAGTAATAAAGCTTCAGATATGTTAATTTTAGAACATTACTTATAAAGAACAGTCACCCTGTCATATCTTGATATTACTGTTACTTTGTTTACAGTCCAAACCCTTTATAACCTCATCTTCCAAACTTAAATTATACAATGCAAGTCATGTCTCACTCAGGTGCATGCCAACCTACAACAAACAACATAAAACATAAATTACTCCCGCTTTCATAAACCAGCAAGAATTTGGTGGATTGGTTTTCATAATCAACAAGCATACAAAAAAAATGGTTTCTTCTTATACTAACTCTCAAACCACCTAATCTCCCCCTCCTGTATTTAGAAGCCCACATGCACACATTCATCCCACATACCTGCTGCTTTCTTCAATCAACAAATAAACAGCATTCATAAGGATGGCCCAACAAATGTAAGAAATTAAATTTTACTGCCCCATTCAAGCTGACACCCATAACAACAGCCATTCATACAATCTTCTTGGATCAACCTTCCAAGACTACCCTCTAACAAGTACACCACCTTGTCTAATCATTATCTGTAAGGTCACTTATGTGCTCCTTGTATGTACGTAAATGCACATAAGACCTTTCATTGTATTGCAGAGATGATTTTCTATAAAGAATTTTCTCAAAATGTATATTTATTTAAGGAAAATGTGTGGATACCAAGAGGTATGTTTATGAAGCAGCAGATGTAAGTTTAGAAGCAGCGGTCTTAAGACCGCTGCTCCTTAACTTGTCCGCCACCTCTGAGGTGGTGGACAGCAATCATCCCAATCAGATCCGATTGGGATGATTGACACCCCTTGCTAGCGGTCGATTGGCAGTGAATGTGCAGGGGGCGACATTGCACAAACATCTCACTAGAAGTGCTTGTGCAATGTTAAGTCGGCATTTAACGATGTTGGGCAGACATGATTCGCTACATCGGATCATGTCCTTCCAACATTTGTTAAATCAGCCCCTCAAATCTGTGAAATTACCTAAGCCAAAATAAGCATCTCTTGGAAGAGCATATTTTTCAATTACAAAAAGTCTTGCAAAACACCCTTTACTGGCCCATAAAACACATCTCTTTTTTGTGTGTATTTATTTTCAGAATTAAATTATATTAGGTTATAATATAAAAACATTGCTAGATTGTTGTTATATGGGCACACTACAACCCAATGCTATCCATGACTCCATAGTGTGATCTGAAGTGTGTAACTCTGTCTCACATTTTGACTTGAATAAACACTAGAAACCATTCTCGGAGGGAGGAGGGCTACTAAAATGGTAGTTGGCCCATGAAATAAAATATACAAAGAAATACTTTGTGACCTAAATATGTATAGCTCAGAGGTGACAAAAAGAGAGGTGATACAACTGCATCGCTTTACCTCCAGCACCGCCCCTTCAATTTTAGCTGACTAGCCCCAGCTTTTTTTCAAGTCTGGTGATGGTGTTTGAGACTTTTGTCTTTAATAAAAGTCTCTATAATGTCCATATGGCCATGCATATGGCAAGCATCACAGGATTGAAAAACAAAATGTTGTAACATCTGGCATATGAACCTGGTTATGAAATCTCTGTAAATGAGCAAGAATGAAAATCAAGCCCCCAGTTGGATTCTGCTCATTGAGATTTTTATCTGATGCATAGCCTGCTTAATCAGTAATCCATAAGTGAGGATATGATCTCATCATCTGCAAGTTCACCATACAGTTTAGCTGACTCAAAATTCCCAACTAGAGCATTAAAATTCATTGGTCACACCAACATCAGTAGTATAATCTAACTAACACGGCTGTTTGGATCAGCAACAGTTTTAACTAGGGACTAGCAGCCCTTAGCAGGGATTTAACACATAACCTTGCAGTCTCTAGTGATAAAATTATGTGCTCTCACAACTTAGAGCATTTTATGATGTCACTATAATGACCTTTTATACAGAAGCATTTGTTTCTAAAAAGTCAGACTCAGAAAAAAATAATAATTTTACTATAAATAAATATATATATATATTTATATAAAGACAGAAACAAGCGCATGTTAAGGAAAAAGGGACATAATGTAATCTTTATCACAAATATATATGTCAGTGCCACTTCAGTGTATCCTAATTAGTTGACCCTTGTGGAATCCTTATTTTACGCCAGTCAGGTGACAAGGGACAGGGTTACCAGCAGTTTCTTTCCTATACAATTTTCCTTTTACTTTATGGTAGATACAGTCTCCTTTTAATTGGACATCTAAGAAATTCATTATAATGAGATTTAAAAATCTAACATTAAAAAAGCAAAACCCAGTGAGCTTTAAAACTTGTTTTTTTTTAAAAAAAAAAAAAAAATATTAAAATGTTTGTTTAACTGATTAATTAATTTATTTTGTGATGGTGAGAGTCTGCGATCCATCACATGTGGGATTAAAGTCCAATCCACTAGGAGGAGGTAAAACACCCAACATAATATAGCTTTAATCCCTCCCACTTTCCCATAATCCCTCAATCATACATATGGTCAAGATGGTGAGAGTCCATAAGCCATCACATGTGGTAACCTATTTAGAAGCTTTGAAGTCTAGAAGAACACAATGAAATACAAAGTGTAAAAACAGTTAAGACAGGTAAAGGCACTAAACAGGCACTTTTACCAAAAGCAGCCTCAGAAGACCAAGCAGTTGCCTTGGTAATCTGTTCAATGGAAACTTAAAGGGACAGTCTACACCAATTTTGCATAACCAACACAGTTATAATAATATACTTTTAACCTCTGTGATTATCTTGTATATAAGCCTCTGCAAACTGCCCCTTTATTTCAGCTCTTTTGACAGACTTGCAGTTTAGCCAATCAGTGCCTGCTCCCATATAACTTCACGTGCACGAGCACAGTGTTATCTATATGAAATATGTGAACTAACACCCTCTAGTGGTGAAAAACTTTTAAAATGCAATCTGAAAGAGGTGGGCTTCAAGGTCTAAGAAATTAGCATATGAACCTCCTAGGTTAAGCTTTCAACTAAGAATACCAAGAGAACAAAGCATAATTGGTGATAAAAGTAAATTGGAAAATTGTTTAAAAATACATGCTCTATCTGAATCATGAAAATTTATTTTGGCCTAGACTGTCCCTTTAATTCCTGAAAGTGCAAGAGGTGGCAACTTTTCTAACAGAATAAGCAGCAATTTGTTCTGGGAAGACATCCCTGGTACCAAGTATTTGAATAAAAGCTTTACGCCAAGCTGCCAAGGTAATTGCTGTAACTTTTTGTCCCATGTGGAGAGCAAAAAAATGGATAAACAAGGATGAAGAATTTCTTAATTTTTTTGTGGTTTGAAGATAACATTTCAATGCTCTAACTACGTCTTAGTAATGAAGCAATCTCTCTTTATTATTATTATTATTATTATTATTATTATTCTTTATTTATAAAGCACCAAAAGATTCTGCAGCACTGCCCATGGGTACAATGATAACAGTACAATGGAGAAACAATACAATAAAAGGGCCCTATTCCCGTGAGAACAATCTAGATGGGTAGGAAAGAGATATGGAACCACAATTTCCTTATTAGTGTTATCTGAAGATACAATCTTCGGGAGGAAAGAATAATTGTTTCTCAAACCGCTTTATCCTGATGAAAAATCCGGAGAATCACAAGAGAGAGAGAGGAAAGTTCAGACACCCTTCTAGTCAAGGAAATGACCAAGAAAAAGAGAAGTTTCCATGACAACAGTTGAATGTGAATACCATGCATAGGTTCCAATGGTTGAGGCTGAAGAATTCCCAAACCAAGTTGTTGTTTCAAAGTGTAGAAGCAGGTCTGATATCTGATTTTATATTAACCAAAGCTTGAACCAAGGCTTGAATGTCAGGACGTCTTGAAGTTTTCATGTAATATAATTATCCAAAGATAATTCTTAGACACCAGGAGAGGAAAACTTTCCAGATTTTGTGATATAAGTATCTTGTAACATGGTCTGAGTCAAAGTGTCTATCCAAAAAACCTCTCTGAGACAAGATTAGGCATTTATAGCAATGGAGTCAAAGGGCTAGATTACGAGTGGAGAGCTAGCTGGTACTAACAAACGATATCAAGTTTATCGTGGCTGTATGCGCATGTTGGAAGGAACACATGTATTACAGGTTAAAACTAAATGCCAATGCGTTACCACAATCGCTATTTAAGCTCATCGGGTTAGTACGACTTCAGAGCTCTGGTTAACTGTTACACTAAAATAAAAAGTTGCTCAAAACAAATAAAAACAATGAAAGTAAAGTTACACTCATAATATCAGTCTCTGGTAAAAAATTGTATAAAAATTATTGCGCAAAAAAGTTATAAGGGCTCAAAGATATAAGGCAGGTAAAAGGCTTTAACATTGAGATACATACATATACCTGAATACATAAAACATGCTATGTGAAGAAGTTTGGAATGTGAAATATTCATATTATGTCAGGTTAGCACAAGTAGTAGTATTTTTTTCCACTTTTTTTGCTCTATTGACATCTATGGGGGAATACGTTAACGCGGTCACCATATTCTAACTTCAGCTTTTTGTGCACATCGGGTTAGCGCCAAAGCAAAAACATTTTACTTTCAAATTGTAATACGAGTGCTATCTGACACGTGCTAAGCGGAATTAGTTTATGAGCGGGAGCATTAAATACTGCTCCACTTGTAATCTGGCCCTATATTGGTACTGAAAATAGTAACCCCTGAGGTCTGCAATGCATACCATGTTCAGAAGTAGAAAAATATGCTCCCTAGCTCCAAAAATGATCCTGATTATCCAGCCTGCTGAACATGAACTGGAAAAAACAAACAAAAAACTGTAGCTCCTGTGTGGACTAAGGCCATCCACTGTACATTTAAAGAGACACTACATCCATTTTTGTAATTTTGTAAACATTCCCAAAGTGCCTAAAACTGTATGTAGTGTTATGTGTTGTAACTATGTCCCGAGGGTTAGTGAAACATATATACATGATCATGCTAATAGCCTGGGGACTATAAAGGTGCATGGTAATTATCTATCAGCACATTAATCTACTGTGTTCACGTTAGCTCCAGAAGACTGCTTCCAGTAGACAGGCCCAGGCAGTGCAAGCATGGCGCCAAGGATCTAAAAGGATACCAGGGGATTAGCGAGCATACCCATATTTCACCTTGGAGGCTGGTGGCATCTCCACACTCGGAGAAGATTTTCACTCCCTGGCTGAGCTCATGTCCACTCTTCTGCCCTGTTTGTAGGTTCTCTGAGGAGGATAATGGGTCTTAGAACAGTTAGAAAACTACTTTCAAACAAACATAAAGATCAGCAATTCCATTTCATCATCACTCCTTGCTGGAGGTAAAACAATTACTGAGGGATTATAGGAAAGTAGCATGAATTAAAGCTCTGTTATGTTTGGGTGTTTTGCCTCCTTCTAGTGGAGTGGAATTTAAACCCACATGCCAGGGCTTGTGGCCTCTCACAATCTCATGAAAGAAATAGAAGCATCTTAAAACAGAGTAGCAATATCCTGTAATATTTATAGAAAAGAATTCCACTGTCAAACATCAACCTCCAATAGTGCCCAACCAGAGACCCCCTTGAGCTGCACTCAGATACAAACTGCACAGTCATCGTCTGGGCAGTTTAAGTATTTTGCTTCACTTAGAAACTTTTAAAATCTGGAGAAAATGCACATATATGATGAGTGCATGTTTGAGAATAAATTAGGTGTTCCTAAGTGTAGATGAATGCTCAAACAGTAAAACTAACAAGGAAACATTTTGAATGTGAGTAAATTCTAAGAGGGGTGACTGCTTCAGAGGGAACTTGCTACAACGCACTGAAAATACTTTTTACATTTTTAAAGTAAATAATCATCATATAAAAAAATAAATTAATAATTGCATCCCAAAATTGAGAAAAGTGGTTGAAGCAGATAGACTTTTTGGCCTCAATTTTTAACAAGTTATGTATGCATATTTTGCAAGGACAAAAGGGCTCAATTTAAAAACCACTAGGTGGACAAGAGCAGACAACTCCAAGACTGTCCAGGGGGCATTGTGGCTATTGGGGAACAAAACAATGCCCACGTTTAACATTGCACAAGGTTTTAATTGAGCAACGTCATGAGTTGGGGCTGCCAATCACAGTGGTTGGTCAAGTCCAGGGGGATTGCAAACCACCAGGTCAGAGCTGGCATATAGAAAGCAGCAGTCTGCCCATTAGCCGCAATGCTGGGAAGACAGGTTTAGAGTTTACTGCCCTTGCCGCCCAGTGCTTCTTAAATAGAGCCCCCTTGTCTTTGCATAGTTTGCTGCTGATAAAAGATAGCACATTCTTATTTCCCAGTTTGAACTGTAGATTCTGCCCACCGCTTTATGTGCACACATTTTGTTTTTGTTTCTTGTTTTTTGCTTTGTATTTTTTATTGTATTGAAAGAAATAATTTTGAGCTTATATGAGTATGTCTTTCATCTACTATTTAAGGGTTGTGTGTAAACCTGCAATCAAACATTTGCTTTATTTTGTGAGCTAATCACAGCTCTCCTCCATTGGAGTACTAATGACAAAAAGTTACATTTATACATTACAAGCAATATTACACTATTATGTACTTGTTTGTTTCCGTTACCAGCACAAGATCTGTGTCACACAGTTGCTGTTTGAATTGAGCTATTTTATCTCTCCTCCTTGCAAGTAATACCAATCACAGGGACACATATCATTTTGTTTTATTGTACTGCTACATTGAGGCCCATTTATAAAGCTCCGGATGGAGCTTGAAGGGCCGTGTTTCTGGCGAGTCTGAAGACTCGCCAGAAACACCAGTTATGAAGCAGCGGTCTAAAGACCATAACCCTGTCCGCCTGCTCTGATGACTCATGAGGCGGACAGGAATAGCCGCAATTCAACCCGATCGAGTACGATCGGGTTGATTGACACCTCCCTGCTGGCGGCCCATTGGCCGCGAGTCTGCAGGGAGTGGCGTTGCACCAGCAGCTCTTGTGAGCTGCTGGTGCAATGCTGAATATGGAGTGCGTATTGCTCTCCCCATTCAGTGAGGTCTGGCGGACCTGATCCACACTGTCGAATCAGGTCCGCAAGACCTTTGATAAATTGGCCTCATTGTGTTTTTTCTTTTTAAGCACAAAATTCATCATATTTACAAAATATAAGTGCTCATTTTGAGATATTTGGATATTAATAAATCATTGGAAGTTTATTTGATTTTTCATTATGAGTGTATCCTGGGTATTTTTAGTACCTTATCATCACATTTATTCTAATCAGCAGTTAGTTTAACTAAGTCTTCAGCAGTGTATTGCTGTTCAAGCTACAACAGTAAGGGCTCATTTCCATTGAGCCGTAATAAGGTTTGCTTGCGGTCGGAAGCAATATCGTTCACAGACTGCTTCCAACGGTCCGTTATACCTAAATTTCGGCAACTGGACTCCAGCTGCCAAAAATATTTTCGGGTCCCATACAAAGAATCAGAAGCCGCTCATCTATAAATAATACCAGGTTTCCAATGACCACGCAAACTGTTAATACACTGTCCAAGGCTGCCGATACATTGAGAAACATTACCCCCAACTCAACTAGGTGTAAAAAAAGTTTGAGACCTATTTCCCATTGAAATCTAACCCGCCTCCCAAAAATAAACCCGACATTTCAAAACCCCTCTATCCGCCATCTCCCCACATCACAATCTACCTATTTAACCTATTGACTTTTAAACCGCCATCCCCCAGATCGTAACTTATAATAAATGTATTAACCACTAAACCACCATCCCCCACATCACAACTTATAATAAATGTATTAACAACTAATCCGCCATCCCCCCACAATGCAAAGAACCTATTTAAACTATTAACCCCTAATCTGCCATCCCACCACAACGCAATATAACACAACACAAAATAAAACGGGTACCTTGCATTCAAGCTTCAGTGTGCAGCGGACAATCACATAAAGAGGAGGCTCCATGTTGGATGACCGCGCCACCGCCAAAGATCGCTCCAGGCATCAGAAAACCGCTCCTCGCATTGGAAGACCTGTCGCCACCTGGATAAAGATGGATGTCCGGACTTCAGGAACAGTGAGTAAATTTTTTAGGGTTAGTGTTAGGTTTTTTATGTTATTTTTTGGGGTGGGTTTTTTTTAGATTAGGGATTTTTTTTTTAATGGGCAGCAAAAGAGCTGATTGCCCTTTTAATGGCAATGCCCATACAAATGCACATTTAGGGGCAATGGGTAGCTTAGGTTTTTTTAGACTTAGGTTTTTTATTTTGGAGGGTTGGTTGGGTGGGGGGTTTACTGTTAGGGGGTACTTTGTATTTTTTTTTAGGTAAAAGAGCTGATCGCTTTAGGGCAATGGTAGTTTTGTATTAGATTAGGGGGTGTTTTTATTTTGGGGTGGCTTTTTTTGTTTTTTAGGGGTATTAGATTAGGTTTAAATTTTATTATTTTGGATAATTTTGTTTATTTTTTTTATGTAATCTTAGAGTTTTTTATTTTTTGTGATTTTAGATTTGGTTATTTTATGTAATCTTAGCTTTTGTATTAAAAATAAATTGTAGGTTTTATTTTTTATGTAATGTTAGGATTTTTTATTTAAATTTTAGATTAGGATTTTTAATTTTAGTATTTTAATTAATGTTTAGTTTAATAGTCTTTTTTATTTTATGTAATAGGGGTTAACTTAGGGGGTGTTAGGTTAGGGGGCTTAGTAATTGGATTAATACTTAGTGTTGTGGGGGGATGGCAGTTAAGGAGTTAATAGGTTAAATAGGTACTTTTCGTTGTGGGGGGATGGTGGATTAGGGGTTAATCATTTAAATAGGTAGATTGCATTGTGGGGGGATGGCGGATTAGGGGTTGTTAGTTTAAATAGGTAGATTGCGTTGTGAGGGGGATGGTGGATTAGGGGTTAATAGTTTAAATAGGTAGACTGCGTTGTGGGGAGATGGCAGATTAGGGGTTAATAGTTTTAATAGATACTTTGCGATATATGGGGGTTGGTGGATTAGGGGTTAATACATTTATTAGTTATTGCGGTGGGGAGCGATGGGGTTAAGAGGTAGTTATTATGCATGCGTTAGGTGTTTGCTTTTATTATAACTGCGAGAGACGGATAAAATATACGCGCTGCACTTGTATGCGGCGAGGTATATGTGATCGAGTGTAAGTGTAGTGTAAGGTTGGGTTACCATAGTAACCAATTCATTTTCAAGAAATCCGGCATCTGGTGGAAGCGTTAACACAATGCTAACTTACACCTACATGAAAAGGGCGACTGTACGCAATGCGCTAAATAATTTAATGGAAACCTAGTACTAA
Organism: Bombina bombina; assembly: GCF_027579735.1. NCBI lineage: Eukaryota > Metazoa > Chordata > Amphibia > Anura > Bombinatoridae > Bombina > Bombina bombina. The sequence goes on from NC_069499.1 coordinate 534,252,402, forward strand.
AATAGAGCCGTAAATTACTTTTAGTTGCCGGCAACTTTGGTAGCTTACCGCTCCATTTTTAACAGCTCAGTGGAAACGAGCCTTAAGTTGGAAAAGAGACAATACAAAAGCTTATATAAAGTAATGTTTTTTTTAAGTTTATTAATTACCATACATTGGCCTGGATGACAAGTGGAGCACTATCATTAATGTGGGAAATGCAATCACGAGCTTGCAATATTTTTACAGCTACATCCCATATTGCACGTGGCACTTAGGTTAAATTATTGTGAGTTTCTATGCACAAGATCACGGTAAATAGCGCTCCCTATATTTTCAATGACGAGTGCATCGTATTACAGGTTTTGTCATGAGCAGGATTTTGATTATTATGTGACCAGCGTATAAAGCTCTGCTTATCCAAGTGCGCTTCACATATATGATGCTAATACAGCTGTAAACATTTACAAATCAGTCAAAATGTGTCTACTGTGTCCATCACATAGGCAATAGTGGTTCTGTTCTTGCCTTTGTGTATCAGATCACGTTTGCGTGTTTGATTACATTGCATTTCAGGCCATATTTGCTTCAGCAGGATCATACATGCCAGCAGTCTTGACCAGAGGTGCAGGGAGCGTGGCAAGGGCCCTCAATCCCCCTGTATTTGTCTGTAAAATGTTGTATTTTATCGTATTGTTTCTCCATTGTACTGTTATCCTTGTACCCATGGGCAGCGCTACGGAATCTGTTGGCGCTTTATAAATAAAGAATAATAATAATAATAAAGGGTGTGTACACCACGAGTGGACAGGTTGAGGCTCACCTTGGATTCCCTCTGTGATGCTGAGGTTTATGAAATGTATAGGCTCAATAGGACGCAGCTTGTTAGCTTATACAATGCCATAAAGGATGACTTGGAGCCATGGAAGTGTATGAGCACTGCTATTCCTGGCAGGGCCAAACTTTATTTAAGCACTAGCACAAAGCGGCTATTAATCACCTGTAAAAATTATAATCAGACAGAATTGTTAACATATTTCATGCATGATTTAGCTATGTGATTAGATAACAGGATATATAAGTAATCTCAATAGTGATCCACAATATATATTCTAGTAATTCTGACTTTGTTGTAAGGCTCTCAAATTTTGTAAACTTTAACCTCAATCAGTAATAGTGGTTTCATCAAACTTTTTGCCTTACAAGACCTTCATCATCAAATTGAATAGTCTGTGAATATATTAAAATATTGTTTCCTCTTAGGCTCTTTCGGTATTGTTGAAAGTCCTCCAAAAGGTTTTTTAAATAGTGTGAAAGTGCACTTCACAGGAAAAAAAAGTTCCAAGTATGTTCCAAACAGAAGTATACTTATTGTGGGTGTTAATTAGGCGCACCTTAAACAATTTCTTGAATTACATATTATTCCCCTCTCCTCCTTTCTCTCGTCCCTGACTCTCCTTTCCTCCAACTCCAACACTAAAAAATTATAGGGGTAAAAAAAAAAAAAAAGTGGCATAAAATGTAATGGGGGTTATGGGAGAAGGGACAAAGAATTAAAGGGAAAAAAACACAGACAAACAAGACAAACTAACAGAGGGAAATGATCAGGATCACACAATCTGAATGATTTGATTAAATAAAATGTATAGGAAAAAAAAAGGGAAAGGAATATGAAGTTTATATGAAATAACTCGGAATAGGACCCTGGTAAGGGGTTAAGGAAAGGGGAACGGTTAAAGGTTTGAATGGAAGGGGTAATGGATTGTGTGTGTGTAGTGTAGGTCCCAGTGCTATGTGTGTGTGTAGTGTAGGCCCCAATACTATGTGTGTGTGTAGTGTAGGCCCCAGTGCTATGTGTGTGTGTGTAGTGTAGGCCCCAGTGCTATGTGTGTGTGTGTGTGTAGTGTAGGCCCCAATGCTATGTGTGTGTGTAGTGTAGGCCCCAGTGCTATGTGTTTGTGTGTAGTGTAGGTCCCAGTGCTATGTGTGTGTGTAGTGTAGGCCCCAATACTATGTGTGTGTGTAGTGTAGGCCCCAGTGCTATGTGTGTGTGTGTAGTGTAGGCCCCAGTGCTATGTGTGTGTGTGTGTGTAGTGTAGGCCCCAATGCTATGTGTGTGTGCAGTGTAGGCCCCAGTGCTATGTGTGTGTGTGTAGTGTAGGCCCCAGTGCTATGTGTGTGTGTGTAGTGTAGGCACCAATGCTATGTGTGTGTGTAGTGTAGGCCCCAGTGCTATGTGTGTGTACAGTGTAGGCCCCAATGCTATGTGTGTGTATCTATTAAATATCACATTCTAATATGTAGTTTTACACTGAATGTGACAACGCACTCACTTACCAACAATCCTGACACACTTACTCACCTAAACACAGCAACAAACCTACACTCGCCAACTACACTAAACAAACTACACTTCTCCTCACTCAACTAACAACTATCACCTAAACAAACACTACTCTCTTGTACACAAACTACTCTGTCTAACACATTCGGCTGCTTTGGAGCCCCATCGTTTCAGGCTCCCCTGAAACAGAAGTTAAGAAGCATTGGGAGTAAGACCGCTGCTCCTTAACTTCTCAGCCACCTTTTAGGTGGTGGACTGAAATCATTCCGATACGATACGATCGTGATGATTGACGGCCCCTGTTAGTGGCCGATTGGCTGCCATTGAGCAGGGGCAGCATTGCACAAGCATTTCACCAGAAATGCTTGTGCAATGTTAAATGCCGGCAGCGTATGCTGTCAGCATTTAGCGAGGTCGAGCGGACATGATTTGCTACAGCGAATCATGTCCGCTCAACCTTTGTTAAATCTACCCCATTAACTCTATAACTATATCTCTAACTCTCAAACTCGCTAACTTACCCTCCAGCTCCAAGACCTGTACCGAGCTTTCACAAACAATATATTTGTGTAAAGCGGGAAAGCACTCTTTTATACCCTTATAACAATGATGTCAATTAACAAACAGGATATTTAGCACAAAAACCCTGAACAAAAAGCAAAATCTTTTGCTACCTGGGTGTTTAGACTGTACAAAGAACAACATTTTAATCATTTGTTTGTAAATTTAATTAAAAAATAGAATACATTTTTAATTTCTAAAATTATATATTTAAAGAGCATAAAGAACAGTTTCCTGCTTCAGCAATGACGTTTGAAATCAAGTTTATCACTCTTGTGTTAATAGTGCTCAAACCCAAACTTATGCGAGAGCGTTAATAGCACTACACTGTCCGCACTAAATTGAGCTCCACTTGTAATCTAGGCTCCACAGACCTGTATATAGATTATGATAAATAAATAAGACGTTGATTATACAAATTACAACTCTGATACCAAATCATATGATTGTCCTGTTTGTTAGAGCTTATTATACTGCTGCTATAATTATGTATGTATACCCTTTGCTTTTAAAGTTTTTTGAATAAACTAATAACTTTTATGCCGGAACCACGTTTGGATGTTTTTCTCCTTTCTGCATTTACCCTTTGCTGATTACATCTTTTTTATAACACCATCCTCACAGCAAACCCTGTCCTTTCCTCAGTTTCTAACTTTTTCTTAAAGGGACAGTAAACACCAGAATGTTTGTTGTTTAAAAAGGTAGATAATCCCTTTATTACCCATTCCATAGTTTTGCATAACCAACACAGTTATAATAATATACTTTTTACCTCTGTGATTACCTTGAGGCATATTTAAGAAATGTCTTGCGGACCTGATCCGACAGTGCGGATCAGGTCCGCAAGACATCGCTGAATGCGGAGAGCAATACGCTCTCCGCATTTAACATTGCACCAGCAGCTCACAAGAGCTGCTGGTGCAACGCCGCCCCCTGCTGACTCGTGGCCAATCGGCCGCCAGCAAGGGGTGTCAATCAACCCGATCATGCTCGATCGGGTTGAATTGTTGCGATTCCTGTCCGCCTGCTAGGAGCAGGCAGACAGGGTTATGGAGCAGCGGTCTTTGTGACCGCTGCTTCATAACTGCTGTTTCTGGTGAGTCTGAAGACTCGCCAGAAACACGGCCGTCAAGCTCCTTTCGGAGCTTGATAGATAGGCCCCGTTGTATCTATGCCTGTGCAAACTGCCCTCTTATTTCAGTTCTTTTGACAGACTTGCGTTTTTAGCCAATTAGTGCTTTAACCTCTCCTTCTGCCCTATGCTCATATTATCCCCATCCTTTTACATGATTATAAACTACTTATATTACAATTTTGTAACCTATTTCCTTTCCCCTATTTTCACTTCCTTATAACATATTTTTCTTCCCTAATTCTGTGATTTAGTAATGCCTACATAGCACTCTTTCTAGCTCATTGTTCTACCGAATCGACCTTCCTTTGCATAGTCCTGTTTTTTTGTCTTAGATTTCTTATGTTACATTACCATGGATATAACATAGCATATGTTTAGCTACAGCATAATGTTTACAGCACGTTTTCAAGATTAAAGTGATTTACAAAAATGCCTTACAGCAAATTATTCCCTGACATTTGCAACTTTTCCAAACCCTTGGTGCTGATCTTGGCACATATGTTAAATCTGATAACTGCTTACATATAGTGCATGCTCCTAAAGGGACAACGTACTCTCATCAAGGAAACAGTTCACTGCTTGAGTAAGGATTAAAATAAAGAAATGATTGAATTCTCATAAAGATACACTTTGCAAATTTAAAATATTTTACTGTAAAAATGTCCTCTCTTACATGTGTAGGACACAATAAAGGGACGCCTTAACAGAAAGATCAGAGCAAACATGCGTAGAATACCGCTCTTGATCAATCTAATTTTTATCAGCAGTAAAGTTGAAGATATCAATTAAAAAATGTTTTACACATATATTTATATACAGTTCACCTTCTCCAGCTTAAACTGATGTGCCTCTGTCCCAAAATGTATTCACTTATCAAGTTTTAAATAGAGCATCTTGCACAGGTTACACAGGGGACTATAGCACCCAATTAAGGGCTAAATTATGTTGCGTATTATGAGTTGAAAGTAAACGTGTTCACTTAAGTGCTTGACTTCAGAGACCTGGTTAACTGTTAAGTGAGATAAAAAAGTTGCACAGAACATTTTAAAAAATGCATTTACAGGGGGCGGAGCTTGCTGTTGATCAGAGTGGAAGCATTTACACAGAGCTCTGCAAACAAACGATAAAAAGACACCCTTAAGCTACGAAAAAATTAATAAATATAGGATAAAAAGCTTGGAGACATCCTAAGATACAAAGCAGGAGTGTGCCGAAAATAACCGGATTAGACACGACTGGCAAAGCTTCAGGAATGACAGCGACTGTGGCCTAGCTCAAATCATGCAACTGGGCCCTAATAGTTCAAAGCTCTGGAACCACATCCGATAGCACACGGAGTGCTAATCGGAACACAGAGCAATCAGAAGCAGATAGTATCCAGCAGAATAAAAAAAATCGGATTAAAGAAAACAATTTAGGGCCTAATTTGAGCAGCACATCCGGTAATAGACCACAAGGAATAGCAAGAAACAATATAAGAACCAATCACGTAGGGGTTTCCTACTAACCCTTTGCTGCAGAAAATATAAAGGGAGAGAAAAAACAAAAAAGAACAGAAGAGCTGAAAAGTACCTACAGTAAAGGGCAAGAGGCAGGAAAACTGCCATTTTTAATATAACAAACAGCAAAGTAGCCTCTAACTACGCAGCAACTTTAACACACGTAGTTACAGACTTTAATACTTGCAATACCATATATGCAAACTAAGCTCAGCACATGAGTCAATACCAAGTCTCACTGCTGTAGATGCAGACACTCTATAAATAATTTAAGGTCAGTTCAGAAATATCCACTAATAGAGAAGTTACCCCACAAATTTGTCCTCTAAGGAGAAAAAAAAAAACGCTGCTCACCTAAACCCCACTGGTGAAACTGTCAGTAACATAAGTGGGAAGTTAAGAGAGGAGACACTTAAAGGACAATCAACTCTCAGTAGTTACATATATTACCAGTGAAAACCTAGAAAGAATATATTCATAACTGAAAATATAGGAGGGGCTTTAAGAGCCACAGCACACCGTAGTATGCCTTGATTTGCAGACAGTGAAGCAGCAGCAACAGTATGTAAAGACTGATTCCAAGGTATACCTACCACCCAATCTATTTTTAAAACTAAATGACCTAATATAATACTTCTGAGGACTCTTTCAAGCAACACAAGCAGTTCTACCCCCTCAACATTATTAAAATACCTGGGAGTCTCAATATCTCTAAAATGAAGAATAAATCACAGACAGTAAAAGACTGCATTTCTCGCTTCCAACTTAAGCAGAGAACATTGGAAGCTTCATTATCACCAGCAGGGAGTAATATGCCACCGGCATCTGAAGAACCTACTGAACCCACTCAGCTAACCACTCCAAATAAAGAACTACTAGTACAGATAAAGGCCCTTTTCAAGAAAAGCTGAAAACAGCGTTAGCTGACCTTAAGCAGGATATACTTGAGATAGGAGGCCGTACTACAGATATTGAGGAAAAACTCAATGAAATAGTGGAAGAGATACCTAACATTCATAATACCATCCAAGATCAATCATTTCATATTAAGAGATTGGAGGACCAATTAGAGAATCCCGAAAACAGATCAAGATGGTCGAACTTACGTATTAGAAATTTTCCAGAAAATGACTCTAACCTTCCTGACACGCTCACAAAAATATTCCAAACTCTACTACCTGAAACAGATGCTGCTATGTTCTTAATGGATAGATCACACAGTGCTCTCTCCAAAGCTCTGCAAAAGTCTCTAGCCAGAGATGTTATAGTGAAACTTCACTATTTTCACATCAGGGACCAGATAATTAAAGCAGCAAGATCTGCATCAACAATCACATTTGAAGGACATCAATTAGAAATATATACAGATCTGTCCCCAACCACAATCAGAAGATGCAGAGAACTAAAACTCATCTTAACTATTCTTGCCAACACACAGATTACGTACAGGTGGAACTTTCCGTTTAAACTTGTGTTTACCTATCAAAATAATACATATTCCTGCTCCACTCTGGAAGAAGGCCAATAGATTCTTCAAAAGCTACGACTACTACCAGACCAACAAGGTCCAGCATCCCAGTCAAAGCCACAAAGAAAATTATATCAGCAACAATGGACCCCAGTTGGAAAACAGAAGAAAACTCGCTAATTTTTCATAATACCCTTGGTTACTAAGTTGGTAGCAAATGCTACATTCCTGCTGTTCAATTGTCCACTTGTTATTTTCTATGCTCATGATATGGATGATTGCTATGATGTTTTTAGTTCATAATAGAGAAGATATACTTTTACTCTGCATTATATCACATTTTCTCATTCTGGGGAAGACCAGGAAAAAAAGTCACACCTTATAACCCTGACCACATTCCATTACAAGTACAAATAGGAGTCAGATTTAAGCCAGATACTCCCTTTGCTATTATAATACCGTAAGAGTACAATATGCAAAACAAATTTCATACCATAACTATGACACCCATTAAAATAGTTTCCCATAATGTACAAGGTCTACATTCTAACATTAAACACAAAAAGGTACTAACAGAATATAAATCTCTAAATGCCCAAATTATATTGCTACAAGAAATGCACTTCACCAAAGCCAGCATTTCCAAATACTGGGATAAATAATTTCCACAGCATTATCATACTACTAGCTCTAAAAAACACAGAGGAGTTTCTATTCTTTCACATGCATCCCTTAACTTTAAGCAAGAGGAAGTAATTGCAGATAGTGAGGGGAGATACTTAATAGTCAGATGACTCATTTAAAATACACCAGTAATTTTAGGCAATATATATGCACCAAATGAAAACCAAACCTCTTTTATATCTAAAGTAAGCAAAGAATTAACCCTTTGGAAAAATATAAAATGATTATAGGTGGGGATTTCAAACAAACTCTTAATAATCAAAAAGATAGGTCCAGGAACACAACACAGGTGCAACAGAGATCTGAACCCAACCAAAAAACTCTAGGCGACTTTCTGCTTTCTGCATAACTTCATAGATGCTTGGAGGATGATCAACAAAAATACAAGGGACTACACATATTATTAGAGTAGATTGGAGCTATATGCATGCCCTATTAGAAAGGGTGGGAATCAAGGGAGAGTTTTATAATACTATTAAATCCCAATACTCTACCCCAGCAGCATATGTTAGATTGGCAGGATACCAGTCTAGAAATATAGAAATCTGAAATGGAACAAGATAGGGATGTCCCCTATCCCCTTTACTATTTGCCCTTTGTATTGAGTCACTTGCAAGATTAGGGACAGTCCAGATATTGCAGGTATTTCTGTAGCAACAAAACAATATAAGATAACATTGTTTGCAGATGATGTCATTCTAAGCCTAACAAAATCTTTTGTTATCATTACCCCCCCATATACTCCATATTACAAAATTTTAGTGCCCTATCAGTCTATAAATTTAATGAAGATAAATGTGAAGCAATGAGTATTCATATTCCAACACTCACCAAAAAAAATCCTAGAACTTAATTTTACTTTTAAATGGGCAAATAAAACAATTAAATATTTAGGAATAAATCTCACCACTGATGTGCATGCCCTTTATCAACACAATTATAAAACTCTATTCTCACACATTAGATTTTTTGAAAGCGTTAGCAGCAAGTCCCAATATTGAATTGGATTTGAACGTTCAATAACCTGTAGGAAAAAAGCCAGTATCTCCTCGTAGATTATCTACACACTTCGGCGCTGTAATGCGCCTTTATCAAAACGTATATCTTACTGGTGATCTGGCTGGTTTATTTAAGTGTATCAGTCTCCTCCTTCGTCTCCTTGTTTGGTTCTTTGAGTGTTCCGGTTTTACAGTTCAATTATAAACCCTTTATTTATTTACACATACACTTTAACTGCACATACCTATCAAAAACTTATATACAAGGAAATTAGTGTTATTCAAAAGTTCCTGTTTATACATTATTCATTCCTGCATATTTTATCTAATCAGAGCATCTATATAGGTGATTTTTTATGATCAGAGCATCTATATCCAGATTTTATACATATGTAAAAAGATTATATATACATAAAAGGTTGTTTTGATCATATAATTTAGAAATATAGTATAATATCTCACCCCTACTATCTCTATACTTATAATAAATATACTATTCAAATAAATGGATTCAGGTCTAGTCCAACATTTAATCCATTAGGGGTTAACTGTTAAATTCAAATATCAATTCTGCCTCTCTTAGTAAAAGTTCTCTTTCTGTGTCTCCTCCTTTCATTTTTGAGCAGTTTTTTAATACCCCAATATTTGAAACCAATAGGTTTTTTTGTTGTGTATGTCTGTAAAATGTTTTGAAAGTAGATGTTTTCGATTACCCCATTTAATATTTAAAAGGTGCTTTCTTATTCTATCGTGTAATGGCGACTGGTTTGGCCAAAATATTGAAAATTACACTCACGCTGTATCAAGTAAATTACATTAGTATCTGAGCATCTAATTGTTTCCCTTATATAGTGTTCATATCCATTATTCGTTGATGTTACTTTCTTACGTTTTACCCCAAACTTACAAGCCTTGCAACTATTGCATGGAAAAAAACCTTGTAATTTATTTTTATATAGATCTACATCTTTAGATTGTCCTTTCTTTTTAAATTGACTAGGGGCCAATATACTTTTTACATTTTTTGTTTTTCTAAAAATAACTGATGGATATTGGGCTATTAAGTCACTCAGGAGGGGGTCTTTGCTGACCAAATGCCAGTGTTTATTTAAGATTTTTTTCACAATTTTATGATCCTCGCTATATTCAGTTATAAAAGACAGACTTTTTTTGTCATTATTTTGTTGTTGTTTATTACCTTTTTTATATGTTAGTAAATCTTTCCTGTTTTTATTAGTAGCTATAATTTTTGCATCTTTTATCCTAGATTCTTCATATCCCCTGTCCTTAAATTTTTGTTCTAATATTTCTGCCTGTTGCTAATAGATAGGCTGACCATATTGCCGCTTTAAAAAGGGACATATATGAAAAATACATGTCAGGGTACTTATAATTGAACATTATTCGAAACATTTCTTTAAACAGCCCTGACATATGTATTTTTCATATGTGTCCCTTTTTAAAGCAGCAATATGGTCAGCCTACTGATAGACCTCTATATCCGAACAATTTTTTTCTAATTCTATAGAATTGTCCTTGTGGAATATTATTTATCCACATTTCAAGGTGGCAACTGTCTGGATGGATGTAATTGTTAGCATCTGTGGCTTTAAAATAAGTTTCTGTAGCTATCTTATTGTCAATTATATTAATCCTTACATCCAAGAAATAGATACTATCTTTACTCTGTTGATGGGTGAAAGTGATACCCCAATTATTGGTGTTTAAGTCTTCAAAGAACTGATCTAAAAGTTCATGGTCACCCCTCCAAATTAAAAAAATATCATCGATGAAACTTTTAAAGAGCACGAGGTTTACGATCCATGGGGATTCTAGAATATGTTCTTTTTCAAATAATCCCATAAATAAAGTTGCATAACTGGGCACAAACCTTGTGCCTATTGCAGTTACCTTTCTTTGTAAGTAAAAATTCTCATTAAAGTTAAAAAAGTTATTTTCTAGAATAAATGTAATATATTCTATAATAAATTTCACCTGTGGTGTCTTCATTTCATAATCATGGTACAGATAGTATACAAGATTGTGTTCTATATTCGTATACAAGGAACTTACTGTACAAGTTACTAATTATCCTGTCACTGTATATCAGATATAGTGTTCAGAAAATCAGTCATGTCTTTAAGGTGAAGGCAGGGTTTGTACATATTTCTGTAGTATATTTTGTATAACTAGTCAAATATTTTTATATGAAGGTATAAGAGTTTTATGAAGGTGTAAGAATTGTTGAATTTACTAATAGGAGAGTCTAGTTTAAAATAGGAATACCCAATTTATTTATTATTATACACACTCAGTCCGTGGTATATATCCATATCCTAGCTTTTTAGCACATCCTATTCCCAGATTTCGTAGCAACCAAAATGACAACTCTACTCAAATTGCACTACCTGTTAGATTGCTACCCATTTCTGTGCCGCTTATTGAACTCAATAATTTACAGAAGGATAGTCGTAACTTTATATGGAATAATAATAGAGCTAGGATCAATAAAGACATAATGACCAGACATAGAAACGGAAGAGGCATATGCATTCCCTATTCCTCCACTTCATACAACAATGCTGCAAGAATTGCGCAGACTGCACTGTGGCATAACGTAACCAGTGACATCCAGTGGATACATTTAGAGGCTGACATCATTGGAGTAGACGATATTGCTAAATTACTATGGACCCCTAAAACAAACAGACCTCAACTAGGGGAAAATGTCATAGCTATTTCTCACACATTATTTATATGGGACAAAACAACACTGAAATATCCTTTGTTAAACACAATTTCAACAGCTGCTCAGTTAATAGATCTCAACACTTCGATAGATAAAACTGTACAAAGCAAATGGTCAAATAGAGGCTTGTAAAGAATAGCGGATACCCTTATTAACGGGAAGTTTCTAAAAACCAAAAATATAATGACTTAGACCCAACTGACAGATATACCTGTTTCCACTATCTACAATTAAGATCCAAAGTGCTACAGGCTCTAGGTAACTCACCTTTACATAACTTTACCTCCTTTGAAATGTTATGCTTGGCAAAAACTAGACTGAAGGGATCAATAGCTCGCATGTATCCCATATTTAATATAATTTACCCGAATACTAAAACAGCTCTTATGAACAAATGGGAAAATTAATTAGGTAAAGAAAGGTCGATACAACTTTGGATAAAAACACTTAGACATGGTATCTCCTTCTCCCATAACTCCTCCCTACAAGAAAACTACCTAAAATCATCATTTAGATGGTATCTTTATCCCTCTAAACTATGCAAGATTGGAGGCAAAAACAATAGCTTTTGCTTTAGAGGTTGTGGGGAAGAAGGCAGTTATACACACGTGGTGGCATTGTAACAGAATCCAACCAATTTGGAAAGGCAGATACCTTATTAAGTAAAATATTTGAAAAGGAAGTAGAACTCCTTCCTGAATATGCATTATTACATTTTCCAATAAAGGGATTCACATCAAACAATATATATATGTTTCTGTGTGTGTGTGTGTGTGTGTGTGTGTGTATATATGTATTTATATGTGTATATATGTATTCACAGGCATAAATACACATATTTAGAGACAAAAATACATATGTATTCATATACATATATATAAGTGCATTGGAAACGCTTTGCAGTCAAGTAGATGAAAACATGTAAAATTATAATTATGTAACATTTGCATTTCATTGAGTTTAACTCACTGTACTCACTGTAAATATCATACATTACAATGTTCTGCACGTAGCAGAATATGTTTGATGTATTATGAAATAGATATCTGTAAATAGCTATACCTATAAAACCATCAGATATTTTTTTAAATATCTCTTTAAGAATAAATAGACCATATTATGCTATGTGCAGAACATTGGATTATGAAATATGTAATATTATCTTCTTATGTTGCACTTTTAAATAACCGTGATCGTGTTTGCATGATTTGTGGGGGGTTTCAACTTTTTTGGCTCCATTGAAGTCTATGGGGGAATGCAATGTTGCGTTTGTTACTTCTCAAAGTCGGGGAATGTAGGGTAGCGAAGTCTTCTGTAATGGAGTTAAGGGATGAGCATGACAGGCTAGTGAAAATCCCAGTGTAGTGGCAACAATGTTGCAAGGTAAGGGGAGGTCTTAGCCTTACCATTTATAAGGAGAGTTCTGGAAGAATCTGGCCTCTTCTTCTGGGATTTTCAAAGGAGAAAGTTTCTGTGCCATCCTTCTAGTGAAGATGTCCCGTTCAAGGAGAAGTGCTGCAGTACCTCTTTGTTTTAGAGAGACGTCAGGGAGGTCCTTGCGCAATACTGCACCTGCAATAGAGGAAGAAGCTGAGGATGTGGTGCCACCAACTCCGGTTAAAAACAGGTCTGTATCCTCTGCCATTCCTCCCTTACATGTTACCCCACCTATACAGCCAACTCCTGTGGCTGGATCCGATGGGCCTGATACTGTGATGGTTACAGGCCAGGCGGCTGCAGCGGGTGGGGGGCTGTTGCTAACCTTGAAAGGGCAATGGAGGCTGGTTTAGGGGCCCTTACGGCCTCTGGCATGTCCCAGGAGGCAGCTGCAGCTGTAGTGGGCCTGTTTAAGGCTCTCACTGCTGCGGTTTTGCCCCCTGGTTTCCTCTCCTTTAATTACGGTTGTGGGGCCTACTCCCATCCACCCTCCGCCCTCCAGTCAGACCAGAAATTTATTGGTGGCTCAGACGGAGCCTGCTACTTCAAGTGCGGGCTCCGGTTGCGGCCTAGCATCATTGGTGGCTCAGTCGGAGCCTGCTACTGCAAGAGCGGGCTCTGGTTGCGGCCCAGCGTCATTGGTGGCTCAGTCGGAGCCTGCCACTACCAGTGCAGGCTCCAGTTGCGGCCTAGCCTCGGCCCACTTCCGGTTTAACGTCTATTGCGCGTGACGTCACTTCCGGTGGTGACGCGCGCAGACGGCCGGATCAGGGAGCGGCGAGGAGGACAGCAGGGACACGCAAGAGGCCAAGCCGAGTACTTACCACAGGTGAGTGGGGAGTATCCGGGCAGGCCAGCTCCACTGCGCATCACTCTGCAACATCAGGGATGGGTGCCAGAAAAGCGGTAGTGCAAAGGGGCTAAGTATGGGAGGCCAAGCTATGTGGGTGTCCGTGGTGCTCAATTGGGGTATCAGAGACCAAACCTGGGTGAACAGAATGTGGCATATGTGAATAAAGCAAGAGCGCATGTGACAGAAACCAGAATGAATGCTGGGGTGGCACAGGGAATAAGCGCAGAGCCAATGCGCGGTACTGGGGCCCAGAATAGTCAGATAGGAGCAGTGAACGAGTGGGATGAGGCTGATGATACTGAGCTTATGAGTGGGGTTAATAACAGCACAGGCCCAAGTACTTCTACCCCCACACGTGGCCGTGGACAAGGGGCGCACGTGGCAGGCCTGGATACTCCCCTCTTGTTTGCTTCTTCTTTTCAGGGCTCCATGGCTTCAGCGCCGGTGGCAGAGACGTCTGGCTTGGCAGGTGTATTGACAGCAGTCCAGACAGGAGAAGGCACATCAGGAGCAGCAGCGGGGACCGTGGCACCCTCCACCTCTGCAGCTGGTGAGAAATCTTTATTAAAAATGTCGCACACACTTAGCACTGACTCCAGCACTGATTCAGATTCTGATGGGGGTAGAAAGCTAGGGCTCAATAGCAAGGGACATCGCCCTCCCTGAGCAGGGTTGCAGGAGCAGGGAGTGGAGTACAGGTGCAGGACACTGAAAAAAAAAGAAAGGTGGCTATGCAGGGTGATTCATACCCTTGCAAAATTCACTGCCTTCACGCGCATTTGAAGGCCAAGACTGTGCAGAATATTAGGGCTCACAAGTATGTGAACATGTTCGAGCTGTTGCTAGAAGCACAGCGGGATAAGGAGCGTAGCGAGGATGGTACCGGTCCGAAAAAGATACAGTGTCCGGATACTTTTGATAAATGGAGGTGGTGCTTCCGTGTTTTCTCTTCTTGCTACATAGAACAGAGACCGGAGGTCGCGGTAGACGTTATAAAATATGCAGATACTATTGAGTGTATTTATAACAGGTTTGGGGAAGGCATGTGGAGAGCATACAATAGTGAATTCAGAAGGAAAATGGTAGGGAACCCTGTCCTTAATTTCGGGGTCAAGGATTTGGACTTATGGTCCCTACTTGTCCCAGAGAAGGGAGGAGGTTTGCCAGTGTGATCAGGGCCCTCGAAGCTGCAGGGCCTGGTCAAGCGGCGTGGCAGGGAGTGTTGGCGTTACAATGAGAAGCAGTGCGATAAAGGGTCATCCTGCTCCTTTCGTCACGCCTGCATGTACTGCGGCGGACAGCATCCAGGCTCCGACTGCCCTAAAAGGAAAGAGGGTGGAGCCAATCGCGGAGCCCACAAAGGGGGCATTGGGCAGAAGAGCTCCAACCCTGCTGAGGTTGGACGCAATTAGGCCCTGGTTAGCGGCCTACCCAGATAGGGAGGCCGTGGGCCGGCTTCTCGAGGGGATTGGAGAGGGCCTCCGGATTCCAACAATGAGTGCAGTAGTTGGGTCCTCCTCCCATAGGAATTTGAAGTCGGCCTATGAGATGCCAGGGGAGGTGAGGGCAAAATTGGACAAACAAATTGCTCTAGGGAGGTTTGCGGGTCTGTTTGATATGCCGCCCATTCCAGAGCTGGTTATTTCACCACTGGGGGTGGTCCCTAAAAAGGACCCGGGGAAGTTCCCCCTGATACAGAATTTGTCGGATCCCAAGGGCGGGTCAGTAAACAACGCGATCGACCCAATGATCAGCTCGGTGTCTTACCAGTCCTTTGATCATGCCCTAGAGTTGGTTACAGCGGTGGGACCGGGTGCGCTGCTGGCCAAAATGGACATCGAGGCTGCATTTTGTTTGCTTCCCATACACCCGTCGTCGGTTTGATTGATGGGTGTAAATTCGAAGGCTGCTACTACGTAGACAAATGCCTACCCATGGGTTGTTCGTTTTCATGTGCCTATTTCGAAAAATTTAGCACATTTTTGCATTGAGCGGTTGTGACCGAGGCCGTGGGGGCATCGTGGCACACTACCTCGACGATTTCTTGCTGGTGGGCAGTGCGGATTCGCGGGACTGCGATCACCTGATGGCAGTAATGAGGGGCCTAATGGCAAGATTTGGCATACCACTCACTGAGGACAAGACGCAGGGCCCCTGTACGAGGCTTAAGTATCTTGGCATTGAGATAGACACTGCTGCAAGGCTATGTCATCTGCCCGCCGAAAAGGTGGGCACCATGCTAATGGTCCTTAACGCAACTACGACTGCAAGCATGTCCATGAGGGAACTGCAATCAGTTCTGGGGCTCCTTAATTTCGCCTGCAAAGTTATACCCATGGGCCGCGTGTTTAATAGGAGGATGGAAGCTAAGCTTTCCACTCTTAACAGCGCACGGCGGGTCACAGTGTCTGAAGTCATGCGTGAAGACCTTAAGGTATGGGAGCATTTTCTCAAGGAGTTTAATGGAACGCTACTATGGCGTTCCCCTCAGGCTTCCAGTCAGACAGTACACCTCCTGACAGACGCGGCAGGGGATTTTGGATATGGGGCATACCTCGACTGACAATGGAGCGCCGAACCATGGCCTTTGTTGTGGGTTCAAAGGGGTCTGACTAGGAACCTAACGCTCTTCGAGCTCTTCCCCATAGTGGTGGCGATGGAACTCTGGGGACCGGTTTTGAAGGACCGGTTCATTGTGTTTTGGACGGACAATGCTAGTGTTGTTTTCGCAATTAATAGCTTTTCCGCTTCCTCGCCAGTAGTGGTTGGGTATTTGCATCAGCTGGTGCTTAGATGCTTACAATACAACATCCAATTTACAGCAAGACACGTCCCTGGGGTTAATAACACATTTGGCTTACCTTGTCCCCCTTCTGTTTGGCAGTTGGCGGGGCATGGAACTCTGTCGGGTACCTAGTGCAGGCGTTGTTGGCACCGAACACCTGGAAGGCCTACTCACAGCACTGGGGTGAGTGGGTAGGATATTGTCTTGAGCACGGCACCATAGTTTAGGGGGCCTCTAGAAACCTGTTCTTGGAATGGCTCGCTGGCTGGAATAGGAAAGGGATCTCTAAAGGAGCTATAGCTAATAAGATAGTGGCCATTTAATTTTTCTGCAAACTGCTAGACTACCCTAATGTCCCGAAAGGCTTTATGGTGAGGCAGGTAGTTAAAGGCTGGGGCAGATTGGAAGGTAGGACAGGAGACACCCGTGAACCGGTGACCTTGTGCAGGTTAACTAAACTGCTTGAGGCCCTGGTAGATGCATGCATTGATCGCGGCGAAAGGGAGCTGTTTCAGTGTGCATTTTCATTGGCATTTTTTGCTGCCCTGAGACCGGGGGAGTTGGTAGCTGCCTCTAAGCAGGCAGTTAGGACTGGAATACAAGTGACCTACATTAAATGGGCCGGGGATAACCTGCTGTTGTTTATTCCCCATTCCAAGACGGACCTTCAGTTTCAGGAGCCTGCCCAATATTGTTGACGAAGCCGTATGTAGCGCAGCGCACGCGCGTTTTAGCACAGTTCCTGGTACATGCTGACAGGTCTAACTTATCCCGGTACCAGTTCACAGCATTTCTTAAAAAAGTGGTGCTTTTGGCGGGCATGGGGGAATGCAGAATAACCCCCCACTCGTTTCGCATAGGAGCTGCCACCAGCGCGGCGGCGCTAGGTTGGAGTGCCGAGCGCATTCAAAGTTTGGGTAGGTGGAAGTCCCAGTGTTATATGCTTTACGTGCGCCCCCCTGCAGAGGCATAGGGGGGAGGGGACCTGTTCGCCTGACCTGCACGCATTGACCAGTTTCAGCTGCTGTTTTTACGTTTTAAGTTTATTAATCATTTGTAATACATTTTAGGTGTGGCCACGGGCCCTACTCGAATTTGGATTATAGGGCACTCATACTTGCACTGGGCGGCCCTGAGGGCTCTCTCTCATCCTGATGGGCAGCAATTGGGGTTATCGGTGTCAAAGGCCTCAGTGAGATGGTTGGGTCGTAGAGGCTTACAGTGGAATGGTTTGCCGGCCCTCCTTCAAGATGCCAGACACAGATGGGGCCAGCCCCATATTATTCTCCTCCACATGGGGGCCAATAATTTAGGTTGTGCACCGGCCTTGGACCTCATCAATGTTATGAGGTCTGATGTACGTTGGATTTGCACAATGTTCCCGGGGGTAAGGTTGGCTTGGTCCAACATAATCCCCCGGTTGCGTTGGAGATTCTTCCCCACACCTAGGACAGCTTACAGGGTTAGGAAGAAGGTGAACAGAGAGCTGAGTAGAACAGTGGTGGCTGTAGGCGGTTTTTTGGTCCGGCATGATCAGATCTCAGCTCATAAGAAGGGGCTATATCGCCCAGACGGCGTCCATCTCTCTGATGAGGGTCTGGTGATCTTCATGTCGGACCTCAGAAGGGACTTGGTTACCCATATCTAGCTTGTGGCGGCAAGAGTCCATCTTTCGGAGTTAGCCTGTCTCTTGTGGCAGGAGGTCGTAGCCATAAAACATCTGAGGGCAGAGTCTGCAGAGGTGACAGTCAGGCTAATGGGTGGGGGTGATGTCCTCAGGTCGTGACCTGGGGGGCAGGTCTGCTGGCTGAAGATCCTTTAGGACGTCTGCGCCTCCAAGACGGAATGGGGTGGAGCCACGTTTTGCGGCCCCCCTTTAGCACTTTGCAAAATTCCATAACATCTGGCTGCGACCTCTGGTCATATGGAGCTAACAGTATTATTTTTACTAGGCCTCGAATGCCGCCACGAGTTAAATATATATAGTCAACTTCCGTTGAAGTCAGGTTTATTCAATTGTTAATAAACATGACCATGATATGGTCTTATACCCAACTCTTTGTGTCCGTGTGGTTATTGTTATCTTAGTAAGTTAAGTGAATATCAGTAGGGGGTTGGAACTACCAGATACAGCATCAGCCCTTAGGGGAATGTAGGGTAGCGAAGTCTCCTGTAATGGAGTTAAGGGATGAGCATGACAGGCTAGTGAAAATCCCAGTGTAGTGTAGTGGCAACAATGTTGTAAGGTAAGGGGAGGTCTTAGCCTTACCATTTATAAGGAGAGTTCTAGAAGAATCTGGCCTCTTCTTCTGGGATTTTCAAAGGAGAAAGTTTCCCTCCCACCCAACCCTTCTTACTAGTTGGTTAATAGGTTAACCAGTTATGGCGTCATTCAGGCTAATGGCTTCCTACTCGGTTGCTGATTATTTAGAGGCTAAAGGCGGGGATAGGGTTAGTTGGCCTAATCGTTGTAAGACCTTAGCGGTAATTTAGATGCTTCCTGGGGGTCATTGCTGGAAGGCTTTGTCTCACCAGTACCTTAAAAGGTAGAAGCTCAAAAAGAATGGATAAGATACATCTCCTAGCAGCGGGAGTTCGTAGCCATAAAACATCTGAGGGCAGACTCTGAAGAGGTGACAGTCAGGCTAATGGGAGGGGGTGATGTCCTCAGGTCATGACCTGGGGGGCCCCGCCCTGCGGTTCTGCTGGCTGAAGATCCTTTAGGACGTCTGCGCCTCCTAGACGGAATGGGGTGGAGCCACATTTTGCGCCCCCCCTTTAGCACTTTGCAAAATTCCATAACATCTGGCTGCGACCTATGGTCATATGGAGCTAACAGTACTATTTTTACTAGGCCTCGATTTGCCGCCACGAGTTAAATGTATATAGTCGACTTCCATTGAAGTCAGGTTTATTCAATTGTTAATAAACATGACCATGATATGGTCTTATACCCAACTCTCTGTGTCCGTGTGGTTATTGTTATCTTAGTAAGTTAAGTAAGTATTAGTAGGGGGTTGGAACTACCAGATACAGCATCAGCCCTTATCTTTGCTGAGAGAGTAAACATTTTACTTTTAATTCGGAATACGAGTGCAAATCTCAGAGCGCAAACAATTACTTCTAGAATCTAGCAGTTTTATCACTAGAACGTGAGCGCAAATTACCACTCGATTTATAATCTGGCCCTAAATACATTTCAAACACCTCTCTCTGAATATGGATGCTGCCATTTTGTAACCTGGGTTTTACTGCATGTCTGAAGGAGAGTTGCTGCACAGGTGTAAACACATCTGCGCTGCAGAAGTCACCATCCATTGTTGCGCAATTAGGAGGCAGTGAGCCGGTCCGCTGCACTCCATTTATTGCGCAACATGGATCTAAATAAGTTTTCACTGCTCACTTAGAGCAGCGCCACCCACTGGTGACTCGCCGGGCCCTCATACAAGCTCCAATGGAGGCGGTTCTCAAAACCGCCTCCATGATGAGCTATTTCACTTGAGCCAATCAGCATTCAGCAGGGAGGCGTGCCTGCTGGGCTGCTGATTGACAGGTGTGGGGCATGTGACCATTTGTGACGTTGCGCCAAGACATCAGACTGGCGGGAAGACTCAGTAGAGTGTGGAGGGAGCTGCTGAGCTGCTCTGCAACAGTCTGCGTGCCTGACCGTGCTGCCTAGTGCCTTCTAGTTGTGGCTGTCTGTGGAGGAGGTCTGTCCTGCCCTGGAGGACAGGACTGTGCTGCTAGTGTGCTGCCTGGAGGGGACTGAGGGACTCAGGGTCTCGGAGGGACACTGAGACTGCTGTGCCGTGCGTGTCACTGCTCTTGGGACTCCTGAGCTGAGAAGCAAATTTGAGAGACAGAGGTGGATCGATCCGGACTTCTAGAGACAGCATCAGCTGCTGCCCTGGCCCCTGCCTGACTCATGAACGGACTGACCATCAGTTGCGCAACATCATACAGGTAGGCCTGCCTGGGGCCGGGTAGGGGGGTAAAAAAGTGTACTATATTGGAGCTAGCAGAGATAACGAGTTGGGGTCTGCTCTGGTACTTGCTGCTTTTTAGCCTACTACTGCCTGGTGCACTAGGTCTGATTCAGGACAAGACTATTTCCAGCCCTCACACCTTACATTTGCATGGGACAGGCCGGTGGGTGTGGGCTCACAGGCTGGGCAACTGAGTCATAATGGGTGTCACACGCGCTTTAAACAGAGGTGTATATTTTGGTTAACAGGAAATAATCGCATGATGTGCTTTGGGATGTCATAAAGTGATGAGATTTGTTTTAAGCAAAGACTGACTCGTCTGTCTCAGACTCTCAGGACTCATGTGAA